>NC_134461.1:129055344-129406177 GCF_047948215.1 Lycorma delicatula | reverse complement strand
AAGAAGCAATCGTAAAAATATTTATAAAAAAAATGGTTGTTTCAGGTTAAAGCTATAAAAGCAAAATTATATCTGACGAAAATAACGATTCGGCTTATTAATCTGCAAATCTCAATTAAATTATCTGAATACAAAATAAAAGTGACATTCTAATGTAATGAAGTGGTGTAAGTAGTACAAGAATGAGACTTTGATTTTTCATTTAAAAAAAAAAAGAAGTTTTTTTGTCCTATCACTTTATAGGTATTGGAATAAAACAAAATATAATCAGAAAGCTTCATACAAGCTAAACTACCTAAAGGGCTTTAAATCATATGACAAAAATTTACTTACCCTATGAGTAAAAGTATGATATACGGGAAACCAAAAGGTCTCCGTGTCTCCCTGCCTTTCTTGTGCCCAATTTTATTCAAATCAGTCGGAAAATATCCAGCAAAAGACAATCCAACATAATACATACATGCACACGTACATCATTCCGACATTTTTTAACGCTAATTATGTTGTTCTTATTTTTTGTTAGAGGAAACGTCAAGCACCTCTGAAGCTACCACTCGCGCCATGGAGGCCGGAAAATAATTTCACATTTATGTTAGATATACGAGGTGTGTCAGAAAAGTAATGAGATTGATAACACTGCGAGCGGTCTGGCAACGCTGTGTCTATCGGTCTATGCTAGACCGGTTTGTTCATCCCTTTCACTTGCTCAGTACAAGTTTCAACTCCGTTCAGCCAACACATTATTTTTGACAGCGCCATCAGTGAAGTTGTGTTTTTATTGTGTGTTACAGAAATGGAGCATCGGAATTTAGAGCGACGTTGTGCAATTAAGTTTTGCGTTAAACTTGGGGAATCCGTGAGTGTGACCTTTGAAAAGTTGAAACAGGACTAAGGGGAACATTGGTTATGATGAGCACAAGTTTTCCGCTGGCACAAATCATTTTTGGAAGGCCGAGAACACATTGAAGATCAACCTCGCTCAGGGAGACCTTCAACTTCAAAATCTGACGAAAACGTTGAGCGTGTGAGGGTAACTCTGGAGAACATTAAAAAGACTGTGACCGACCAGTTAAAAGCCCTACCGGTTGAAGTCTTTCAGCGCTGCTACCAGGAGTAAGAACAACGACTCCGCCGGTGTACAGCTGCCCAAGGGAACTACTTTGAAGGGGATAATATTGTTGTTTGAAAAAAATAAAAACTTTGGTAAGTAAAAAGTCAGTCTCATTACTTTTCTCATACACCACGTATGAAAATAATTCCGACACCGGAAAACGAAGAAACCTAATAAAATTAATCAAGAACCATAACGTAATAGTAAAGTATCGTACGGTTTATGACAGAATTCTCTTAAATAAAAGGTCTATATTTGTTCAAAGTCAATAAGATGGTGATGCCGTTGCCGTCACGTCCGATCGGTAAATGCTTGAAGAATTTTTGTTTCTTCAAGCAAAGACACAAAATCGCGTCAAGCAGTGATTAAAACAAAATGAGAGAAGTCAAACAAACGGTCAATAAGTGCAGTTAAAAGATTGTTTCCCTAGGTACGACAACATTACTTAAACCGCAATGTCCTCAGATACCACACATGTTATTCTTTCCTTGTACGACTATTTGAACGGTTAAGGTCTATCTTCAAGTAATGTAGAATAAATCAAAGAAAACATTCGTTACTATGTTATCGCAGTTCTTATGGATATGTTATGTTTTAGGATATGTTACATAAGACGAAATTAAATTGTAATAAATAAACTGCTAATTTCTACTAAAATTTATTTATTGCATATTTAAAAAAGTACATCTTTAAAATCGCCTGAATTTTGATTAAAATACCAAAAAAAAGTATAAAATTATAATTCTAAAAAAAAAATTAATCACCGCAGAAAATGAGTGAATGTTCGATTTTCTCATAACAATCTTAGGTCTGTAATATTTATAAATTCCTTTTATATAGGTAATAATTGTTTAATACAGAATAGTGAACATTAGTAAAGATAGAATAAATGTGTATAATATATTGGTTTAGGAGCTTCCTCTCGGACAGAACCCAGCAAATCAAAGTAGGTAATAATCTTAGTACAAGTAGATCGGTAATATGTCGAGTATCTCAGCGCTTTGCCCTCTCGGAAGAACTGTTCCTGGAATATAATAATAACCTATGTGAAGGAAAACTAAACGATTCCATCACATCTGCGGATGATACCGCACTCAGCTATTGCCCTGTCAATGAGGAACGATTAGTTGAATTACGTAATACCAATCTCCGAGATAGCAATCCGTGGTTAACACTTTAAATATAAACGTAAATAAAACTAAAAAATCGTACGTAATTTAAGAACTAATTCAGTTCAGCTATTACTGTTTCAAATGCACACCGTTAAATTCAAAACTATTTAAACTGGGATTGAGAGAATACACAGAAATCATATACTGTGAAGTATTTAGGCATAGTGATTAATTTAAAGTTGCACTAGACAGACTACACAATGAAATTAAAGAAATAACTAAATTTTACTTGCAGAAAGTTTTATTACGTTCATAATCTCTACCCAGATTATATAATAAAATCAATATATATTAGGTTCTAATTAAAAGTAGACTTTAATATGAAATATCAGTTCGGGGAGGAACGTATGAGAGCCTGAATTAAAAACCTCTTACAATACTCCTAGTACAAAATATATATAGAGAAATATTTTCAAAAAACTTCGAAAGTATAATAGTCATTTTCAGAAAATGGAACCTCTTACCCGTTCGGTAGTTGTACCTCTATAAAACTAGTAATATTTTACATAAAATCTGGCCGGCATGAACAAAACAATATTCGGGCTGCTTACAACATGCGAACATGCGGCATCAAATCGCCCAAACCTAACTAAGAAATTTTTGAAGATTTTATCTTTTTATCGCACCTTGAATTTTTAATGAAATTCCTGGCAGACATCAAACAACTAAAAATAATTACAAAATTTAAAACGGCATTAAAAAAAAATTGCTAATCGAAAAGCACAATATCGAAAGTTTCTTTTCAAACATAAACTAATTTATCGAAGAATTATATGTATTACAAGTATAAATAACAAGTACTTTGAATATAAATAAGGTAAGTATAATAAAGTGAAGTGCATTAAAGTTACTTAACTTAAATACATATTCAGAATTACAAATCATCATTTTCCAAACTATAAATCATTCTACTTCACTATTATTTCTACTTTTTTCTCTCTTTTGCATATAAAAATTGGATATTAATTTAACAGCCCCCAGCGTAAACAATTAAATTATATAATAATTGCAATTTTCATATTTGTTAAATTACAAAGATGGTAACTCGCCGTAGGATTTCCTCAGGAGTACTTAGTTGTTATGCATCGACGATCTAAATATTGTGACGGATCAAGAATATGTTAGGTAATTTTCTTTCATTGTTATTATAACAGTACTATATATATGTATATATATTCATGTATATATCCATACGGTCGTCTATATTTTATTTTGTCTAAAAAAGTGTATTTATTTTATTTTAAGTTAGCAAGAATTGTTACTAAATTACAACGCAATTGTATAAGAAATATGTACTTTGTAAAAGATGAGAATAAAACTATTATTATTGTATTATGATATTAGAAGGAGATATTAAAATCCATTTACGCGTAATTAAATTATATTTTAGTTCGTTTAATTAGCAAGATAAAATTTTCCGTGTCATTTTATTTAGATTATTATTCAGTATTGCTTATAGAAATGACAATTAATTATCAAATCAAATTAAGTTAATTTAAATCATTAAATTCCTGTAATTTAATTAAATTATTATTTTAATTAAATTCAGTTTAGTAATAAATGATAAAATTATTGAATCGATTTATTAAAAAAAAGAAAAAAAGTTGACAACAAAGTTGGTATACTTCTCTGACATTGATTATTAATATGAAGTGAAAACTTTTTTTTTAAATTTGAAAAATCGATATTTTTTACATTTTTCTGTTCCTCACCTCCAAAATCACCACCCAAGAAATATTTTGGATTTGTCTACTAAATGATTTGATGGTTTGTGTTAAATGGAAGAAACTAATAAAATTTTCACTGAAAATTTACAACAAATAAAACGTTTCTTAAGATTTTACGATAGGGGTGAATTATGATGAGATTTGATTGTAATATGATTATTATTAAAAGTTTAAATAAACTAAAAATGTTGTAAAAAATTCCAAAAATAGATATTTTGAAAATTTAATCGGCTTCCCCACCGCAATATTGCCCCAAAATTCTTTGTTCGGGCCACTTGCATTACTACTATGCAAAGGAAAAAAAAAAAAAAAAAAATCTGATATGGACACTACATGACTTCGTTGTACGTCTATTAAATTACATATACAATTAAAAAAAAAAAATGAAAAGCACATAAATTTTATTTCATTAATAATTTTAAAAAAAGTTAAAAAAGAGGAGATGAAGTGGGATTCGCACCGATGTGCCATCCCCTTCAAAGATGCAAATATTTCATTAATTAAAATTTTATTTGGCTTTAACTCTGGAACCGATGAAAATAAGTACCACTTATGATACATCGTTGAAAAGCTCTCGATAAGGGCTTTTTACTGCAGTTAGAAATCCATATTTTTTGGTATTTTGGGCTTTTTTGGACACTTCTGGTTTAGTCGATTGCAATCAAAAGGAGATGCACGACTAGATGTTACAACAGTCCTAAATTAAAAAAATGTCATTATCCTACGGCTAATCATTTTTGAGTTATGGGAGATACGTACGTACGTACTTACACATATATACGTACAGACGTCACGCTGAAACTAGTCAAAATGGATTAAGGAATGGTCAGAATGGATATTTCCGTTGAAATCTGAAATTTTTCGCGATCAAAACACTTACTTTACTTCGTACAAAGAAAATAAATCGGTTAGAAAAATCGGTTAAAAAATATGCAGTACGTAAAAAATAGTTATTTCAATGTTTGGTGAAGGAGGAAAATTTGGGGCAGAATTCTTTAAAAAATGGTACGATAAGCATCTACGCATGTGCTAAGCTTAACGTAAAACGGGGTTATGTTTAAAAAATTTTAAGAAAACTGACTCCAAAGAAACTATCTACCAGACCCCCTGGAGATATTAACCCCAGAAATTTCTCAACAAATTGTCTCACGTAAACGAGTCTCTGGGTCAAATTTCATGAAAATCGGTTTATCCAGACAAAAATTATTAAACTTGTAACACGCTAACACATGTGTATACGATCATTACTGCCCACTTATTTTTTTCTTTTTGGGTTTCTAAGTCATTAAGTGTTATGTAATACAAAATAAACCGTACCCCATTTTTGTACTGATTACCATACTTTTCTTGCAGCATAGCTCTGAAGCTGATGTATGGAAAATAAAAAAAATGAAGAAAACAGGAATTTAATTTTAATTTAAGGTTTAGAAATCAATAAATCTAAAAAAAATAGAAAATCGATTAAAAGTATAATAGTTCTAAAATATTTGTCGTATATTAAAATTTTATTTTATTTTTCGTTTTATGGAAGTTTAAAAAGGTAGTAAAAAATAAAATACGAGGAGTTAAACATATTGTTGTTTATTTTAATATACTGTAAATTGATTAAAACTATTATTATAATGCGACACTTACATGAAAATTATAAATTAAAAATGATCTTGAAATAAGATTTTAAAAAGTAAAGAGTTGCATAACTTTCCTGGATATACCCCTTGGTAGACTTAATTTCAAGCAGTCCATAGGATTTTTAAAAAACAATCATTTAATCACAAATACGAATATTTAGAGCACAATTGCAAAATCCAGGAAAATTTTTCTGTAAAAAATCGATCCAATTAGACCCTTTCGTCGATAAAATGACGATTTTAAACTTAAAAATTATACAGTATTAAAAGTAACGCTGAAAAAAAAATCAAAATTCTTGGTAAAAAAATTTAAATCCCACTCACTGATATCCTCCTTTGACCGAGTGACGTTTTCATCATATGAAAATTATACTACTACATTTAAAGTAATATTACTAAAACTTTGTTTAGTTAAACAACGTGGGTCCCGTTTCATCTCCTTGACCGACAGCTACCTAATACAATATTTTTAATAACAACAACAACTTGAAAAACAAATAAAGTATCAGACAGTAAAAAAAAAAATATATATAAATTTTTTAAGTCGTGTTCCATGGGAATCCATTTTTTTAAAAAACATTTCTCACATCTTCAGTAATACGAGTATTAGGTAGTTAGATTTTCAATCCTGAAAATTAAGTTTAAAAAAATGGATATTTTAAGTACGGGTTCCATTAAGCCCCTTCTTTTTTAAGGCTCGAAAATGTATTTTTTGGAATAATTATTTACTTTGATAGTCAGACCAATTTTTGATTTGTGATCCATTCTTGACCCCAGGCGTCAGTAAGGTTGAATTCTTCCTCTGTGACAGCAATTCCTGTTTTGATTGATTGTACTTTCATCGTACTAAAGCTCAATTTTCTACGACCGCTATACAAAAAAAAAAAAGATATATTAAAAATTAAGAACGGCAAAAACAAACTCACACTCTCTCTCTCTCCTCATTTTACGTAAATATGAAGTCATCAGTGCCCGTATATAGAAATATTTTGATCCATTATCGAAGATTTTATGTTAAACTAGTTCGGAAATATTAATCGAAATACAAGATTAACACTAGTCGTGCATCTGGAAATTTCTATAAATTTTCTGTTTTCAACTTGTACCTTTAAACGTCCACGTTTGTAAAACATTCGAAATCTATATAAATTACATTCCCGTCGTGTTCAGGGGATAATTAGCCGGTCATGGCTCTCTTAGCTCATCCTACCCGTCTAAGCAGACTGCTCTGCCCCTTGGACCCTGTGTGTTAATTAAACTCATGATTGTGAGTATAATAATGATAAATTTAAGCCTGTTCAGTTTATAAATATCTCTATTTTTTCACAATCTATTTTAACCTTTTAAACTCGGAATTTCAAAGAATCTAGAAATTAGTTCTTAGATATTTACATGAGTATTACACACCAGTAATCAAGTTGATACCTTCATTTATTACCAAAAATTTAAAAAGAAAAAAGTAAATTTCATTGTTATTCAATTTTTACCCTTTAAATTCGGAATTTCAAAATATTTTTTTCTTAGCGTGCACTTACACCACGAGGAGAAAGTGTATACAAAATTTCTCAATTGATTTTCAGTAGTTTTTTCTAGGCATCAGGACAACTGCTTTATTGGTACAGATATATATAAGATAAACTCAAAAGTCGCGCACAACAAAGAAATAAAAAGAAATAAGATATAATAATATTTAAAGATTTATTTATTTTCACACAATATGCTGGAAACGGCTACTCTAATCAGTAACGCATGTATGAACTCTTTTTACCATGTCTGAGGTCACTATATGTAGGACGTACATAGTCATGTTATTAATTTTGTTGTTATGTTCATCTTTAGTTCCTCCAGTGTGTGTGTGTGTGTGTGTGTGAGTGTGTGAGGCCTGTGTTTATATACCTTTCCTTAAAATATCCCCACAGGAAGATATCTGGGGACGTCAAATCGGTTGAACGCCCTGGCCATAATCCTTTAGAGAGATAAGCTCACAAAAAAGCTCGCGCATGAAATGCACGGTTTTCATTATACGAATGACAAATGGTACTTTCAAACTGTGTAATGGTGTTTCGGTACAGATCCCTGTTCCCTGTAGTTTCAAACAAAAGAGGCCGGCTATTGGACGATGCGATACAGCACACCACACTCCCATTTTCTGAGAGTAAGGTGTTTTTAACACAAGTGGTTTTTTAGTCGACCAAGTTCTAATGTTTCAACTGTTCACGTAGCAACTAAGGTGAAATCACGCCTTATCAGTGAAGGAAACACGGTCAAGCTCTGCAATTCCGCGGTTATCAACAAATGAACGAAATCATGTACAGTACACTACGCGCTTTTCTTTATCCGGCCTTCAATTCCTGAACACAGTGAACGTGATAAGAAAGAACGTATAACCGCTTCATCGCTATCTGAGCACTTCCATATGAAATCTGAGAGTGCGCTGATAATCTCCTTGAGCTTTTTGAATGCGAACGCTGCATCACATTCATAACAGTAGTCGGTTTAACATTAGTCAAAACGGCCGGTCACGCGGTTCTCTTCTTGTCTGCAATCGATTCGCAGTATCTAAAACGGGCGATTGATCTCGTTACGATCGAATTGTTAGGCACTGTCACATTCGGAATTTTCCCACGAAATTTGTCTAGAACACGTTCATAAGAACGACTGGAAAAGTAACGTTCAATAATGAAAAATCGATGCTGTTAATAATACGAATGTTTATCAAGCAATAAACATAGCACTAATGCAAGCATTGTATTATCAATACGCATGACAATTGTGTCTAAGCATGTTGTTAATAATCATGGTGCTAACTTGCGATAGCCGATTGAACATTTTCAACTGTACTACTATTTATAGCCAGTTAATTTTGATGCGTGCGACTTTTGGATCTCTCTATATGTTTTTTACACTTGCAATTTTTATGGTGAATTTTTAAGAATAAAATATATTATATTTTATATAATTATTAATTCTTTGAAATATCTTGAAGAAAAAATTGGACAGAAACGCAGCTTACGGTAAGCTAAGATATGATACGATACGGTAAATTTTCCAGTGCGATTTTACTCTAAATGGCTGAACTAAGGTTTCAGTTTTCCATCTCTATTTCAGTGTTGTTTCTGTTCTAAGATAGTAAAGTTTATTTGTACAGAATTCTGTTCGGTCTTGTCTTGGAAAGCGAGCTTTTCCCTTCCAAATTTTATCCTAATATCTTGGTAATTTTAACCTGCTGAAACGTGGATACGTAGGGTTTGACTTGTACAATTAATTACTACATAACTAAAAAAGTAATTGTTTAATATAAAATAATAAATAAGTACGTAAACCGAATTTTAAAAATCAAATGAAACAAACTGGAAAACCAAATTCAGGAAACCGTGTAATTAACTGATAATTACGCACAGTAACTATTTTGCACACATCAGGTAACAATGTACAACTTGATCGATCTATCATTCAAATACGGTGTTACATTATTAAAATATAATAACATCATATAAGTAAAACCTATTTAAAAATTATGTAAATTATCAGACAAATTTTAAATGTTAACTTAAAAATAAAATCTGTAAGTACATTATAAGTTTGATAAGGAACGTCGAATAACACTTCCAGGCAATTACGTATATTATGCGAAATTTTTACATGGAAAACTTTTAATCCAATTTTTGTTGATCTCAACAAATTTACATTTATGAACTTTTTAGATCTTTAAGGATGTTATTCTTTGGTATTTAAATCATTTAAAAGAAAAAGGATCAATTAAACCTAAGTGAATGAATATTTAAGTAGAAAATAAATAAATATTAAACGTTTACTATCCTAACAAATTTATTTGTGAACAGAAACTAAAATTTAAGTAATTTTTAAAATTTCGTCCCTTTTCACTCCTTAAACACACACACACATATATATATATATATATATTTTTATTTATTTATTTATACATTTATTCACTTTAATAGAAGGTAAGAATTAATATTAATTAAAAAGAAAACATATTCAAAAAATATTTCTACGTTACATCTACTAAGCACTTTTTTTCATAGTGTACTTATACATATATAAAATTTTTTTTTTTACCAAATTCCTATTGAAACAGATTTAAACCAAATTTTTGTGGTTATGTTAAGCAATCCAGATCAGCATTTTTTTCAGCACGTGGCCAAATCTGTGATAGGATAAGATTAGTAAATACTGATAACGAAAAACAAACCAGGCCGACAATCCGAAATAAAAATACCGGATGTTTTGTCACAGTAAAATTTATATTTACTCAATTTTTTTTTTTTAGAACTGAAAATAAAATTTTAGTAAACAAATAGCAACTGGTGCCAAATGTTGTCGAAAACGTAAGTTAAAATAAAATATCAACTTGAAATATAATTTTTTGCTTTAGATTTATTTTACGAAATATCAAATCGCAAATACAATCGTGTACCGACGGACAGTAATTTTTATGGTCAAAATCAAAACCCGATTTTTATGAAAAAATCGGAATAAATAATAATAAAAAAGTCAGCTATTAATTACAGTAATTATGTACCGAATATATTAAATCGATGAATCATAAATAATAATTTTTACACACTTTCCACAAAACAGATTATTAATATATATATTCTAAGCCTCCGGAACCATCATTAGATATTGCGTTAGAGAATGAGATGAAATTGGAATCTTTTAGCGTGTGAAAATACCATGCCTGTCGGGATTCGAACCCGGGACCTCCGGATGAAAAGCCGAGGTCCCGAATATTTAAATATAACTAATTAGGTTATATCTATGTAATAAACAAATCTTTTATTTTAATCGAAACATAATAACAGGTTATATACAACATGCCATGACCGGATAAATACGCTAGTTCAAGGATAAATTGAAAAATTGTGTGTGCGTAAGACCGCACAGGCGAAGTGGAAATTTCTATGGTGATTGTAATCGTTTCCAATTAATATATATATTATGTTAAAGATCTTAATATTATGAATGTTCTTACTAGGACGAATTAGTCATAAATTTTATTATATGTATATATAAACAAGTATATATATATATATATATATATATATATATATATATATATACACGTATATATATTGTTGATGCGTAATGTAGAGATTATTTATATATTATGAAAATAGTATGCTTTGAAATACTGTACTGTCGCACCGCATATATATACTATATATGTGAGAAATAATATAAATTTACTTACATACGTAATGACTAACTACAATAATATTTTTCAGTATTAGAACGACGATGAACTAAACAAATACACTAAAAGATAGTATAGTAGTTACACTAATAATTACGCGAACACCGAATTATAAATGTATTTAATGTAGAATGAAACACAGCTGAGCACAGAAGCCAAGCACAACTGATAGTTTCCTTTGTTCGGACAACCTCGGTACCCCCGAATTTTCCCGAATGAGCGTTCGCCTCGGAACCTGACAGATCAGACTTATTCATTTCTTAGCACACTGTCTCCCGCACTCGTCTAAACTCGGTTCGACCGAGTTTTCGCGAATGAGGTTTACACTTAAGCCTGACGGATCAGACTTTTTCCAAAAGTGCGCGCAGCGCCTAATAACGTTTTCACTTTAAAAAAAGGAATTGTCTTCATGAATTAAGGGAAACCGTGATCAGAACAGCATCGTAAAATGCACAATTAATTATTGTAAAATAAAAGATTGAAGTCTATTCTAATTATTTAAATTACACATAGTTAAGATAAATATATGAAGATATAAATATAAAAAAAAGTTTTTCTTTTCATCTGAAACATTATTGTATACAACTAATATTTACAGATCTATTGATTAATAGAGTTTAAATGAGCACCATTTTGAGATTTTCCAAGGAAACATGTTAAAACCTGTTAATTTTTTTAAATATATTGTTGGGTATATGTACATTAAATTTCATTTCATTATCTAATCCGTCCTTTTATTTTTATTAAAAAAAAAATCCAGTACGGCAAACCAAGAGAAAATAAATCGTGATAGGGAACTTGTCAACGTGAACGATTTTGGTATTTTGATGTCCTAAATTTGTCTAACTTGTCAAGGAGAACCCCTAAGTGACTTTTACCGGGGGAGGGGATATACGTATGGATACCGTAATGCCCTTTTTTCGATGGGATCGAAAATCAGACGAAAAATAGGATATACATAGCCAAATATTTTTGTGACGAACATCATTTGTGGGTCAACCGGTTTTGGACATCTGAGGTAAAAGCTACTTAGAAATATCCCACCATCAAATCTCGTAACTTAAATCTTGGTAATTTTTAATAATTGTATAAACCCTCCTCCTTTTTCTTATTATGTTCAAAGTTTAATGCCCATATTTTTTGAACCGTTTTCAAAGAATTTATGCTGAGGCGATCTGGAGATAATAAAAAATACAGATCGACACAAGTACGTAAGTATACAGAGTGATTCAGGAGGATAGAGCAATACTTTGACAAATCATTCTAGAGGCTAAAAATAAGAAAAAAGTTCATATAAACATAGGTCCGAAAACGCTTCTGAAAGATTTCGCCCGAGTTTCAGTTCCTCCGGGTAAAATAAGGCTTTCTGAAATTCTGGGAAGGTCAATTAAGGGGCAAATTCAATTGTTTCTTATAATTTTTGAGCTGGAAAATCGAAAAAAGATAGGTCTCAGAACTGTATCTCTCTTAGTTTCTAAGATATTCCATGTAAAACGCCAAAAATAGGGTAAAAAACACATTTTTTTACGTTTGACACACAATAACGTTGTTGAATTGGCAATAAATCATAGATTTTTTAAACATAAATTGTAGAGAATTTAATTATAAGAAGATTGAATAACGTCAAAAGAAAACAAATAAAATTTTAAATATGTCGACTGTTATTAACAACAAAATCGACGAAAACTTAGAAGAAAATGTTACAAAAAAGAAAACTGATGTGTCTAGTAGGTACAAAAATGTGTTTTTGACCCTATTTTTGGCGTTTTACATGGGATATCTTAGAAACTAAGAGAGATACAGTTTTGGGACTTATTTTTTTCGATTTCCCAGCTCAAAAATTATAAGAAACAATTGAATTTGCCCCTTAATTGACCTTCCCAGAATTTCAGAAAGCCTTAATTTACCCGGAGGAACTGAAACTCGGGCGAAATATTTCAGAAGCGTTTTCGGACCTATGTTTATATGAACTTTTTTCTTATTTTTAGCCTCTAGAATGAGTTGTCAAAGTATTGCCTTATCCTCCTAAATCATTCTGTATAACAAATTTCGTATTTTCTGAAACGTTTTATGTGCTTTTCGACTAAAGGGATCTTGAAACGTCGAAATTTGTTAAAGTCCCGATACCCAAAATGTTATCCGATCACTCTACTTTTCCTATATAACTATGGAGCAACAATAAAATACAAACGGGAAAGTAAAAATATCTAAAAAAAAAATCACGATTCAGTTAAATTATTTAAGCACATATTACGTTTCTTAACCGAGGTGCAGAAAATTCAAAATTTTTTAAAAATTAAAAATTGTATTATTTAATAAATCGTTGATACAGTAATGGTTTTTTCTGTAAATTGTTAATTGTATTTTAAATATATTAGCGGGAAGATCAAACGATTAGGTAATTTCTTAAAAACGGCTAAGGAAGTATACGTAATAAGGCTCTTCTCGTAAGCCAAAGTGTTACGTTGAGTTGTAGGACATATCTGTCAGGCAACAGTTCTGTTGCCTGATTTGGTAACGGCGTTTATTCTTCAAAAAGAATAAATGACTACTCATTTTAGAAAAGATTGCGCATTCATAAATATAAACACCAGAAGACGATGTTAACATCTTTAATTTTCTACATATCGGTCTATAAAGTACACTATCTTTATGCAAATGATGAATCGATTTCAACCGTTTTTATAAAAAGGCAGCTGTATTTTCTTTTTTAGTGCTTATTATACTTTTAAATTTAATCGCCTTTTTTTCTTTTAAACTTCGAACAAATTTACTTTTGACTTCTATCTTCTTTTATAAAATGCAAATTAAATTATTTTTTTAAATCATCGTGTAATTAAGTTCTCTTTTGTTCTCTACGTTTTGTAATCGTTAGAAGATAATCAAATTAAAAAATAATGCCATACAATGGTAAATACGAGTATTTAATTTTATTAGCTTTTCTACAAAATAAAACAAAAAAAAAGTTCACTTTCATAATATGTTTATTTTTTCATCTTATTTTTTCATGACGTTCTTATTACCTTTTCTTTTATCTTATAATCTACCGTTCTTTGTCAAATAAAAAAAACTGACTTTTATCGTTTAACATTTTCATCTCCGTAAGTGTTTAAAGTTATAAGGTATATTTATGTAATACCGTATTATGTAATAATTATGTGCACTTATTCATATGTTATTTATGTTTTAATACGGAAAATGCATGACTGATGCAAAATTATTTTCTGTTCATTAACCGATCCATCTCTTATAAATTATAATTTACATATGAGAGTTTGAATGCGGATGTAAAATTATGAAAATAATAAAAAAATATAATTATCGAATAATTTTTTATATTTTTGAGCTAAAATAATAACGTACACTTTTCAATTCACTTATTTAAAGGTTTATTGTTTCAAATGAGAAACAAAAAATCTAATTGTCGGAATCGGTTGTTGGTATCGCCAATTATCAAATAAATTATATCAATCGAATTTAAAAATAAATTATTTCACCGACCTTCGTGGCCGAGTCGTGAAACAACTTACTTCAACCTAATTACATATTTTTATACGCTACCAATTTCCAACAGATTAACGATCGTAGCTGTTGATGGCCGCTCTTACATAAAAAAAATTGTTTCAAGCATTAGTTGTTTTGATTTTATTAAATTGTAATTGTTTAATATTCTAGAATATTTAGTAATTCATTCCTTAATTTGGGTTCCAAGAATTACAGTCTGGCTTAATTTACCGAAGGAGCACAAATCAGGGCGAAATCTAACCAAGCGTTTTCAAACCTACGTTTATATAAACTGTTTTCTTTATTTTCATCAGTAAAACATATCCTTTCTTTTTCCTGTTTAGCCTCCGGTAACTACCGTTTACATAATTCTTCAGAGGATGAATGAGGATGATATGTATGAGTGTAGTCTTGTACGTTCTCAGTTCGACCGTTCCTGAGATGTGTGGTTAATTGCAACCCAACCACCAAAGAACAGCGGTATCCACGATCTAGTATTCAAATCCGTGTAAAAATATCTGGCTCTACTAGGACTTGAACGCTGTAAATCTCGACTTTCCAAATCAGCTGATTTGGGAAGACGCGTTAACCACTATACCAACCCGATGGGTTTAGTAGAACATATCCTGAAATTTCTTACATTCACTCTGCATACGAAGATTGTTTCACTGACAGGTACTATTCGGGAAGTAAAATAAGGAAAAAATATAGAGGTCTGAAAATGATTTTTTTAAGTTAGGGCTACCGAAAGATTTTACTCTGATATTTTTTTCGTAGTAATTAATCAAGTACTAATTTTTTTTAGATACTAATTATGTTAAAAATTCGATGTATTTTTACGTTATTTGACGTAAAAAATTATTATTTGAGAAAACTTACATAAGATTAAAAAAAGTATTACGATATGTTTTAATTATTTGAAAAAATTCTTTTCTTTAATAATTAATTTCATACTCGTGCCTTCAATATTTACTGCCGTAGTACATGTCAAATCTATATAATTTAATATCTATCCTGATTATATATTTATATTGCGCAGCTATACAGCAAACTGTATAGAGGAAAGTATGCTGATCGGGTCAAACTTTGCAAGTCGAAGTTTCATGATCTCTAAACAAAATACACAACCTCAGCACTGAAAAATTTCAGAAATATGCGTGTATGTACGTCGATCTATTTTTCGTTTGATATCACTGAACTAAATGGAACGACTTAATTGAAATTTGATACGATGATTTCTGTATATGAATCAGCGGCCATATCGACTGCGGAGGGCTGGTTGGACAAGTTTATGCTTTTCAAGGGTGCAGACAAATTATCGTGCAGTCGAAACCCCCACGTTAAGTATAAAGGCTGTGTAATCAGCCGAATGAGATCTCATAAGTACCTAGGAGTTTTGTTTGATGAGAAGTTGCTGTTTAGCAACCGCATTAGGCAAGTAGCAGCGGACGCCGTCTCAGTGATGCACAAACTTAGGAAGATTGCTCAGAAGGACTATGGGCTGTCTGGCCGTCAAATGTACATGGTGTACCGAGATGTCTTCGAAAGTATGATCTCTTACGGGGCGCCCGTTTGGGCGCATAGGTTGGATATGAATAGAGCACTTGTTCGAAATTTAAGGAGTGCCCAGCGCAGAGCCTTAATTGTATGCACTGTGTTTTTAAAACAACCTCCTATGAGGCTACCATTGTATTGGGAAAGACTTTCCCAATCGATTTAGTGGTGAAATTTCGGGCAGCCATGTGGAGATTGGGAAGAGGCCGGGAGGCCGAGGTATATCGGGTGCGGCTAGTACCGGAACGGAACGGTGATCACAATTCACCAGATCAAAATTTCGTTTAGTCGCCCATCTCCCGCCTGCGGAAGAGGCGGCAGAGCCTCGCGATGGAACCATGACAGTTGGAATTAGACACCACGACTAAGGGAAGATCCCTGTACAAGTTTATACGGGATCTGGGGGGTATGGTATGCCTCGAGTTCGTTTTTAAGGGCAACGGGTGCCCAGGTTAACCAACCATGTTAATTTGAACCAATATCTGTTTCGCTTCCGCCTGGCAGCTGATGAGGTATGCGTCTGCGGGGAGGTCCAGTCAAATGAACACTTGATGTTTGACTGTCTTGCTCTTGGGGGGGGGGCCAGAGACAGGGCCACCCTGGAACTTCGAACTGGAAAAAATTAAGTAAGAACAATTATTCTATTTTTTAAATAAAATTTTGTAATACAGGACCCATGGTGACCGCTCACTCGATTGACTACTTGTAACCAAAATGAAATGGCATGATTGGCCCAAAAAGTCATCATACAAAATTTCATAAAAATCTGTTAATTCAGTCTAAAGACAACAAACGCAACAATAGCTGATGGAAAAAATATACGCTTACTGTCCCCACCCTTACATGAAATCGCTTAAATACACAGAGTGATTCACGAAGAATGGAACAAATTTTCACGACATGTTTTACAGGTGAAAATAAGAAAAAGCTCGTATAAACATAAGCTCGGATTAGGCTGACATATTCCTGTCGGCCTCCGTGGCACGAGTGGTAGCGTCTTGGCCTTTCACCCGGAGATCCAGGGTTCGAATCCCGGTCGAGCATGGCATTTTTCACGCACGCTACAAAGCATCTATTTCATCCGCTGCGGAAAAAATTGCTTAACTGCGGTTCCGGAGATTAAACGAAAAAAAAAGGTAACATATTCCGTCATTAATTACTCGGTAGTCTCAAATCATATTCGAGCAAATAAGATATTAGTTTGTTAAAAATAAAATATTTAATAAAACTTAATTATTACAGATTTAAAAATTAAATATCTATCATTCTGTAATCTGGCAATATAAAATCACCAAGTTTTTATCATTAAAGTATTTCTATTTTAATATGTTTACTAAACGTTACTAGGATATCTCAATGAGTTTTTAATAATATAATTTTATTTAAAATTAAAAGAAATAGAGAGTGGTAGACGGAAAACGGAAATTTGTTCTATTATCTTTGTTGTTTACTTTAACGGTTTGAATCGGTTACGAAGTTAAAAGTACTTCCTCTCGGCACACCCATATAGTTGTTAGTAAGTGAACTACGTCCACGTGCATTACAAATAAACAATAATACGTTGTTGTTTAACTCGACTGACTACTGGTGGTAGCATTTCAGTCGACGCGCGTGGCGATTCGGGACCATCGCAATAAGTAAATACCTTCACTAGTAAGTACTACTCTGTTTCCACTCTCACACTTAGAAAGGAATGCCTGTTTAAATGATCGGAGCAATTGCAGTAGAATAATTAAACTTCAACCTCTTCGTAGAAAAATACATCGTAATAAAATACTCGTTCATAATTTATTCGTTAATCTCTGTGTTTGATAACAAATTAAACTCGGATGAATTATTTTAATGAAGTTAAAAAAAGACAACGAAAAAAAGAAGCGAAGTGTTACAGACTATTTAATTTTATGGATTTCTTTTTTTTAATTTTAAAGCGAGTGACAGACAATAATATCCTAACGTTGGAGGAGTTATAACGTTAAGAGTCAACAAGCTTTTTTATGTTCAAGTTATTTATTCAACAAAAACTTTGTCATTCGGTTTAATTCCATTTGTAAGTAATGACTAAAAAAAAAAGGTTCTCTTCCGTTATCCTCCCGCCAGTTGTTATAAATGAATTAATGAGTATCATCGGTAATTTTCAGAAATTTTAAAATACTACAATAGCAATACATACAAATATTTTTCAAAATGAAGAGAAATTACGATTAATTGTATTAAGAGAGCGACATGTATGATGATGAACCTATTTACATTTTTCTATTTGTTCATTTCACGAACGTGTTGATGCTTCGCAATTGATATTTCTTCATTTTATTTGTTTTTATTTATCCAGTCTCACGGTGGTAGCGTGTAAGTTAGGTTAGGTCCCTATTCTTTTACCATAATCACGTTTTTTTCTCCATAATAGATTTTTCCGGTAATATATTTCGTTTTTACGAAATAACTTGTGAAAAAAATATTTGTGTTCCTATGTTTCAAAATTACAAAGATTTTTCAGCAAAAAAATTATGTAATCGCGGACACAAATTGGTTTTCGGATAACCGAGAACGATGGCGTTGTAACAGTAGGAAATACCGAGTTGACTTTCAGAAATACACGGCTGCAAGGTTCTAGCTAGAATAAGTCTGGGCAACATCTTGATATTTATACATTCATGGAATTTTGAAAGATCGATTAAAGTCTGCGAACGTGAAATAAAATTAATCGTAATATATTTGTTGATTACAACGATTTCGTGTGGAAAATATGTGCAAGTAAGACGTTAAATAATAACCGAAATCGATAAATATATTTTCATTACAAGAAAATATGATGTCTGCAGAATACCGCGAAGGTTTTCGGCGAGATCTGCAGCTTAACACGCAAGTGTTTATGTTTGCCGTTACTGACCTAAGTGCGGATTTGTTACTGCCAATAATAGTCAATTTCGTTGTACCAGGTTCCTTAATCATTCACGCCGGTGGCCGACCTACAACGAATACAAAATGTGAAGTACACAACACCGTTAATCGCTCTGAAAATTGTATAGATCAACTTACTGGGTTGCATACCCAGACTGTTGAAATTATGCGGGGAATAACAAAAGATAGCTTCGTCGAAAAAGTGGCACGGCGAGAAATAGATGGCTATTTACGCAAACTTCTCTGGTGCCATAAGTAGTGATAAAGGATCGGAATCCGTTCCAGTCCATTCTGGAAGATTTGTCCCTTTTTGATCTGTAGAATAAATCACTAAATGGTTTTTGCAAATATAATAAATATCACTTTCATAAAATAATATACTTTTTATAAATATGTCGCTTTTAATATTCGAGATGTAAAAATAAAATATCATTAAATAAAATTAAATCTTTTAAAAGATTAATATTTTAATTAATTATATCAAAAATATCACAAATTCATTTACAGTTTCCCTAAAAGTTTGAAAGTGATTTTCCCTGCTTTTCACTGAATATTTTCAGAATTTTCTGTGAATCTAAAATAACCATGATATAGAAGGCTAACCGTATTTTTCTAAACAACGTTCAAAATAGCTCATATTGAATCGTTTATTTCAAAACCCCGTTAAGTGCAATGATATTCATAGGGATCGTAGCGGATTTCTGTAATAAAGGATTCAATTAAGATTTTCCAACATGGAAATTCAAAAACCGGTGATTTTTTAAAATATAATCGAAACAAAAATTAATCTCAATGCAATATATTTCTATATTTCATAGCAGAAGTATTTTCATTTTATTAACAGAATAATCGGTGATGGAGAATAGACGAGTCTTGAAAGATTTCTCAGTAAAAATGTTTTTAAATACTCGTCTCATAACTCTAATAGAAATTTTTGAATACTCGCGTACTCTCAATATGCTTATTATGTTGCCGGCATAAAAACTACTGCGTAAATTGTTATATACCTATTTAAAATTTTCAGCCCTGCTTAAAAAAATCCATTGAATCTAATCGATTTCATTTCAATAGAATCTGGCTAGACCTTTATCCAATTTGAATAAGATTTGCTTGGATTTAATCGGTTGCCCGTTGAAAAAATCTGTCGAATCCAGCCGAATGTTATTGATAAATCACTGAATAGGATTTGGCTAGAATATTGTCCTATTCAGTGAGATTTCAATAAGATTTGATCGATTCAGTGGATTTCTTTAACCAGGGAGTGGAACTCTTAAGTTGTATCATTCACGCTAGTAATATGTGTATAATAAGGTCATAGACTGAAAAATTGGTTTTTGGTGTACAAAAATCACTGAAGAATCCAAATTCAAGCACAAAGATCAATCTCAAATAGACACTTTACTGTTATTGTATATTTAAAATTCGAATAAAATCTATAATTTATAAAAAAAGCTTTTACGAAATGTTTTCTTTATTTTTACCGATGATTGAAGCCTCTTCAATGAGAAGAATATATTCTTAGTCATTATATTTTCTACTAAAATAAAATTTATACAAGTTTTCCCTGACATTCAACAGATTTCCCTGACTTATAGTGCTGTTTTGAACCATTTCTGACTTTCAAGGTCTGGGATACTCTGTCGTTGACAAAAACTGTCGGGATGAAAATGGAAGGAAACCAAAAAAAAATTATAAAAATATTTTTAAATGTACTTTTATAAAAATAATAATGAAATAAATTATATTTAAAAAAAATTTTTAATTTTAATTTTAAGATAATAGAGCAAAAAAAAGAATTTATGTGATCGTCATTTCCTTTGTACTTTGTTCGTCTTACCCGCGACAAAGAACACTTCCTAAAGTCCTAAAAGACAGAATTTTAGAAGACATAATTTCTTTGACCCAAAGAAATATTGAAAAATTTCAATACTTTTAAATTAAAAGTAAAAAATGAAGTTTTAATATCAAACTTTTTTATGTTTAATTATGTTAATTAAGCGAGGGATTGTTACTTTAGTTTACTAATTATTTTAACAAATCCTATCATTCGTTGTTGACGAGCAACAAAATAAACAGTAATATAATTATTTGTAAGATTTATTTATATTTTTCTTTTAAGAAAATATTAATTTTAAAAGAAAATACGAAAAAAATCTAATTAAATAAAAAGATAATTCAAAAGAGATTATCTTTTAAATAAAAGATAATTCTAATTAATTAAAAGAAATCAAACGATTATAAACAATATGATAAAAATGATGATAAAAAAATTTTATACACTAGCCTTTAGTATGGACTACTACGAAATACAACTTTCAAATAGTATCTAGTTAATTAGAAGCTACAACCAAACAGTTTTATCGATCTGGCACGTCATACAAGGCACTTCCGGAAAGAGTATAGAAATTTTCAAGATTAACAATCATCCCATCTCAGGCACACTAGGAAGGAAAAGTGAGAACTGAATTCGTTCCCTGATTTTTTGTTCATTGATCAGTAAAATCACCCAAATATAGGTAATATTTGATGCTAGAAGCGACGTTTTAATTTAATATATTTACTACAAGGAACGAATATTTAGTAAACTTCTTTATTCACAGAGAAAGAAATTCTGATTGGAGTAGCTTGTATTTCAAAAAATTTGCACGGATCTAAGTCATAAATAGAGACTGAAAGAGATAATGTGAAACAAGAGATTATTGAAATCATTTTTATATTTATTATGAAAAAATTATTTTTCATTTTTGAAAACAATTTTCAAAAAAAAAAAACAAATGATTCGGTAAAAAATTAATAGAAATTGATTATCGTTTAAGGAATTTTCGAAGTAACAAAAAAGGGCAAAATAATAAAAAAAATAAAAATCCTTACCATGAAATGGTATTTTATACAATAAAAAAAATAAAAATCCTTACCATGAAATGGTATTTTATACAACACGCTACTTTAAATTGGGACAGATTAATATGCTCGTAAAATCATCTATCTCAGTCTTAGTTTTTATTGTAGCTGTCATGCATGCAAATTATCTGAGGTAAAAGCGATACTAACTAACGTTTCTTGCTTGTAATTATGTTTGTTAAAAGCTAATCCCTGCAGTGAACTGATTAAAAGTATAGTTTACAAGTCTGAAAGTTTCGTTATTGAATTTCGGTAGGCTTGGCATGATAACATATAACAATAAATTCAATTCAGTGAAATAGGCAACGGTAAATTACTTCATTCTTTACTTACGTAGTAAAAGCCATTTTCGAAAAAAAAAATATATATATTATCTTATTTTCCTGCTCAAGTGAATCGTTGATGTTTTGGTATTCCCAAAACATCATTATTATTATTTTTCAAATAAATTTATTATTTTTTTTCATTTAATTCGATTCGAAAATACGTTATTTGGGTTTTTGAATTCGTTGATTACGTTTTTTCAATGAAATTAAAAAAAAAAAAAAAATATATATATATATATATATATATATTTATATACGAAATTTCGGTGTTGATATTTTGATCCGATTTTTATAATTTATCAAACGTATAGATTTTGTGAATGGGAAATGATGTAAGAAAACATACTTTTAGAATGTTTAGAAATTAGATTTGAAGTAGTCATCTGAGTTTCGTGATACACATGAGGAAACATACGTTAAAATAAAATAAATAAAAAAAATCCATTGAAATTTGAGTTCTATATTAAAAGTGTGAATAATTACGTAAATTATTATGCCTTACAGACGAAGTAATAGTACACTATATTTTCATAGGTAAAAGAAGAAAACGCCTTGTTGTTTGTTGAATAATGGTTAATGAATTGTCGTCTTGACATTTTGATAACGTTTAATTGAACATTTAATACATAACTTTACACGTACAATTAAACTTAATAATATATAAATTATACTAATAAACTAATCGTTCATCCGAACATGTCCATCCGGACTGAAAGTGCATACAACCGCTCTGGATCGGATTCAGACGTAGAATATAACTAACACTAATTGTCCATCCGGACGAAATAAAAAATGCGACCGCACTGGGCGGGATTCTTCTTCTCCTTCTTCTTTCTTTTTTCTGTTTAGCCTCCGGTAACTACCGTTTATATAATACTTCAGAGGATGAATGAGGATGATATGTATGAGTGTAAATGAAGTGTAGTCTTGTACATTCTCAGTTCGACCGTACCTGAGATGTGTGGTTAATTGAAACCCAACCGCCAAAGAACACCGGTATCCACGATCTAGTATTCAAGTCCGTGTAAAAACAGCTGGCTTTGCTAGGACTTGAACGCTGGAACTCTCGACTTCCAAATCAGCTGATTTGGGAAGACGCGTTCACCAGTAGACGAACCCGGTGGGTTAACGTAGTAGAATGCTAGTACGAGCTATCTTTACGGCGAGCGCTAGCACCCACTAAATCGCAGAACCGGACGGCTCGACGTGGAACGTAACAAGTACTATTAGTCGGAATTACACGTGCTTCTTATGTAAAGAAGCACGTGTTATTCTATGATAAAATTTTTGGATCGCACAAGAAGTCTAACGGATCTACTAAATTCTACTACAATTTCTACTAAATTTAAATTCTACTAAATTAATCTACTAAATGCCGTTAGACAAGAAGTCTAACGGATCGTTAAGAGCAATAATTGATATAATTTATGTCCTGCTTTTGAAACTGAAAGTTAAAACGTTTTTAAATGAAAGCAACTTTTGAAAAATGGACAGGACCGACTCTCTTTGATAACAATTCTTAAAAACAATTCCCATTAATGCTGACATTTGCAAATAGTATTAATAAATCTCAGGGAATAAATCAAAGAATAAGATGTAATGAATGTCGGAGGTAATGAGATTCAAGTTGGCCTAACTTACGTCGCTCATTTAAGGGTTAAAACGTTAAGCTGCTGTTGAAACCGTCATTCAAATTTGAAAGGTTACTGAAAATTAATAAAACTTCGATAAGTTACGACTATTGAATATTGCAAATGAAATTTGAATATTCTGTAAGTGTTAAAAAATAATATACGCTTGAAGCCAATTTGAAAATCATTTCATATATATACACGAGTATAATATGTATATATATATATATATATATATATATACACTATTATATAAAGAGGAAGAGGGTTTTTGTTAGTCTCGAGGATTTTTGGTTATGAGATAATTTTTTAATTTTTTGTAAACAATCGTCCGAATTTCAAAATTCAAACTGGGCATTTGTGAGTAGGTTGAAGGCTAAATTTGCATGCATCAGGTACAATTTCGATCTAACAGATCACGCTTACTCGGGAATAAATATAAACGTACAGTGCGGGGGTCCAGAGAATGGAGCCTACTGGGTAGATGGCAATGGCGACCGAAGCATGTTCTACGGGTGTCCAGGCGGCGGTCCCTCTGGTAAATTGCGAATGACGAAGCGGCTCTGCGGCCATGGGGTAGGCCCCTTGGTTTCGGGAGGTTCCGAGGACCTCCTGAGTTTGGCTCCGGGATTCGCCTGGGCTAACCTGAGTCCATATATATATATACATACAGCATGAATATATATATTTAAAAAAAAAAAATATTTTAAGTTGATCATTTAAGAATTATATTTTAAATTTAAATTTAAAAATTCAATAATCATTTCAATTAAAATTGCAAATTAATTAGAATTACTGACTCCGCCCTCTTTTGCTGCAGTAGACACCCCTAGAAAGTATATTGCAACCAATTTTATATTTACCACTGAAATAAAATTATCATAATTTTTCTTTAATTCTTATCTTACAGAGGAGATTAATTACTTTTAAAGTTTATTTGGAATTATAATTAAATATGTATTGGAATTTAAAAAAAAAATATTATTAAAAAAACGAGCCATTGTTTGAGTGACGTGTTAATTCTGGGTGGTATATTTTCATTCAATTTATTTTTTGTTAGATTAACTAATGAATTATTTTTTTGATCGTAGAAAAATTTCGTGTGAATATTTTAACAATTAAAAGATGATATTAGATTATAAATGATTGATAAGCCTATAGTAAAAAAAAGAAAAACGGCTTAAAAAATATTAATAATGCACGAATAGTTTTAAAGTTTGATAGTCAGGTGACCACCCGTGACTACGTATTTTATTTAGTAAGGGGATCGACCACCTGTCATGGAAATATGAACCGATTGAAGGGAAATAAGGTCGGTTTCCCCACTGTGTTACTTGTTTTTTAAAGAGAGAAAGAAGGAAGAAAAACAGTGTGAGAAAGATAGATGGAAGAACAGACGGTAGGACAACGTATGAGGCGGCGATACCCACAAAACAAGATCGTAGATGATCGTGGAAGTAAAACATAAAAACGGTTTGATAGCGAGACGAGCCAGCACAAGTGCCGCATTCCTCGCTGGTCAAGAAGAAGAAACCTGTCCGAATCGACTGACAAGACTACATTGTATGGTGTATCACTTGCACTGCATTTTCTGCATTTGCAGTCATACGTATACATCGGTCTATTGAATACATCGCCGCGCTACCCGAGTCGAATTATTTAAAACGCATCCGTCAAGATAAATGTCACGAACCTATCTTGTTAACCGGATTTCTTAAAGGAGTTTTGAATATATCTCAAGGAATAATGTATAAAAAAAAATACGTTTTAAAATCTTATGGCATTTAATAATTGAAAATAAATATTTTTTACGACATTCTCCCTTGAATAGTAAAACCAAATTTAAAAATAATTTAGCCGATTTTGAAGATTTATTTATTTTTTTTAACTAAAAAGTAGTTATATTTAAAGCAAATCATATGATACAAGAGTGATGAAGGCGAGTGGTTAATTCGATTTGAATAAAAGAAGAGATATTTCATTCAGTTATGGGATACTAAAAAGCTTGTAATCACGCTAATACATTTTCAAATTATGCAACACATTTGATAGAAAAAGGAAGTATGATGAAATTTATGAAAATATTACATTGTGCAGAAAAGGGAATACGTTTAAATATTCTCGAAACAATCGATCCAGTGTAATATTTAAAAATTTTAAATTGTTAAAAAGTCTCAAGACTTGGTTTAAAGAAACTAATCATTAAAGCAAAAGGGACAAAGCGAAGAGGCTATGACAGTAGTAATGGGGAGAGCAGTAGTGCTTAACATTGCTATTTATTCGAGGATCCCAATTTAGGAAGAGTTAGTGTTAAAAGTTGTTTTGGGAATGGAGGTGTATCCGAGTCGCGTCGACTACGAATGTTAGAGTGATAATGCTAGGAAAGGGAGAAAATAAAGGGATCAAATCAATTGAAAAGCTTATCTTTGAAGATTTATCTTGCGAACGTAACGTATATCTTAAGAGGGAAAAAATTGAATAATACAAAATATTAAAATATTATTTGTTTTTCTACGTTATATTTTAAAATTTCACATTTTTTGAAGAAAACCTGTAGATACTTTAATTATACATAAAATTTATTCTGTTTTTCACACGTTTAAGCTGTAACAGAATTTCAACGTTTCATAACTTTGATTAAGAAATTAAGTAAATAAAAGAATTGAGGTTTATCAATCATTTAATATTTTTAAATGTCGGTTATCTATTAAGGTAAAATTGTTAAAAAAAAACTTTCCGTATTTCTTAAAAAAAAAATTATACGTACTGATATTATTTAACAGTTAAGAAAAAAAAATCTAAAAACACTATCAAGTGAAAACGGAACGATATACTCACCAAAAACGAAAAACAGTTGTTAAACTTCTTTAAAAATA
Organism: Lycorma delicatula; assembly: GCF_047948215.1. Classification (NCBI taxonomy): domain Eukaryota; kingdom Metazoa; phylum Arthropoda; class Insecta; order Hemiptera; family Fulgoridae; genus Lycorma; species Lycorma delicatula. The sequence goes on along the minus strand of NC_134461.1, from coordinate 129,379,631 downwards.
TGTGAAAATTTTGTAAAATTAGTGTTTTTGATCATAACGAAGCACCGTCTTGTATAGAGGTTATAAAACTGCTAAATTAGAGAAAATTGGCGATTCTGAAGTGAAAAGTAACGTTTGATAATGCAATGCCGGATGAATTGATAATATTACTGCTATTGTTGAATGAGTCACTGAAAACCTAGGTTTGCTGATTCCGTGAAGTTCACAACTAGTAATCTCAAAGCCTAGCCTATATCGCATTTTGCTATATAGGCTGATCTTGGACTATAAGTTTAAAATATACCGCTGAAATAACAATCGCAGTCACAAAACAACGCTCGATTTAGTGTATTATTTGATCGGATATTGGAAATGCAGGCAAGTAACCCCTATATTTAAGAAAATTATCCTTAGTAAAGCGGCCAATTTCCAACAGAATAGTTTTGTGATTAAAGAACTGTCCCGTTTAGAGGTCAAAAAATCATATAGACAGTGATCGATTTTGGTGTGGTTTTTGGGCGGGGTTTTTGTAATCCAGTCATATTTTTTTTTGAGAAAGATGAAGATGCTGCGGGGTGAAGGTTTGAAGTACTTCAGTTCGATGATAATCGAAATGGATGTGGCCGATATTTATTTCTAACAGGTTGACGCTACGAACCAGACGACTGCATTATCGCGTAATACAAGTAAATTGCCAGTACGGAGACTTTGATCGGCTATTTAGATATAATACCTTTTAATTTTTTCCTTTAGTGTTTCGTGGTTATATAACTCTACGTCGATATTCCATAAATAGTTAAGAACGCTTAAAAAAAAATATTCAACTTGTTCACAGAATAACGGCACATTTATGTGAAAATATAATACAGAATTCCGCAGCAGGATTAACATTTGTGGGAGAAAACGAGACGGCAATTATCAGACATTGTGTTCCGGATTTAATCGTAAATTTTTTTAGTTTAGATTGAAATAAATATAACGACAATTTTTCAAAATAATTTATGCTTCATTATTAGTTTAAAATAACATCTCTTAATTTAAAACCATTTAATATTCCAAATTAAATGGTTGGAAAACCGATGGTAACCGATATATCGGTAACTTAAAAAGAAATTTCGTTTCATGGTAGGAAATTTCTTTTTGTTTGCACGGATCTACGTACAATTTGCAAGGAAACTGTTACTTAACATAAATAATCTCATAATGTAAATTATTAAAGCTTGGAAAAAATAAGAAAATTTTCTGTTAAAATGTATGTGAATGTCAATAGTTTTTTGAAAAAAAAATGTAGTTGTTTCAGAATATCTCAGTTAAACAGTTAAACAAACAGAGTATTATATTGAAGATTTATGTAAATTTCTGTTTTTTTTTTAAATTCACAACTCAATGAATAAAAATCTACTTTTAATAAAAATCGAGGTAACATTTCTTTTTCGTAAATGCCACCGTATTGAAAACAAACTTTTGGATTTAAAAAAAAATTCCTTAAAAAGGCAGATTTCTTTTAATGAAATCTATTGTTAATATTAGGTTTTTGTATATCATTTCTTAATGAATTTATAACACATAGAAACTTACTAAATGTAAAATAAGTTCCAAATATTATTGAAACTTAAAACTAATTCGAAAAAGAAACAGGAAATGGTATAAAACTGTATTTTTTTTTCAGATGGATCGAAAGAATTAACTTTTCAAAGAAAATATTTTCCCACCTTATGCGTATTGTAGAAATTCTATTATGCACTTTCAGAGAGTGCGTGTGACTTTAACGTAACAAATCAATCAAAATTGATAGAAGTATGTCACTAAACATACGTATATCATTAACTGAATTCCACAAAAATTAAACTCGCTTTTTCAATCTAATTTCACCGATTTCACTATTCCATATTGAAGAAGACGTCATTGATACATATAAATGTTAGATTTCTAGACAAAAAAAGTACATCAATCTGGATTAGAAAAGACATATGCAATTAAAAAATCATAATGTATTGACTGCAACTCCTTCAAAAATTAAATATAAAGAAGGAAATGAAATTTTAACTTTATAATTTTTTTTTATCCTAAAACTATTTATCATTATTAATTTTGTCTCATAGACGGTTATAAAATCATCTGTAATAATTAAGTTTTTTATATAGGACAAACATGTTGGTCATTTTTAAATAAAAAATCTGAAATGGACGCTACATGACTTCCTTGTACACATATTACATTACATATACACATTTTAAAAGTACATAGAATTTTATTTCACTAATAACTTCTGAATTTTTTTTCATATTGTTTTATTGTTATTTTTGAATTATTATTTATTGTAAAACTTTTTTACAATCAGAGGTTAATAATTATTAATAAATCAATATAAATATATTGATTTATTAAAAAAAAAATATATATATAAAATATAAATATATAATTAAAAAAAAAAGTTTAAAAAAAGAAAAATGAAAAAAGGAAGAAAACGCTTACAAACAAAGAAAGAATAAAAAGATTAAGAGAAGATGATAAATATAAAGAGGAAGAAAATATTAAAACCGAAGAAAGAATAAAAAAATTAAGAGAGGGATTATGAATATAAAGAGAGAAAAAATTTGAAAACTAGAGAACGTGTACACAAATTAAGATCAGAAGAATTACATCAAACCAAAGAGCGATTAAATAATTGGCAACACAAAACAAATAAACCAAATTACGATCAACTCCGACTTCCGGAGAATATTGTCCGACAATACCAGAGGAGTAATGAACTACAAAATAAGATTTTTTGCAGTTTCTCAACCATTGGGCACGTATACGTCGGTGTATATGTTGTTCTTGTGAGGGTCTATTTTTTAGTCACTCGGAAATTAACTTTAATGTAAATAAAATTAAATAGAAATTAAACTAGAAAATCCAAAAATAATATGATTAAAAATTATAATTTTCAATTAATATTAAATAATCAGATGTTTCACCAAATCTATTACATATACACGTACATAATAATGCCTATTAAATTACATCATACATACATTTTTAAAAGTACATAAAAATTTATTTCACTACTGATTTTTTCATATTTTTTTTATTGTTATTTTTGAATAATTATTTACTGTAATTTTTTTTTATAATCACAGGTTAATCATTTTTAATAAATTAATGATTTAAATTAAAAGAAAGAAAAAGGTTAAAAAAAACGAAAGGAAATGAAGTCTGATTCCAGCCGATGTAGTATCTTCCACTTATAGATCCAAATATTTCATTAATTTAAATTTCATTTGGCTACAATTCTGGAACCGATGAAAATAAGTACATGATATATCGTTGAAAAGCTCTAAATGAGGGTATACTATTGCAGTTAAGAAACTTTTAAGTTAAGAGCTTTTTTGTACACTTCTGTTTCAGTCGATTGAAATCGAGGTGCACAACTAGATCTTACAATAGTCCTAAATCCAAAATTTCAACATTCTAATCGTTTTTGAGTTTTGCGAGATACATACATACGTACGTACAGATGTCACGCCGAAACTAGTCAAAATGAATTCAGGGATAGTCAAAATGGATATTTCCGTTGAAATCTTAAAACCGAAATTTTTCGCGATTACAATACTTCCTTGTACGTATTTCCTTCAATTCATCCAAGGAAGTAAAAAGACGAATTTTTAATACATTTAATAATAGTAAATCTTACGTACACAATTATCTGACATACAGTAAATTATAAAAGGAAAAACTCTGTTAGAATAACTGAAAATAAACGAAACTTTCATAAACATGTCGGGTACAATTCGAATGATACATCGTCTTAGATTTTATAATGAAATAAAAAAAAAAATCGTAAACTATATTTAGTTCTCAATTTACACGGTACTGTTCAACATTTTTTGTGTATTTTTTTTTACTGTGCGTTTAATATTTTATTTTTATTTATGGGTTTTATGTAAATGTCACGGCCCTTTACATCCAGTAAGTGCTATATGCGTGCGTTTTATTTAATGTTTCATGTAGCGTTTTTTTTAAACAATTTATCATTTTTTAAAACAATGTAATGGGCCACTGACCTTAGAAGTCGATTCCTATATAACGCAAAAGAAAAAATGGAAGGACATTAGATGATTTCTATCGATGAGAACTCGTCTGTTTATAAGGAAGCAAATAACTTTTAATAAGTTGTTAATTTACGCATAGATCTATACGTTAAGTAAGTTCAATTAAATTAAATTATTTATTTATATTTATAAGAGGCTGAAATCCTATAAAAGCTGACGACGGATGATAGAGAACTTTTGTAGCGTGTAAAAGAATGTCACACTTAAACAGGATTCGTTTCAGTTTTAAACAGTAAATAGAAATTAAACATATCCGTAAATTTATATTTTTAATGATTTCTCCATAAAAAAAAAAGGTTACACAATAAAAGGGTTGTAAACGAGCTGATATTATTAAACAGTCCTGCAAAGGAATAGACTTTCTCAAAGAGTAACAAGCAACTTATATTAGGTTTACTCTCAGATACATGCGTATACAGAGTGTTTCGGTAGGCGTTAGTGTTGACCAGAACCAAGGGAGTTATTCAGGACATCAAAATAAACACAAACGTTCAGCTAGATGCACTATCTCGCTTCATTTTCAATCTCTCCGCCATTTTGATGAACAACACCAATAAAATTTAAAAATTTTACTTTTGAAAATTCTAAAGGCCATTAAATTTTTTTTATTTTCATTTTCTTCTGTAATCGAATTAAAAATAATTACTATTAATAGAAAAAATAAAAGAGGCAGAAAATGTCAGCCATGTATCAGTTATTTATCGACCGGGGTTTGAACAAAATTAATAAAGTGTCATTTTGTTCACGGCTAAACGCATAAAATTTATCTTATAAAAAAATAGTTCTATAAAAATGATATTTAAAGAGCTATTACGAATTAAAATTTTTTAATGGCTGCCGTCTTGTAATTACCAAAAGTAAAATTTTCAAACTTATTTATTTTGTAGAAGATGTTGTCAGATATATTTACACCAAATTTCATAAAATAACCCGATCTGTACTAAAGATCAATTTTTTAGTGAAAAAAGTTTATTTGTATTTTAATTTTATTTACAATCCTACCTAACGAATGTGTGAACTAATTTCGGTAAACGATTGTTTCATTCATACATAATATGGAGTGAAAACCTTTACGGGCACTAATACAAAACAATCTGATCGTACAAGGAACACTTCCGTACAACCGTACAAGGAAGTATTGTAATCGCGAAAAATTTCGGTTTTAAGATTTCAACGGAAATATCCATTTTGACCATCCCTGAATTCATTTTGAGTAGTTTCGGCGTGACTTCTATACGTACGTACGAATGTATGTACTCGCATAGCTCAAAAACGATTAGTCGTATAATGCTGAAATTTTGGATTTAGGACTTTTGTAACATCTAGTTGTGCACCTTCCCTTTGGATTGCAATCGACTGACCAATCGTGTCCAAAAAAGCCCAAAATCCAAAAATGTTTGATTTTGGACTTTTTCTTAACTGCAGTAATAAGCCCTCTTTGAGAGATATTCAACGATATAAGTGGTACTTATTTTCATTGGTTCCAGGGTTATAGCCAAATAAAATTGTAATAAATAAAATATTTTCATCTTACAAGGGGACACATCAGTTCGAATCAGACTTCATCTCCTTTTTTTTAAATTTAAAACATTGATTTATTAATTATTAACCTCCGATGGTAAAAAGATTTTTAAGATAAATAATAATTCAATAATAACAATAAAAAAAATTATGAAAAAATATCAGAAGTTATTAATGAAATAAAATTTTATGTACTTTTCATTAAAAAAAAAAAAAAAAATTTATAGTCGTACTAAGAAGTCATATGGTGTCCATATGTGATTTTTTTGATGCTACTCTCATAAGGTTTTTGCGCAATTGCCCTTGATCCATCCAGATAACCGATAGGTTCGTTTATTTACCTTTGAAGTTGCATAACTACCCGTTCCTGACGTGGTCTCTGTAATGTATTTTTATGTACCGGTCGGAATAATGGATTTTCCATTTATTTTAATATAGTTTTGTTTTGTAAATGAATTAAATATTTAAGCAGTTACGTAATGTCGCAGCCGAATTAAAATACATACATAAATAATAAAAAAGAAGACGTAAACGTAAGTTTGTTATTATAGCGACGAGTTAATACGGGGAAGGCAGGTCGGTTCGAATCCAACTTCATCTCCTTTTTTTTAACTTTTTTTTTTTTAATAAATATATTGCTTTATTGATAATTATTAACCTCCGATTGTAAAAAAAGTTTTTCAATAAATAATAATTCAATAATAATAAAAAAATAAATAAATAAAAACAAATATCCAATAAAAAATAAATGTACTTTAATAGGCGTATAAGGAACATCAGATTTTTTCTGTTGTCATAGAATGGACATCACTACTCTCCGAGAAACAATTTTGATTAATTTTCTTGTGTATTAGGTGTAATCCGTTACAGTTATAAGAACGACCCGAATAAATTACCATAAATTTTTCGACGATAAAAATTTTATTTCTGTTTAAGCAAAGACTAACATAAAAAAAAGAACTGCTTGTTAAATCAATATCAAACCAATTTTTCTGTACACATGTTGTCACAAATAATAAAGAATTCACTTTTAAATTAACGATCCTTAAATTATAAAGTAATTAATCCACTAAACCCGTATCAACATTCGGCGAGGTAGAGATAACAAAGTTTTACAAGTGGTTGTACAGAACCATGCGCTTACTACAATTAAATTGATTAAGAGATTCTCAGTTAAATTATAGTCTGTGAGTCAATGGTCGTTAATTATAAATGTTTTGAAAGCAGGTCGTTGTACTTACTTATTTTTATTTTTAACCTCCGGGTCCACAGTTAGGTATTGATAATTTTTTTTTATTCACTTTTATTATAACAGTTTTGGAGATTTTCTAGCCACAAACTTTTAACACAGGCCTATATATATATATATATATATATATATATATATATATATATATATATATATGTTTATATATATAGAAAATTCATTTTCATCCCTCAATCTCACCAAGCAACCGAAAGTAATACAGTGTACTTCTTCGAAAAGTCTGTAAAAACAATACCAACTCTTTTATGTAACTTAATACTTCGGCTTATTATGGATTCCGCTGACATCTTTAATACCATACCGTTTAAACAAAAATAATTCTTCCGACTAATTTATTTAAAATATAATTAAAAGATCTTCTTTTATTCATAAATTATCGCTGTAGCAATGAATATTTAAATAGTCTTAAAACTATTTCATGTGTTATATTTTTTTAAATTAATTAGAAGTTACGTTGATTTTTTTTATTTTATTATTAATTGTATATTTTGTTATGCTAATCAAAGTCGATTAAGTGATCGAGTTTTACCACTGTTTCCCTTGATCTATCCAATAAAATTCTGCAGTAGTTTCCTTTTTTTTATCTATGGAGTAGGATTTCTATTGGGTAGGTGATCTATTAAAATCTATATTATAATAAAATATTATTACTTTGGAATTATTATTTGTTATGAATAGATCAGAATAAAATTATTATCTATTTAGTAGTTATATTTATCGACAAATAGAGAAACAAAAATTAAAATGTAATCCGCATAATTATGAATAACATAATGAGTATTTTTAATATCTATTTAACATTGTTTTGAAATCTGTTTTCTAAACGTTTTTGTCCACCTTATATATATATATATACATATTTGAAGAGAAATAGGTTTTATGCTTCTTAAAGGGAAATCAAGTCCATTGGCAATTAAATCAATACCCGTTTTTGAGGATTCTTATTTTTTCCCCTATTTCCATTACTTTCCATGCGAATATTAAAAAGAAGATACGGTGATCGTCAAAAAAATGAGGTATCGGGTTTTTATGAAATTTTTACGTTTTCGGGTCCAAGTAGTTCATATAGACAAAAAAACAAAAAACAAAATATATACGTATGTATATCGCATCACTTTTGGGCTTATATCTCAAGATAGACCGATGTACTGCTTCAAAATAAAATTCTAATTTTTTAACCTTTCTTTGTTTTTATATACTTATCTTAAACCGTTTTATTCACAATTAAATTCTCTACATGTTATGTTTAAAATTTTTACGTGTTCATTACCCTTTTAACATAAGAAGAGGTTTTTTTTACCGTAATTTATTGGTTTTCACCCCAGATTTCTCAAAATTGCTACAGAAACGGTTATGGGGCCTATTTTATTCAGGTCTATTTTTATGTCAGGTCAGAAACCATAAAAAATCATTAATCTTGCTCCTTAATTAACGTCTAAGAATTTTAGTACGACCTCATTTCACCGGTTTAGCTGAAATCTACGCGAAATCTTTCATTAGCAAGTCACAAACGATGCATTTTAGGACATATGATTATGTGAACATTTTCCATTATTTTCACGAGTAGAATACGTTTTGAAAGTCCTGGGAGAACCTCTTTATACAATCTATATATTCAATTAATTATAACAATTATTTTAACATTCTATAGAAAATGAGGGATATCGCGAAAAAAACAATTTCCAGTTTCTTTAGAGGGATTTTAGAGAAAAGTTATTAAAATAAATTTGTTAACTACAATGCATATATAAATAGTCCAAAAAATCAATCCCCACATCCTAAAATTGAAACACATTTTTTGTTCTTTTTCTCTCTTTCCCTTCGGATTAAATATTTTTCAAAAATTTGTTGAAAGTTTATATTTTATAAATAGTTTTGTAATTATAGACCGCAGAACTAAAAGCGGAAAAATCTTTTAGAAAATTCTATTTTTGTTATTTTAACCTTTACTAAAGGGGGTGTACGATTTAGAGAAAACTTTACCAAAGTAAATCTGCTAATCTTATTTACCAGAGTAAATAAGGTATTCATATATATATATATATATATATATATATATATATATATGGATATTATTAAAAAGATTTTTTCCCATTTCTAAAGAATATATATTCTGTTTTTTTTTTTTTCACTAATTAAATTACTTATGTGTTTGTGTATTCTATTTTTGCTGAAAGCATACATTTTTAATTTTGTATTTAACATTATATCTTATTGAGAACATTAAAAATTTTGTTATCAAAAATATTTTGTTATCGTGTTTGTATACTTTTGTTACTGTTCTAGAAAAATATTTTTTTTTATTGTTCTATAAAAATAAAACTAGGACAATATTTGAATTGCAGAAAATTTCAAAATCTGTATAATGTATTGTATGACTTGACTGGAAAATCATCCAGTATTTTGCCAGCTTTTGTTATAGTGCTTACGATAAAATTATTCCCGCCTAAAAGATTTTATAAATTCCATATAGATACTAAATTAATTAATGTATATGAATTAATTTATCATTTCTTAATACAGAATAATAATAACTTAATAATACATAGAAAACATAAGTTCACATTTTTATATTTCTTGCAGTTAAAGCTTGTAGGAAGGAAAAAATAAATTTCATATTTTTTGCCAAAGTAAGATGTCCCTTAAGAATTTAATAACTAGATAGCAGAAATAAAACCTGCGATACACAAAATCGGTATTCAAACTTAATTTTATTAATATATTTTTAATTATATTTTTATGACCATAAAATCTGTTAAATCAGACTGATTTTCTATCGTAAAACAAAGCGTCTTTCAAAAGAAATTCTTAGGATTTTTATGTAGAATAATATTGTAATATATCGATTTTCTTTTTAATAAGTCGTAATACTTTGCTTAATTTCATAATATTAAAAATGATAGTAAACTTAATTTGTTAATTTATTGCTCTTCATCACTTTTCCAAATAAAAAATTTATGATGTATATTAACGATACTAAACGATACAGAAATATCATTAACTAGTTCCGCACACTTTTTTTGAATAAATTTCGAAACTTTTACCAAACAAAATTAAAAAAGTGCTGTTTTGTGTAGGGTAGAGTAGTTAACTATAAGTTCCTGTCTTTAAATATTCAAATTTAAAGTGATAATCAGAAATTTCAATTTATACAATTTTATTATTTTTTTGTCTGACAAACTTCACCGATCGTGTGTATAAGTACGGTTATTTTAGAGTAAGCGATATAATTATTAGAAAAATCAAGTTTTTCATTAAGTTGATGCGTACCGTCTCAAGACCTATTATTAATGGTCGTTACGAAAGAAAATTTTAAAGAAATTATATAATTCGTATTTGAAAGAAATAGAAAATTCACTTCAACCGATCGTTTTTCTTTTGTACATAACGTGAATTTTTCTAACTGAAATTAGTGAAAAGTTGTACAGTATTTTATAAAGGCTTTTAGATTTATCTGTACTTTTAAAAAAAAATTTTATAAGTATAAGATGTATTTAAAAATTACAGGCCTAAATGATCTATTTAAATAAAAGCCAACAAAGCGCGATAAAACTTTCTCGAGAAAACTGAGAAACCGAGCGACCGAGGAATACTTCACTAGACAGATCCTAAGTCTAATTAATAGATGATATCTAATTAATCCTAAGTACTCCATTCCACCCTCCGTCATTAACCGACTAATTTAAAAATAAAATGAGATAGATTTTTAAAATATGCGACCCGTTTCAGAAAATATATAAGGAAATTTTTAAAATTTTAAAAAAATGAAAAACGGTTTCTTATCCTCATTAAAACTTATTTTACGATTTACTTACTGAAGCTGCATTATAATGACAAATTTTATAATATGAAAATTAAAACGAACAGTATGTAATTACCGATTTCATTACTGGAGTTTATTTCTTACAAGGAGGGTTCCTCTACTCTCATCTAACGTGAACTTTTTATTTATAATACTAATTGGAGATATATTTTTGTAAAAGATTTCAGAAGGGAAAGAAGTAAAGAAAATAATTAATGCTGGCATATTTAGTTGGTATTCATATATCTCAACGACTATCTCTAGATAAAGGGGGAAATGTTTTTAAAAAGATAATTGTAAGTTGATCATTAACGAACATTTATATTAAAATTTGTCGATCAAACACTTAAAATTGAATACATCAATACCATATCAATAGCTCCGCCGGTTTGTGTCGTTTGACGACCTACTTTTAAATACAATCATATCTTTTATTTAATTATAATTTTAAAGCAAATATCAGTCGGAATTTTTATAAAAGTGTAATTTTCAGCGTACTGAATTTCAGCTTAAATAGGTTTTTTTTTGTCTTCAGTCATTTGACTGGTTTGATGCAGCTTTCCAAAATTCCCTATCTAGTGCTAGTCGTTTCATTTCAGTATACCCTCTACATCCTACATCCCCAATAATTTGTTTTACATATTCCAAACGTGGCCTGACTACACAATTTTTTCCTTCTACCTGTCATTCCAATATTAAAGCGACTATTTCAGGATGCCTTAGTATGTGGCCTATAAGTCTGTCTCTTCTTTTAACTATATTTTTCCAAATGCTTCTTTCTTCATCTATTTGCCGCAATACCTCTTCATTTGTCATTTTAGCCACCCGTCTGATTTTTAACATTCTCCTATAGCACCGCATTTCAAAACCTTCTAATCTTTTCTTCTCAGATACTCCGATCGTCCAAGTTTCACTTCCATATAAAGCGACACTCCTAACATACGCTTTCAAAAATCTTCTCCTGACATTTAAATTAATTTTTGATGTAAACAAATTATATTTCTTACTGAAGGCTCGTTTAGCTTGTGCTATTCGGCATTTTATATCGCTCCTGCTTCGTCCATCTTTAGTAATTCTACTTCCCAAATAACAAAATTCTTCTACCTCCATAATCTTTTTTTCTCCTATTTTCACATTCAGCGGTCCATCTTTGTTATTTCTACTACATTTCATTACTTTTGTTTTGTTCTTGTTTATTTTCATGCGGTAGTTCTTGCGTAGGACTTCATCTATGCCGTTCATTGTTTCTTCTAAATCCTTTTTATTCTCGGCTAGAATTACTATATCGTCAGCAAATCGTAGCATCTTTATCTTTTCACCTTGTACTGTTACTCCGAATCTAAATTGTTCTTTAACATCATTAACTGCTAGGTAAATGCTTTAATCGAATAAAATTTGGCGAATCTCAAGATTTTAGTTTTATTTTTTATTTTATTATAACTGGAGAATTTGATTACGAAATATTGCAGATTAAAACTTTCTGGCAGCCGAGTTTTTTGTATTTGTTTGTTGAGTCACTTTCATAAACCCTCCCGTTAGTGGTTTTTGGGGGAATTTTTAAGGCTATGAACTTTCTTCATACCAAGATTGAAGATTTTAAGTTGCCTAGAAAACCCGCTAGATTTGCGTTTCTCCTTTTCTTGAATAGTACACAACAACATGCCCCTCAGTTCCAAATATGATCGATGATCCGTTTATCGGAAAATAAATAAGAATAATGAATTATTTAAAGGAAAACATAATAAAATGATAAATTAAAATCCGATTCGTTCAACAAGAAAACCTGTAAGAATTGGATATGTTTTCGCAACTGTAAAAACTAATAAAAGTATAATTAATCTAAACTCATGGGGCGCACGTAGATCGTACTTAATTAACGCAGTAATAGTATGCGTGATATTCTAAGGCCGGGTAATTAATTCAATTAATATAACTGTTTGTTACAGAAGGAAACGTTGAAATATGTAACAAAACATTCTTGTGAGATGACCGAGAAACAAGACTAGGATTTTTCTTAGTACTTAATTATCAGTAGTTCAGATTCGTGTAGAGCTCGTATAAATTCACATCGAACCAACATCTTCATTTTTCCAAAACCAAAGTTTCAAATGGTATTTAACTTTTATTGTTCTTTCTATTGAACCGAAACTGTTTTTATTACTAATTATAAACAACATCAATTAGAATACATTTCAGATCCGAGAATTTATAAAAAATCAGTTTTAAGGGTGAGAAAATGGGATTGATGTTTATTACATAAAAAGTATTTTAGTGGTGTTACAATTATCATGGATTTTAAATGTTAACATCGTAAAACACGTACAAAACAACGGTAAAGAATTCACTTTCCTTTTGATAAGAAATTTACTTCATCAGCACCTTTTTCGCGCGTGGTATAATTTAAAAAAAATTGTGGATTACATTAAAAAGAAAAAAATTTCTTAAACTCAAAACAAATATTTAGAAAATATTGTCACAATAAAATGCAAACCTTTAACGAAATATTTTGAGAAAAACACAAATTTTTAATAACATTGAAAGTTTTTTAAAAAAATGATCAGATATACCACAACGATCAAAATTTGCTTTTATCATTTTATTTCATTGACAATGAAAAATTAAAGAACGGTATGAAGCAAAAGAACACATCAAACAGTTAAAAGAAGGAATAAAATTACAATCAAAGCTTTTCCAAAAAAAAAAACATAACTTGTGCTGCAGGAACAAGTCCTTTCAAATGCACTATATACCAGATTGCATTTCAAAAATATATTTTTCTATTAAAGATGAAGAAAAACATATGTACTTTCAATCAAAAACTACAGAGATCAAATAAAAAATGTCGGCAAAGGATAGCAAAATTCCCTTTTTTATCTCTTCTGTTTAACAAAATTTTTAAATGGAAAAAATGCAATACAATAAAATTATTAAGTAAAATATATTTAAATTCTAAACATAACTTCTATTCCACTTCAACAAATACAAAAATTGAACAATATTTAGTGCGATGAAGTTTAATATTTTATGAAATAAAGTAAATAAATAAAAAATTGGGAGTATTGTTATTAAATAAGTTAATAGTAATAACAACACGTGATCGTAAATAAGTTAATTATAATAATAATCATCACAATGACGTGGTGGTTATTGTGTGACAATAACGCGGCAAAATAACGCGCCCAAAATAACGCGGCACGCATCCACCACCAAAAACTGGCTCTGGACCTGGGACTTCTTGATGTGTCCGTCCGTTATGACAGGTATGCTCCTCTACCCTATTGGAGAATGACCTCTCTACGATCGTACGATCTTAACGAATAAGCTAGCGGCCCACAATCGTCCAGATATCGTTGTGACTAATAAAAAGGAAAATATCCCCTGGATCATCGACGTGACGATACCGCTATACTCTAACATTCAGAAGAAACATGCCGAGAAACTGTCAAAGTACAGGGATTTGGCGGATCGGGTCAGGGGAGTCTGGACCCAGGAACTAGTTATAATAGTACCCATCGTCATCGGCGAACCGGGAGAAATTCCGCACTCGTTTCGCAGGTCGCTCAGGACTATTGGCGTTCAGCCTCGCCTCTACCTGCCGATGTAGAAAACCGTGATTTTGGACACGTGCGCATCCCTAAGGAAGTATATTACCTCCGAAGTTATCCTGGGGCTACGATGCGTGCCGTGATGCAGACTGGAAATTATGAATCTGTATGATATGTAAATTTTCCCACCTACGCAATAATTTTAACCCTCATAACTTGTCTCTTTGAGGCCGATTGTGTATAAGGCTCTATTACCGTATATGACCGTGATTTAGTAATTAAGTAATAATAGTATAAAATAATTAAATTAATAAAATTTAGTAATAAAGTAATAATAGTATAAAATAATTAAATTAATAAAATAATAATTAGTAGTATTTTTAATCGTTTGGGTGATCGAGAAGCAGATTAAATCCTACAATTATGAAAAGATGTTCGTTCAGTAAAAAATATTGGGGTGAATATTTTTATTTATTATTATTTTCAAAAATTTATACAAGATGTTTTCTTTAGCTTTCAAACACCATTAATAACGAAGCTTCATTTAACAAAATGGGATATACTTGTATTGCACATATTTTAAATTTGTGATAAGAGAAGTTTGCCTACACACATAATAATAGTTGCAATCTATATAATACTTCGTTACAAATATTGACATACCCTGACTGTACACACTCGAACTTTCAATACATTATATATCGATTTAATATCAGTTACTGTGTAACTAAATATTTCTTAAAAATCAGTTTTTATAAAAATGAAAAAAACCGACTTAAAACATTACATAAAAAAATCTTAAATACTTATTTAAATTTTTAGGAATACTCACTTAATCCAACAACTAATTTGTTTAAGTGCTTTTAATTGACTCTGATTTTTAAAAGTCAAATTTAAATAAGAATTGAAGAAGTACTGAAGCAACTGAATAAGCTGTTCTTTTAAGGAGACTAACTTTTTTTGTTTTAATTTTACAGTTCACTTTATTTATTTTTTAAACTTTGGCAGATCAATCAAAAACGCTTACATGACAAAAAGTAATTTACAATTGACGAAAAGGTGAGAAAAATTTTGCGATGACGTAAGAAAACGAATGCAAAGAACGAAATATTATAAATCCTATAAAAAAATAGTTCAGCCTCATTGAGGCTGAAGTAAGTTTTTCAACTAACTTTTTTGAATTTTTTCACGAAATTAGTTTAAATATCAGAGTACCATCAAGTTATATAATATTAGCGGCTACCGCGGCTTCGCATGCGTACTTGGATGTGTAGTTTGAACCCTTTGACGTTCATTTGTTTTATTTTCAAACTCGGCAGATGTGGATTCCAGATGAGGTTCAGCTTAAGGATTTTTTACGGTACCCTATATTTTCTCTACGAATAAAGAAAAAAATCAAAGAGACAAATAATAGGATTTGAAATCTGAGCACTAGCTGATTGAAGAACACTTTTCACAAACTCATAAATTTTTTCAAAAATAATTTCTTCAAATTCGAAAAATTAACGTATAATATCGGGATTTTTGGTCGCCTCTATATTTCTCTATAAAAAGAAAATCATCTAAATCGTTATCAGCAGTTTTTGCGTGATTTATTAACAACTAAATTTTCAGATTTATATTATATTGTAACTATCTAATAAATGTTACTAAAAGAGGAAAATATTGACGAATCATTCTATCACATAATATAATTTTTCATTAAAATAACTTACATTTGAGTTATCTGAAAAAATTTACAATTAGACTATTAGAAAACCTTACATTACAATATCAAAAACAAGGCATCAAAATCGGTCACTTTCTTAGAGTTTAAGGATTCAACATATAATACAAAATAAATAAATAAATAAATAAATAAATAATAAGCATACTGATCAAATTGAAAACCTCCTTCTTACGAAAGGGCTTCATTAATAAACGTCCACTTTAAATAAATAATGAAACAAATATTATTTTGAAAACTCTTCGTTATTTTTACTTTAATCAAAATTATAACATTTTCGATAAAATTACGAACACATCTGATAAACGCTCACCTCGATTTCTGTTGCGAGTGTTAATTCTTTGAAGGTCGGTTACGCATCATTTTTCGCGTTATTTTCCGAGAAACAGCTCGAATATTCTCTTTAAGCGTTTAAATTGTTTTTGATTAGCGGCGTGGAATTTTTTATTTACAAAACCCTAAAGGAAAAGGTTTGACGATCTAGGCGAGCTATTGGTGCCTCCAATTTGTGAGATAGTACGTTCTGGGAACTTCTTACGCGATAATGTAATCGTTTGGCGATTCAATTATAAAAATCTAGTGCAGAGAGCCTGCACTAAATTTTTTCAGTAACTTGTCGACTTGGAAGTTGAGACAGGAAGAAAGATTCAAACAAGTATGGGTGTAATACAAATTAAAGTGCAGTATCGCAATTTCCAAGATTGCCGAACGTCTGTCGAAAGTAAAGAAGTTCTTTCAGATCTTACAATAGGAAATTCCCGAATTAATCCGAGTGAGTTCGACGGATGGTGATGAATAATCGTCGAATAACAATTAGAGAGCTTGAAGATGAAGTAGGAATTTTATTTGGCTCTGTGCAATCGATTTCAACGGAAGATCTTGGGATGCGGCGCGTAACAGCAAAATTTATCTCAAAATTTCTCATTCATGAACAAAAGGAAAACGGACTGCAAGTTGTGCACGGCATGCAGGAAGGTCCTAATAGTGATCCTGATTTTATGAAAAAAGGAATAACTAGAGTTGAAACTTGGGTCTATGGCTATGGCTCTGAGGCAAAGGCACAGCATTCCCATAGGAAAACTCCTGCAGAAAGGTTTTCCGCAGCATATTCATCGAGAGTATGTTCATCAAGGATACGTTGGTAATAAAGAGTATTTCATAACTGTTCTTCGTCGGCTAAGATATACTATTTGAAGCAACGGAAAACAGCTTTGGGAAAATAGCTATTGGAATATTCATCACGACAAGGCTTCAGCCATCAACATAGTTCTCTGCGATTTTTAGCTGTTTTCTAAACTTAAAATTTTGCTTAAAGGAAAAAGATTTGAAGACAGAGTAGAGGTCAAAAGAATTGCAACCAGGAGTTATGATGGTCACTAAAATAATGACTGAAAAATGCTTCCGACTATGAAAACATCGCTGGAATAAGTGTGTTATATCAGAAGGGGGTCACGGTGAAGAAAACCGCCTATAATAGCCAGCAAGAGGAGTCGCTGGGACCGCAGAAAGATGTCCGCGTAAACCTAAAAACCAAGCCAAGCGGTGAGACCAGACACGTGCAGTATATAGCATAATAGCCTCACTGACACCTTTGTAAAGGATACACATGGTACGGTAATTCAACCCCCGATCAGGATTAACGACTCTACGGATTCCATGAAAAGCATCAGCGGCCTTTCACGCTACATACTGTAGATGTTCCTTGAACCGAAAATTCTCATCAAGGATAACACTCAGGTATTTTTGAACCCTAACGTACCGAATGGGAAGACTAGCCATCCGAACCCGGATTCGTCGGGACGCAGCCAATCGGCCCTTAAGAAATATCATTGCGGTTTTCTCTGGGCTGAAGATCATCTTATATTGGAGACTGCACAGCTGGAGTGTCTCACAAGCATGAGCAGCTCGGAACTCTACCTGGTTACGCGAATCTCCTTCAATCAGTAGCAGCGCGTCGTCAACGTAAGCGACGACACGACAACCACATGGCAACCTCAAACGCAACATCACTTTGAAGAAAAGTAATTGAACTAAACAGGTTAAGTATTTTTACTTTTATTATTTTACTACTAATTTCTGATCACACTTCATAAACATTGGTCGCATCCATTTCTTTCGATATAGGCCATTAGAAATCGGTTAGTATCGCGCAAGAAGGCTTCGCGTAGATTTTACCGCAGTTACTTTATCGTTCAAAAAAAATACGGCTGGTTAATGCCGCCAGTACAAAAGTCACACCAAACTATTATATGTGAGTAGAGCCATCCCCAATTCTAGGGTTTTTGGAGTCCAACACGCTGGAGTTCTATTTAACTATGACAATTTTGTCATTCAGTCGGAGGTAAGCCTCGTCACAAAATATAATTTTCTTGGGAAAGTGAGAATTACGTGTCTGGATTTCCAATACTCAATCTTTTATGCAAAATGCGATATATGCTAATCACTGTGATTGTTCAATGAATTGTCGAGAACGTCTTGGAATCGACAAACCTGAGTTTATCAATAAATTTGATAAAGCTGATCAGGTACTATATTGAAGTACGTCTTCAATCAATATTCGGCAAGTTCTCAAATTTAGCCACTACTATTACAATTGCTGTACGAAATTGTGTTTCATTTCCAGCGAAAATACCACAAACTTTACGAAATGTTCATCATGTTTGTAATAAATTTACACAATTTCTTTGCGTTACTGGATAGTTTTTAAAAATTAAATGTATTTGATCCTGGAATAGTTTTATACGATGAATTCAATCTACTTCACAGAAAAGCAGTAATTCTACCTTATTTAACATTACAATCTCGAATAATATCAATAATATTATAAAGTATAGAGGATTTTCTCTTAAAATACAAAAAAAAAGAGAGAGTAATGAACTGAATTTATTTTATTCCTGATACGTAATTATCAACCGCAATTCGAATTTAAACTTAGTAACTACAGTAAAATGTACTCAGACCTGTCACAACTTTCAATTAATGATTTTCTGTCGAACAGCTTCGAAACTTAAAAACATTTTTTCTATAATGACACACACTAAAACTCGATTACAGCTTATAGTAACATCGTTATAGTGATTTACACAAAGATTTTTGAAATGTAATTTCTGTAGGTTAACAATTAAAATAGCATACAACGGGTAAATAAAAATATTATTTTTGGTCATAGTAAAAATTTAAAAAAAGGATTTTCAGATAATAGATTATCAATAACCAGGCCGAACCGATTTTTAAAAAAAAATGTGTTTATAATTAAGCGGTCGTTATAGTATAACATTGTTATAATTTATATAGAGAAGAAAATTTATTGATTTTTTCTTTATAGTAAACACAGTTTGGTATTAGTAAATTTTCTATAATTTAAAAAAAATAATCCTTGACTTATTTTTTAAAATATATATATATATATATATCTCAACATATAAAGTTTATAAATCCAAAATTACTATTAGAAAACATGTATGACTGTATATGTGAGAGTTCGGGTCCGTTTTTATTTTGATATCGAGAACAGTTGAGCCTATAACCATAAAATATTTTAAAAGAATTATCGAAAATTCCGATAGTTGTAGCATATCAATTAGGTTTTGATTTAATTACAGTTTAATCTTATATTTTTTTAACTTTTCAAAAAGATTTTACTGTTATAAAGGGCTTAGGTTATTTAACCTAAGGACGTAATGCTTTCTTGTCCAATGGGGTCGAAAATCATTAAAAATCTGGGATATCGAAAAAGGTTGCAGCAATTTAGAAACTACCAGAGATTCTCAAAAGAGTACTTTTTTAAAAAATTCACTAACTAAAAAAACGTTTTTTTACATATCTTAGAATGTTTCAATATGTGTTCGTTCCATTGGTCGCTTTGCAAACATGCAGCGTTTTTGGAAACTTGACTGGTTTGCTTGGCATTTCTTCCGCCACCCCATTCGGTCGCCCTAAAGCATAAAACCGAATGTCTGTGACACAAACGGATACTAGGCCACGAAACAGTTTAGCGACCAGTGTCCTAAAAGCTCCTACAGCTTACCTAACAGCGTGAGCGGACTAAGCGCGGTGCCATACATCACCGGCTTACGTGTCCCAACGGCTCACTTGTCATGAATTTACTAAAATGGGTAGGCGCACCCTGTCAAACAACTAAAAATATATATGACATCCATAAATTAAAATTTACTTTGTCTATACAGCAATTCGTTGCCACGCCTAGGTCGCTGAATGCCAGCAAGTACCTGTCCGCCAAATTAAAGCGCTTGGAGCCTTAATTGGCTGGTGGTCAGCCATATATCTAAGTTAGCTTCCGACAGTAGTGCGGTAGGAGCGTGTCCCTTAAGTAAACTACTGATGTCAGTTGAACATAGCAACCGCATCAAGGAACTCCCACACAGTTGCGGCTCTCGCCACATTGACTCGCCGCTTGTGTGTGGCGAATTTTTCCCTTGACCTCTAAGTTCCAGGGTGGCCCGGTCTCTGCCCCCCCCCCCGCCAAGAGCACGGCGGTCAAACATGTTCATTTGACTGGACCTCTTCGCAGACGCACAGCTCAACACGATCGAAGTGGGCACTCCGTAACAATATGTTCTATTGTCTGCTCCTTCGCTCTTAATTGCAGTCAACAGATGGGCGTAAAACTCCAATTCTTCAAGGTGTAACCACACCTCTCTTGACAAGTCCTAATGCGGCTCAGCCTCGACCAGGCTTGGCGCGATAGTTTCTTTGTTGGATCCTGAACCAGGTGAGCATTGTTGGGTGGACGTTCATTCCAGAGTTGTTGCAACCTCAGTCTTATTTTGGTTAGGCTGAAGTCTCTATTTATAGAAGTAATCACTAAATTTTGTCAGATCACCTGTCAGCAGACTCCCACTCGCATAAGATCTTACTCTGGAAGACCAATGCTAGATCGTCCGCATAATGTCATCGATATATAGGTTAAACAGAATGGGGGTCGGAACTGATCCCTGAGGTAGGCCATTATTCAGAGTTCTCCATCTACTCCAATCCATTCTGATATCAAATGTTAAATATGAATCAATAAATATTATTTTTGCATTTGTAAAAGCCGAAAAATAATAGTGATTATATTTTGTAATTAAAATTAAATAAATTTTACTTAACAAAAGTTTTTTTTGTATTATTTCCATTTTGAAATTTTATCAAACCTAAGGGTCAGTGCCGGGAAAGTTTACTAATCCATTGCCGGCATTTATTATTTTCTTTCAAATAATCACCTTTTGTAAGTAAGGACAAAGCGCAGGGTTGAGTTAGGTGAACTTTTATAAATTTTTATTGATTTAATGAATCAATTTAATTTATTTTGTTTTCTACATAAAAACAGAAATAAATAGGAACGTAAGTAATGACAAATTAATTTTCAACATTTATCAGTAGGGAATTGATTAAATTTTACCCCCTTTCTACTTATCTACCCAAATGCCAAGGTAGTACAGAACATGTTGCCTGTTTCTTTCTACATAAATTTAGCAACTAGAATATTAAAAATTTATAGATAACAGTTGTTATAAATACATAACTGTTGTTTTAAATACTGTTATTTTTTATTATGAAGGAAAAACAAGGCAAACATACAGATCACGATTACGGAATTCTCGTCTTGAAATAGCCTTGAACATGATAATAGTTTTCTTTTCAGCTATTTTGTCAATTTATCACAGATCCAACGAAACAAAAATTTTTTATTCGCAAAATAATATTGAAGTCGTGTTAACTAGTTTACAACCGTAATCTGTTTTTTTTTTTTTTTTTACATGGTTGATAGAGTTGGATTTTACTTACTTTACTACACTATTTAATCCAGATGTCGATAAATGGAATTACTTTTTTTCATTTGAAAGCTCTCACCTGAAACAAAATGAAAAGTATACTTTTTAATTATTTATAAAATGTACAGATACGGAAATAAAATTGTAAAAACAAATAATGTAATAAGATTTAAAAAAAAAAAAAGAAATGAGGAAATATGGTGTAATTACCGTGTTAATTCGCGTAATTCATGTACCTGAATTTAAAAAAAAAATAGTTTAACCAGATTTATTTTCAAAATCTTGAGAATGAACTTTGTCTGGCTGATATATTAGTAGAAGCCCTTTTAATGAATTCTTGGATATTGTGAATGTAAGGGTAAAAATTAGTTAATCCCGAAAGTACCGTTACAAACACCTCCCCTCCATCCTTTATTAGAAAAAGTAACACCTCACCTCCTACAATTTTAACTATTTTGACAAAATTTTTTTGCACTTTTTAGCCGATTGCCGGTATTTCAGACGATCTCTTTGTGGTTTGGTTTGTTCGGACTTTGGTAATCGTTCTCTTCGAAGTTCAAAACGTAGTACTTGTGATTTAAAGCAAATTTCGATGTGGAACATTATGGATGCAGGTTGAGATTAGGTTTACTAAAGAGTCCAAACAGTGAAGACAGCAATTCATATGGCGTTTTAAATTTACAAATACAGTTAAAGAAATGTCAAAAGTATTTGGAATTCTGATTCACAGTGTTAGATAAAGGCGGAGGGGAAAAGCCCCTCAATGTATTATTTGCAGTGAAGTTGTATCAAATGAGTTTATGAAATTTTGAAAACCGGGGCGGTATTTACAAACTAAATTGGTAACTGCAAATAAAACGCCTGAATATTTTCGAAGTAGGCTTGTACAACAAAACGAGTTAAGAAATCAACGAAGAGTTTTGCATCTAGTTCAAACAACGAA
This sequence comes from Lycorma delicatula, assembly GCF_047948215.1. Classification (NCBI taxonomy): domain Eukaryota; kingdom Metazoa; phylum Arthropoda; class Insecta; order Hemiptera; family Fulgoridae; genus Lycorma; species Lycorma delicatula. Next base: position 129,356,977 of record NC_134461.1, on the reverse strand, counting down.
ATGGCCGTTCTAACTTCCTGTGAAATTGCTCATAAGGTAGCCACGGACGATAGCAGAAGAGCTAATTCTTTCTGCAATGAAAAGAATAACGACAAACAAATACGGTGATAAATGTAAAAGAAAGTGTCTTCAATATCGTTATCAAATAACATAATGAAAAAACAATCTGATGGAAAATGTAAAGAGTACATTATTTCAACCAGTGCGATCAAAATGAATATTTTGTATTGCATTTGCACCCAAGCACTGATATTTCAGGCAATGCCGATCTATTATGTTTTGCGAGATACAAATATAATAATGAAATTTATGAAGACATTGCAATTAATATTTATGAAGACAATTTTGCAATGCAGTGCCATTAACCGCTACCAGTGAGGCTACGTTTGTTGTTGCTAATAATTTTATCGAATTCAATGGAATTAACTGGGATAAATGTGTTGGGATGTGCACTAGGGTTATGGAAGGAATGTTTAACGAACTTGTGGCGCGCATTAAATCCGTTGCGCTGTCTGAGAAATCGACTTACTGTAGTGTTCATCAATAAAGCATTGGCCTCACGTACTACGCCTACTTATATGAAATCCGTTCTTGAAGATGCCGTTTGAAAAATAAATTTCAAATTTCAGCCTCTTAATTCTCGCATCTTCACCGCACTATTTCAAGAAATGGGAAACGAACACGAACATTTGCCGTTTCATTCAGAGGTGCGCTGGTTATCACAAGGTAAACTATTAACAATGCCGTTTCAGCTGTTTGACGAGGTGACGAGTTTTCTTGACTTCAAATTTGAACGTAAAAATTGTTTACCTACCTTTTCTTAACGTGCTTTTCTTGCCTATTAATCTGATATTTTTAGCTTTCAAAATGCTTTCGGTTCCAGTCTTCAGGGTTCGTCTTTAACAGCGTTCTTCGTTTAGGATAAAATTAAAGCAACAATAAAGAAATTAAACTTATTGTCACGCCGAGTTGCTAATCGATAATTCGATACGTTTCCCTCTCTCAGTGACTTTCTTGCAACAAATGACGATCGGCTCTCGTCCTATATCACTGTTAACATAAAAGAACATCTTGAGTCATCGGCATTAAAATTAAGGGAATATTTTCTTTCCTGCGGTGGGAATAACCGGATGAAAATGCCCTTTGACAGAAAATAGTTTTCCCGTCAACGTAGAAGAGAAGCTGTTAGAATTATCGTTCGATTCCAGTTTAAAAATTGTATTTCCTCATATGAACGTGTTGCAATTTTGGTTGCATGCACGACCGATTTACCCAGATATTTCCCGGACTGTGTTACAAAATTTACTGCCATTTGCATCAACATACTTGTGTGAGTGTATTTTCTGCTCTAGTTTTCTTTAAAAACAAAATATAGAAATAAACTTAATGCGGAACCAGATTTACAACTTCGACTATCTACAACTGAACCAGACTTCGGAAAACTGGCAGCTGTAAAACAATATCAACGACCACTGACACTCTTAGGGTAGGCATTAGAAATTCTTTTTCAAAGTGACGTTATGTAAAATTATGTTCATTTTTATGTGTTCTAAGATAAATTTACAATCGAAAACCGAAATGTAATTTCGCTATCGCTTCATGAGACGTTTAGTTCGTTGCACAATTCAAATAGGAAATTAGGATATTAAGTTGACCAACATTAATTAGGAAAAAAATTAGGGGATCCTTCAGAACACAGTACGGGCTATAACGGATCCGTGGCAATGAAACGGTTGGGAACCGCTGTGTTAGGTGAGTTGACTTTGTAGGATTCTCATTTAGTTACCGATTTGACGCGAAAACCTGTTATTTACAAAGTTATGCTGTTGTGTTTTTTTTTTTGCATGTACCGATAGTTACCGAATTGCTTGCCAGTGGCAGATATAGCGAAAAGTAATTTTTATAAAATATCAAAGAGTAGAACTAAAATATTCTAATTATATTGCGAATTTCAAATTAAAAGCGATTGAATATGCGGACACTCACGGAAAGAGAACAGCTGGACGTGAGTTCACAATTGCTGAATTTAACTTCGCTACTGGAGGAAACAAAAAAGCTTCTTGCTGAAACTAATCCATAGAGAAAAGCATTCCGAGGCCCGAACACTAGAAAATCTGCACAACTTGAAGAAGAGTTATTAGTTTATGTTAAAGAATTGCGTTACGATCGTACGTATGTTTCGATGAAGCGGTACGTTTAACGAGCAAGAGTTGGCAAACTGCGCAGGGCATTAGTTATGCCGACTTCAATGCGAGCAGAGGCTGGGCATGTCGTTTTATAAAAAGGAAAAGGCTTATCACTGGGAAGGCGAACAACATTGTGTCGATGTAGGTTAAATAAGTTTAATGAGAAAAATTTAAATTTTCATAACCATTTTTATTGTCTCGAACAGGTCGTGATGATCAGACGCCTATTTTATTTGATATACCAAGGAACACCACCGTTTGTGAAAACGGTGCTAAAGGTGTACCTGTGTGAACAACAGGCTTCGAAAAAGTAATGTGCACTGTGATGCTTTCAATGATGGCCGCTGGTACAAAACTACCGCTTAATTACAACCACGTAATTTTTAAGAGGAAGTCCATGCCGAAGGAAAGTTTACCTGGAGGAATTCACGATCCTATCCGTCAAAAAAGTTGGGTGCGATCGTGATTGCACCCAACCGGGTGATCGTGACTGCAACCTTGGGTGCGATCGTAAAAGATGGGATGAATTTCGTGATTGGATGCGCACAGTTTGGAGCAGGCGACAAAGTGCTTTGCTTCGGTAGCCTTCTTTTTTTGTCTGGGAGAGTTCTAGGGGATGATATAAAAGATTTATTACTGAGATGAAGACAGGTATCGCCGTTAATCCCCGCGATCTTACATCAGTGTTGCAATATTTAGATGTTTCCGTCAACAAGCCATTAAAAGGCAGCATGTGAAAGTTATATGCAAAATGGATGGCCAAAGGAGGACACAGTCTGACACCAACTGGACAGATGGGACGCCCGTCGATTGAATAGATGTGATCCTGGGTAGTGAAAGCATGTGACATGGTGGATCAGTGAGTAAGTGTTTCAAGTTTTTTGAAGACCTGATGGAATTTCCGATGCGCTGGACGGCAGTGAGGACGATGCTTTGTAGCGGACTGAGAAACGTGTGGGTGAAAAAGTGAATCAGATTAAGACTATAATTCTGAACAACGATGCAAAATGGACGCTGTTAAGTTTCAGTCAAATATATATCATTTTTTCACTGATAATCACATTTTTGCATCATTATAGTAAAATTAAAAAAAAAAAAACGAAATATTTAAAATGCACGTAGGTAGGAGAGTCGGTAACTATGAATTGGAGTTAAAAATGATCTAAAATCACCTTTCTTTTAACTCTTACTTCAATTTAGAAAATTGTGGCTTTCTTGTATGTTTTCATTTTGAAAAATCAGATGAAAACCCATACACTAACAAAATATGGAAACCCTTAAATAACTTTTTAAAAGTTATAAATAGAAAAATATAATTTAGTAAATGATTCTACCCAAAATTAGCTAGCTATTTTTCTGTATAAGATTAAAAACTTCACGCTACAATAACCCTTACCAAAGTAGCAGTCATTTAATGTTTTTACAACTAATTTCCAAAATAGTCTACAGTACTTCTTAAATAACTGCTCAAGAATGAAACATTGAAAAAGAAAAAAATCGAAAAATTTTTTCCCCCTAAAACTATATATTTTTCAAAATGAGATTTTTTTTGGAATGCACTTTTAACTTCTTGGAAGCAATTATGAAATTATTAAATGACCACCACTTTGGGGTAAGGGCTATCGTAGCTTGACTGAAGATTTTAGGTCCGAATTATTTTTCAAATACCCTTTAGAACCTGTGTGCGCGCATTTATATATATATATTCGAAGATTAAAATAAATTGATTTTTTTAAATCTTCAGGCAATTATTGTCATCGATGAGATAGAAAGAAACCATTTGCTAGATATTAGTTTTAGAAAAAAATCTAAAAAACTATGCTAGAGATTATGAGATCTAAAGAAAAAATAATTTCATTCAGACATATGAGTTCTTCTGAAGGAATTAGGTAAAAATAGAATAATCTATTTTTCAAATATTTATTTCCTAAATGAAATGACCGCAGGGGAAAAGAATTTAGCTATTAGTATTGTTGTTAATAAATCGGATTTTAGATAAAGCCGAGAAAAGCGTTATGAAAGTACTGGCTGTTTTTTTTTTACCACATTGAAGCTCATTTCCATACAAAATGTTACTTAGGAAAAAGGGAAACTTATAAGTTGTAAGTTTTTGGCTTATTAGATTTTTAAAATACTTACCGATATGATATAGCTAAAAACTTTATTTAAAGTTGTCCCTGCCTAACAGTTCAAAGTAACAAACTTTTTAAGTAAAATGTATAGCATCTATTTTGAGCAGTATCGATATCTAAAAATTAAATTAAATATTTTATTCTAAAAGCAAGAACAACGATTACTTTTGATAAATCAAACAAAACTTAATTAAATTAAAAGAAATTACACATTATTATCTGTGTACTTGTCGTTTAATAGACAACCATTATTACATATGAATTGATTAATATCAATCTTTATAGAAGAAAAATATATTTAACGAATAATTCTCAACCGATACATATACGTTTAATCTACGGCTAAACTGTATTTTGTATACAAAAACGTAATTCTCAACAGAAAATTTGACAAAGCGAGATTATTTTTATCGAAGTGATTCTATAATGGCGTATATTAAAATTGGCAATGAATGCTTGAGCAATAATTTGAAAGAGTTCAGAAAGATGTGAGATGTAATACGAAGAGCACACTGAAGGAACAAATTACAATAATAAAGAGTCAAAGAAACGGTGAGTTTTGAAATTAATACTTGTTTTAAAGAGGTAGGTGTATTTTACTTATTAATCTCTGTATAGTTTTAGATAAAAAATATAACAGAGCTACACTAAAAAAAGGAATAGGAAGGTGATGTTGTCGTTTTAGGATAAATGATGATTGTGTACAAAATAAATGATACTTTAAAAAATGCTGAAAGCAGTAATGAAAAGAGAACAGAATATTTTATTGCGATTCGAAAGGAGAATCAGAGGGTAGTTAAATAACTAAATTAGAAACTTTTCAAAATGTGCAGAAAGTTAAATTCAAACAACAGTAATCAAATTACGGCTTTTATAAAGTAAATTTTTTCCTCTTTTTCTTAGGTAAAAAAATATAGTAACATTAAATTGCAGACCTACAAAGAAGTCTCTTGTGTGTAGGTATGAGTCATTCGGTATAATTAAGAAAAGAAAAAAATTGTTATAAGTAAGTCCTACGAAATAAAAAGTTTTTATAAAAGTTTGTACAGCTAAAAAAATGAAAAATATAATTTGTTTTTATAAGTAATAAATAAAGTTATACAGATACTATTACAAAAGATCTTATTAAAGGAACGTAAAAATAATTTCCAACCGCACAGGATAATTTCCATAAAATTAAATACAGAGTGATTTACGAAGAATGTAACAAACTTTCAGAACAAATTCTAAAGGGAAAATAAAAAAGAAAGTTCATTAAAACATAAGTTTGGAAACGCTTCGTTAGCGAGTGACGGCTGGCAAAACATTATACTCTGACTTTTGTTCCTTTGGTAAAATTAAGTCAGACTGTAATTCTTTGGACCCAAATTAAGAGTTAATTTTACTGATTTTATAAAGAAAAGTTCCCAAACTTGTAATTTTAGTAGTTTTTGAGAAGTCTAGGGTAAAAGACAAATTATTGGGGTCAAAATAAATTTTAAAGATACCTAATAAATTGTTTATTTTTAAAAATTTGTATTGTTTATTCTTCCAAAATATTTAATTTTTTTTTATTTTGCATAGAAGTCTTTAAAATCTGGTGTAATCGGAATATTTTAATAAGATTTTTGATAAAGATTAGGAATAAAATACAAAATGAAGACATTTTAGCATGAAAAAAAGGAATAGTTAGCGGTCAAATTTAGTAAACTAACAAACTAGGTTAGTAGGTCATATATAAAGATATCCGGGTTTACTTAAATTGGAGGGCTGAGGAGAAATAGCCAGGAAAGAGTTAAATTACTTTCTGATAAAAAGTTATACTGCACTGCTAACAAGATCTTTGCCCATGGCAAACGTAAAGGAAGATTTATTTATTAATAATCACTTAGCTTTAATAATTTTGTAGATTCGCTTCGCCATATTTTCGAAAAATATTATTTTGTATTGTTATTATTATTATTATTATGGAATCCTATTTCTCACTGCTTTGCTTACAGCGAATGTTAATCGATGTCGATGACTCTTTTATAAGCAGTAACCTTTTCCTAATGGGATCACAAATTTTGTGCGGCATTAAAAGATCCGGACTTTTCAGTTGTCAATTTAAATTATTGAATTCCTGAGCACCGAGTCGATTCACGACTGATTTTTCTGTATGCTTTGGATCTCGATACTGTCAAAAAATGATATTAATCTCTTCTAATTGCACGCACTGTAAATAATAATTTCAATTTTAAAATATCTAACACAGATTTTGATTTAATGATGACTGACAAAATTTTAGGCTTATTATCCCCCGCCGTTGAATGAAACTGCCGAAATAAATAACGGATTTGGGCACGATGTAATGTAATCATATAATTTCAAGAATGTGATTTTAATTCCCGAATCGGGAAGAAAAGAAAAAAACATTTTACCCCATCTCTTTATGAGAGGGTTGGAATAAGTTGATATATCATCAGATGGCATCTTAACCTTAGGACAAATTAAATCACGGTAAATATTTCACATAGCTTTTGAATAAAATTTTGAGGTACGAGACCTATGAAATTCATGTCTTCCTACGTAATCGATTGATTGTCACCAAAATTAAACGGCGTTAATATTGCTCCTTATACAGAAATTATTGTTCAAAATTTGATAGGTTTATTAAATATGACGATATCAAGAAAAAACGGGATAACATTCATTCATATTCCGTAGTTAAATAGTTTAATATTCCGTAGTTTTGTAATCGCAGGTTGGAAGGTCGGCCGTTGGTGGACGCGCGATGGAATGATACTATTGCAGCATCAGAGTGGAGCGAAAACAAACTCATAGGCTCGCCTAATCGTGGGCGTGTCTTACTGCAGCCAACGTAAGTGTCTCATTCTACTCTTCGTCATATTTTACTCCCACTAAACCTACTAACCGATAGAAACACGTACCCAGAGGCAGAACAAAATGAACTACTGCGCATAAATCAATTACTCTTAAAAATTTAGACAAGCCGTACGATAATACATCATTCCGAAATTCTACAATGCTAAAATTTTGTTTTAGTTAGAGGGGATATTAAAACGTCAAAAAATCTAAAAATAGATAAATTGATATGAAAAAAACTGTCCCGATACCAGCGTGCTTTACCTTTTATAGTATATTGTGCGACTACATAATCGGAAAAGTAGAAAAAAAGAAATCTGAGAATGTAGGATGTGATAAGTGATAAAGTTAAAGGTTTGAATATGTTGTAATGTATATTCGTAAGTTCTTTTTTAGCTTTTATATAATAAAATCTTTTGTATCATCTCTATGAAAAACCACACTGCGCGCATTGATGAACGCACAGAAAATATTTAAGTGTTAATATAAATAAACAAGAGTTAAATGTCAAATATTATATTATTAAAGATTGATGATTGTACGCCACAGAACCGCATTGAAAATATGCACGAGTGTACTTTACATTATAATGATACGATTACTTTGGAAATGGGTAGAAGCTGATAGCATTTAGGAAAGGGAAATGTATTTGAGGATAGTAACATCATAATTATCTATTAACACAGCGGTAACCGCATTTGTACATCTCATACAGACTAGCGCAAATCCGAATCCATTTACACATCAGTTCAAGCACACCTGTGCATTGTTATATACTGTAAATATATATATATATATATATATATATATATATATATATATATATATATACCCTACTATGTGTGTCGAAATACTACAATAATTATTATTAACCCCTTACAAAGGTTTATGATTTCAAAACAGAATATCAGGAAAATAATAACCTGACAGCTTGATAATTCATACAGCGTTGCACTAAATGTGTTATTCTGTATAATTATCCTTTATCAGTGACGTTAACATTTTTTTGTAATACCAATTTAAAGAATGTTTTTTAATATTTCTTTTATATTGACAGGCAGTTAAAGTTTAATAAGTACTGAATATTAATTTATTAATCGACGTTCTTCAAACAGAATAGCTTATTCAAAGTACAAATTTCAATTATTACAGCCGAAACGTACACAAAAAATATTTATTTTTATTTAAAAAATTTAAACGTATCGATAACTATTTTTGTTCTTTAATTTATTATTTTGTGTGGCTAAGTGTGTGTGCGCGCGTGCACAAAACGAAAACTTTTAATGGGAACGTTTACTTGTTAATCGCTTCAGCCGAAGACTGGCATTATTTAATTTTGAAGTTGCTGAAAAGGTCTACATACAAAACGGTTCTAATCGAACTATAAAAATATTAAGGTACCGTAAAAATATTCAGATATTCTGTGGCATTTAAAAGCCGATAGAACAATCTGTGATAGAAGGAACTAATGTTAAGGGAAACTGGATTGTTAAAAAGAATCAATAAACCGATATTTTCTTAATTAATTAATTGTTTCGATGCCCGTTCTGCATAAAATTCCTCGGGTACCGAATGATTCGTATCATATTCACGAAGTTTTACGACATCTAGTTCGGCTTTTTTAATTTACGGTTCTTTTTATAAATATTAATATTATTATGAGTTTTTAGCGTTACGAAATCTATATATTTCTCAAAAAGAAAAATTTATGGATGTTTTATAAGACGATAATTTCTTATAGAACGAGCAAACTGATTTTAAACAGTATTGTTTTGCTTAGGAGCACTTTAATAAAACGCCGTTTAGTAATATTACCGATAGTATATAATCTTTAAAAACATTTTCCCTTTTTCTTTACCCGCTGTAGCTCTATTGTTATTGCAGAAACAAACTATTAAGGGAAAATATAGAGATGGGACAAAATTTTGGGTATCGGTGATCTTTTTGCAAATGACCATGTTTCAAGACACGATTAGTATAAATATCTCAAAAAATTATAGAAATTTCCGGACTGACTCAACATAAATTATTTATATAGAGAAATGATGGGATTAAATTTTGGTAAAAATTAAAAAAAACGAAAGAGGCAGTAATCACCATTTTTAATTTTTGACTTTTTTTTATAGTGGGCGTAGAAAATCGAATGATAGAACTTATTTAAAATTCCAAAACTTTAAGTGGATCGGATTTAGGAATAGGAGATATATTCAAGATTATTTCATTTGCAAAACATTGTTTTTGTTTTTGTTTTGCAAAACAAACTTTTGTTTCATTTGCAAAACATGTTGAAATGTACCACAAATATTTGGCTACATATATCCCAGATTTGGCCCAATTTTTGACTCCATTTGTCAAGGTGCATCAAGGTACTCATACCTTTTTTAAACTATAATTTTTTTTAGCATTAATGAATATCAATTTCTAAACTTTTATTCTCAATTTTGAAAATCAAAATGTATTTAGTATTAATTTAGACAATATTGGATTTTAAAAAAAAAGAAAGAAGTTTGAATGACACAAAACTTAAGAATTTAAAATATTTTTTTTAATCTTTTATAATTTATAATATTATATTTGTTTTTACACAACTACCCAAAAAGAAGTATATTGTATTTAGGAAGCATGTATGCATATTTGTTCCACCGTAGCAGCTTAACGGTTGAACCGATTTAGATGTATGACCTCGCGTTGGAATCCATACGTTATCGGGAGTGTCATAGACATATATGTATGTGTAAATAGATTTAAAAAAAATTGTAAAAAAAATTATCTTATATACGAGGGTAAGTCAATTATTATCAGCAATTTAGTTATATTTTTGTTTATGTTGGTAGTACTGTCATGTTGCGTAGAAGACGCATGCGTGGTTTAATTGATGTTATGTCTGTGCAAGTTTGATGCTGCTAGGTTAGTTCCATTATAGCGCCCTGGCGTTAACCGTGGCTGCTCCGCTTTCTGTTTGCACCAAAGAAGAGCGACGTTCAGCGATCCGTTTTTTGTGGTCGGAAGGTGTATCACGGGCCGAAATTCGTCGAAGACTTTCGGTTCAGTACGGAAACAGTGTGTTGCCGCAACAGAGTGTCTACGAACGGATTGAAAAATTCAAAAACGGTCGCACAAGTTTTACGCACGACGGAGCTGGACGACCTTTACCGCCACAAATGAAGAAAACATTGACCTTGAACGTAACACGGTTTTCTTAGACAGACGAGTAACTATTAATAAAGTGGTACATCGTCTGCAAATTAGTCACGGTTCTGCCTACGAAATCATCCACAACAGACTTGGGTTTCATAAAGTCTGTATAAGACGGGTCCCAAAACGATTCACACAGTGGCATAGACAAACGCGTTTGGAGAGCTGCTAAAAACATTTGGATCGCTATAGTAACGAACGGGACATCTTCTTAGACAGAATCAGACTGGTGACAAAACACGTATCCGTAATTACGAGCCGGAGAGTAAACGGCAGAGTATGAAATGGAAACATCCAAATTCGCCCTCCAAAAATGTTCAAGACCCAACCGTCCGCAAGAAAACTGATGTTTACGGATTTTTGGGTCTCACAAGGTCCAGTACTGAAACATTATGAGGAAAGGGGCACGACAATAAACAGTGCGCGTTACAGTGAGATGCTTACTGCCAAGCTGAAGCCTGCAATTTGAAGTTAACGCCGAGGACTTCTGTCGAAACGTGTGTTGTTGCACAACAACGCCCGTTTATATACTGCTGCCTACACCGCTGAAACGCTCCAGAAACTCGACTTTGAAGTGCTGGCTCATCCTCCGTATAGTCCTGATCTTACCCCTTCTGATTACTACTTCTTTGGTCCACTCAAAGAGGCATTAAGGGGCCGTCGATTTACCTCGGACGAAACAGTGAAAGAAGCGGTGCAGTCCTGGCTCGCAGCTCAACCGAAAATCTTCTTTTATGAGGGCATCAGGAAGCTTGTGCAATGATGGACCAAATACGTTGAAATGCAAGGGGACTATGTTGAAAAATGATGTACATGTAAGTTTCCTATTTGTATTGCAATAAAATTTATAATTACGTTGCGGATAATAATTGACTTACCCTCGTATATAAAATTACTATATACAAAACTGTACGCTCTTTAATTATCCTACATTAAAGAGCAATGTGCTTTTTGACAGTAGTGTTTTATAATTATTAATCTTAATTTCTTGCTCAAGTTGTGGTGATTATCAAAAATGTTACATGAGATAGCTATTATCGACCAAGGTGGTCAAATTACCCAAATATTTTTTAACAAGAATTTTTTTCTCAATTATATACTTAATACTGTATAATTTTAAAGACAAAAAGTCAATTCTTTAAAAGGGATCAAAAAACCCAAATCTTTTACTATTTTCACAATCGTACGATACTATTAGTATTAATACTATTAGATACTATTAATATAGTTAAGTCTTTAATCTTTAAAAACCCTATGATATATCTGAAATATCACTGTCAAGGGCAACGCCAAGAAACTTATGCAACCTTTGCCGCCTTTTTTCATATATTCCTAAGTTTTAAGATATTCAATAAATTTTCTACGCTAAAAAAATTACAGAATACAATTTGTAAAAATAATAAATACATAAACAAACAGGAACACGTCAACTTGAAAACTATTGTATACATTTATTTAGGTGAGGAATTGCAATAGCGCAATTACAATAAAATTTAACAAATTTCCCACGGGAATAACCTTATCAGGTAGATATGTTTTACGTTTCATGTACATATATCATAAATTTTATATCGTTTGCTATTTAATATTTATTGTTTGCATACAGAGAATAGTCTATCAAATTAACTCAGCAAATTGGAATCGATCATGCGATAATTATTTATTTATTAAAAAAAATTTAACAGGTTTGCTTAGGCGTTTATTGTTATAAATTAATATCTGATGAAATATTAATAATTGTATGTTCAACTCTGTTATTAAATTTTTCTGATCGATAATTGCAAATTAAAAAAAAAAATTGTTTTAATGTCGTTTGCGTATTTTTTTTGTAATATAATAATATATTTAATCCGTAAGTAATAGAACAAAACATTTTAAATGCTTTACGACTAGTATCTAATCTTGCGTATAACTGCTATAATTTTTTATTTGCTTTTACATAGAGCAAACAAGTTTATCTTTTAAATTACTTCAAGTAAAATAAAAAAAAAGTCAATAAACTGAACAGTGTTATGAACTAATATATATATGTTTAAATAAATTTAAAAAAATATATTATACTATATACTATTAAGTAAGAAATATGTAAAAGAAATACATATTTCTTATTTTCTGTACCCGAGCACAGAGATAAAGAAATGTAAATGAAGAAATTCTACAAGATAAATGCAATATACAGTTGTTATAATAATACTCATCTTGAGAACAAATCATCCTGAAAATCATACTTTCAAAACGAATCGATCTTTTTCTTGTCTACTTCACCTCCACGTGTTTCTATCAACTCCGTATTCCGTATTAGTCCTTTAAATTAGTTTGACGGAAAAAAATTAATTTATTTTTAAATTAGAGCTTTTTAAAAAGAACGGGCAAAGAGGTTGCATAAGTTTCCCGGCGTCAATTCGACAATTTTTATTTTAAATACGGTCTAGAGGGTTTTTAAATAATGACATTAAAATCGATCAAACAAACTGTAAGATAAAGATTTGGTAGTCGATTTTACATAAAAATTTAGTAAACGATTTTACAATGCGACATAAGAGATCGATTTTAAATAATCTGAGTCCTACTTTACTCCTTCGACCAACTGGGCTTCACAATTGTTAAAAATAATATCTCGTTAAGGGTCGTTGTGTAAGGGTTATAACCCTTACACAACGACCCTTATAACAAAATATATTTATTAAATTTTGCACTTTAATGTATAATCTGTTTAATGATATTAGAAAAAAATAAATAAAATGTGAAATAGGATGATACCACCTTACGACTTTGACTGTTAAACACTTATAAAAGTGTAGAATCGGAAATAAAATTATAAAAATTACTAATATACGTTTTTTTTTTTAAATTTATGTCTAATAACGGTATTTTATAAATAAATTAATTTTTAGTTATTTTTATCTACATAAAAAAGGAGTACTCTAATTTTTTAAAAGTTGAAATTTGTTATAAAAAAATGAAATGGTTAAATAACAGGTGTAAAATAAGAGCGTCAGCAACTTTGAACGGACGTTAAAAATGATCTATTATGAAGTATTTTTTTGTGTCTCGTTAAAGGCCATCAGGGCTAGGAACAGAGGGGGTGGTGTTGCGATCGGAAGCGTCACATGACAGGTGTCTTCCCCTATGGGGTTGGGATGTCATGACTGGGCACCGGAGATAGAGTACTCTTCGGTTGCGGGTTGGTGTACCCCAGCCCGGCGCCGAAGTACCTGGGGATATGGATGGATATGCTCAGGCCTTTCTCCATACATGTTTAGAAAGCTGTCAGAAAGAACGAGCGGTTGTCCAAGCCCTGATAAGGTTGACGAGCAATATGTGTGGCTCCAGGACGGAGAAGAGGAGGCTACTGTCCAGTTATACTCTTCAGTAATGCTTCATGGGACGTCTGTTTGGGCTGGTACTCTTGATAGGACACGAAACAGAAGGAGGTTGTTGATCCAACAACGACGGCTCAATCTGCGGGTTATCGCAGGGTACCGGACGATAGATACAGAGGCGGCGTCAATCATAGCCGGTGTGCCACCGATTGACCTGCAGGCCAGGATGAGGCATTCTATTGCTTTGGAGAGTGAGAGGAAAGCGGCTGTCGACGAGATGTTCACTGCTTGGAACGACAGATGGAATGCGGTGGTGACGGAACGGTGGACACACCAGCTCAACAGTGACGTCAGGAGCTGGATAGGGCGGAAGCACGGTGATATCAATTATGAGCTCACCCAGCAGAAACAAGGCAGCAGAGGAGAGGGGCAGGCAGACTGGAAGTTGCTTTAAGGCGGAGCAACCGATGCTGGAAGCTGTGGGCGATCAGCCTTAGGGGATGGACGGTGGGAGCTCCACTGAGTCATCCTTCGCCGATGATCCCCTGGGGATGTCGCTCTGGCTATTCTAATACGGTGAAAAGGAGAACGGTATTAGAAAAGTGGAACGAAAATTCTCAGGTTTCTCAAAAAAAAAAAAAAAAAATGAAAAATGTGTTTTTTTGTATGTAATTGAAGTAAAAAAACTCTTAATTACGAGTACATTAAGCTAATCTTATTTACATAATTGTTCCATTTTAATTATTCAGTCTGTTTTTATTTTATTTTGGAATAAACTAATACAGAAAGGATTACCGAAATTCTGCATTCATTTTTGCATATCCATCTTTATTAATACAATATTTAAAAACAATCATTCTCATCTAAACTAATGTATTGTGGTTCTCATTAGAAACAAACCAATTAACATTTCATGTTCATATCAGAAACAGTCCTAATATCAATATAAAATTAGCACAAATGTTATATTGGTAATGTTTAAAAAATATAACGTTTTTGCTCATTTTTATTTGTCTCAATATTTTTCTGTCCCAGTATCAGATCATGTACTTTCAATATTATGTGTACTCTATTGATGTTTAAAGACCACTGGGTAATTTAAAAAAGTACTCAAAGTATTCTTTAATTAAAAAAAACTCAAGCCAAAGAACTGCGATACGATTTTATTATTAAGTATGGGTATCTTACGTTACCAAAGATTTTCTAAGATTTGTCATCGGGTACATTAAATCCCTTTTCTATGAAAAAGTTGAAGGGTGATATTCTTAATTTTTGTTTTACTATTTAATTAATTTTAAGAAAGGTGAGAAATGGAAGGAGAGAATTGGAAAGCACAATGTTTATGTTTATAAGGGTAAGGAGATTTTTTGTTTGTTTTGTTTATGTTAAATTATCATAAGTTATGAGTTTTGTTTTACCTCTGCATTTATTATAATACGGAAACCCCTGACAAACTGCTGCGTCCGTTTAGGGGATCCTATAAAAATGGAAATTGAATGAAATAAATTAAAAAAAAAAATATATTTTATAATTACAACTTCATAATAATTTTGTAACGAAAGAAATTTTTTTTTTTGTCTTCAGTCATTTGACTGGTTTGATGCAGCTCTCCAAGATTCCCTATCTAGTGCTAGTCGTTTCATTTCAGTATACCCTCTACATCCTACATCCCCAACAATTTGTTTTACATACTCCAAACGTGGCCTGCCTACACAATTTTTCCCTTCTACCTGTCCTTCAATATTAAAGCGACTATTCCTGGATGCCTTAGTATGTGGCCTATAAGTCTGTTTCTTCTTTTAACTATATTTTTCCAAATGCTACTTTCTTCATCTATTTGCCGCAATACCTCTTCATTTGTCACTTTATCCACCCATCTGATTTTTAACATTCTCCTATAGCACCACATTTCAAAAGCTTCTAATCTTTTCTTCTCAGATACTGTGATCGTCCAAATTTCACTTCCATATAATGCGACACTCCAAACATACACTTTCAAAAATCTTTTCCTGACATTTAAATTCATTTTTGATGTAAACAAATTATATTTCTTACTGAAGGCTCGTTTAGCTTGTGCTATTCGGCATTTTATATCGCTCCTGCTTCGTCCATCTTTAGTAATTTTACTTCCCAAATAAAAAATTCTTCTACCTCCATAATCTTTTCTCCTCCTATTTTCACATTCAGTGGTCCATCTTTGTTATTTCTACTACATTTCATTACTTTTGTTTTGTTCTTGTTTATTTTCATGCGATAGTTTTTGCGTAGGACTTCATCTATGCCGTTCATTGTTTCTTCTAAATCCTTTTTACTCTCGGCTAGAATTACTATATCATCAGCAAATCGTAGCATCTTTATCTTTTCACCTTGTACTGTTACTCCGAATCTAAATTGTTCTTTAACATCATTAACTGCTAGTTCCATGTAAAGATTAAAAAGTAACGGCGATAGGGAACATCCTTGTCGGACTCCCTTTCGAAAGAAATAAAAAAAAAAATTCTCTTTTCAAAGTTCAAAGTTCTCTTTTAAGATGGATAATATTTTTTAAAGTGAATGTATTATATTTATATTGTAACATATTTATATAACATAATATAGCAATGTTTTTATCTACTGTAGAATAGCGGATGAGTATACACTGGAACGTCATCCCGTTATTATGTAGACAGCAGTAACATAAAAAAAAAAAAAAAACGGAGCCAATTAACGAATATTATAAAAAGAAATAATTGTTTAAAAATGTACAAGATACTTTGATAAGTTGTATTAATTAATAAGAACTAAAATTAATTATAATTCGTGCGCTCTAAACTACAGATATATATATTTTTTAAATATTTTTTTTTTGTAAAAATAAATAAATAAATAGATCTGAACATTCAATTATCGTTTATAAATTTTTAATAATATATCTTAATTATAGAAAAAAGTCAAAAATATCTGAAACGTCTCAAAGGTGGTAAAGAATTACAGAACTTTTCCCGCAAGATTTGCTAAGAAACTCTTCGTACCAATGGCTTCACCTTCCGCAGACTTACTTCGTAGGAGGAAAAATAAAGTGGAACATTGAAATACGCAAGTACACAAACGTAAAAAAATTTTCTCCTCTTTGAGTAAAACCTTGAGATAAGGGAACCGTGTTGATTGCATCTTCCAAACCCTTTCACCGATTGTAACAAGAATTAAATAGCACCGATAACCGATAAACATTATTAAGAAATCGTGGAAAACTTTACAAAAATCGTATAATCCTGTCTAAAGATATCAAACAAAACAATAGTCGATGAAAAAAAAAAGAAAAAATTAGGCTTATAATCCCCCACCCCTGAATAAAATTGCAAAGGAGTTCAAAAACAATAAAAATGAAAAAGTGATCTTTGTTCCCGTTTCTTAACGGGGGTTTGAATAAGCCACCAGAAAGTATCTTAGCTATCTAAGAAGAATTTAATTAATGAAAAAAATTTATTCAGCCTTTGAATCAAATTTTGGAATACGTCACCCGCATGGTCCTTAATAAGGTATTAGGGTAAGATAATAAAATATTGGGGTTAGCGAGTAATTAATTTCAGTTTTTATAAATATAGAGCTTTGTATTTGTTTTTAAGGACTTCTGTGAATGTAATTAATTTTTTCTTTTGGCATTAGACATCTGTCACTTTTAGCATAGTTTAAAAGCAAACCGCACGAAATTTTGTTTGCGGTTATTTTACGGTCCATTTTAATATTGAACGCAAAAACGAACATTTTCGGCAAATTACTTTTTTATTTCGTAAAGGCAAAAAGCAACTGAGACTTACAAGGAGACATGTGAAGTTTACAGTGTTAATCGCATAACAAAACGCACGTATTAGAATCGGTTTAAAAAAATCCATTCTGGATATTTTTCACTCAAAAATTACCGACGTTCTGATCGGCCTAATGAAATCGGTGAAGAAGGAATCAAAGGCATAATTGAATGGATCGCCATATAACTGCGCGAGAAATTTCAATGAGGTTAAATGCATCACATATAACTATCTAAAATCACATCAAATGTCTTGGACTCGTTAAAAAGCTCGATTCCGCATGAATTGAAAGAGATTCACTTAACTCAACGAATCAATCTTTGCTAAATGGATGTCAAACGCAATGAAATTGATTCTTTATTGAAATGAAACAACACTGGTGATGTGAAAAATGTATCATCTCCAAAACCAACGATCGTAATCGAAGCGAGATGAACCGGCACAAGCTACACCCAAATTTCAATCGCATAAAAAAGTCATAATTTGGTAGTATTACAAAGGTGATGTGGATTTTGAGCTGCTTCAAGGAACTAAACAATCAATTTAGATTTTACTGTCGACAACTAATGAAAATGGAGGAAGGAATTAAAGAAAAGTGGCCAGAATTGGCAAATCGAAAAAGAATCGTATTCCATCAAGACAATACAAGACCTCACACATATTTGGTAACTCGTGGAAAATTACTGGAGCGAGATCAGGAAGCGATGTTTTATCCCCCAAATAGCCCTAATCATCACATCACATTTCCATTTTTTCAAAATTTTCAAAACTGTTTGAATGGTAAAACTTTCGCTACCGATGATAACATGAAATCACAGTCTTTTTAATTTTTTGCGGTTAAGAACCAGAAGTTCTATGAGCGCGGAATCATGAAGTTACCAGGAATATGGCAAAAGGTTATCAGAGAAAATGGAGAATATATAATTGGTTAAAGTTCTTTTATCGTATTAAAAATTGAGATTTATTTCACGCTAAAAAACCGAAATTACTTTCCTGTCAACCCATATTCTAAATTTAGAGAGCTGTGCTAAACAGTTATTGAAATAAATTTGAGTATGAAAGTACGATCCAAAAACCATTTATTATAATATTACTTAAAATATATATATATATATATATATATATATATATATATATATATACATAAAACATATATATATAAAAAGTGTATTGTAAAAAAAAAATAAGTGATAATGCGAATTTTATTAAATTAATTTTATATATACATAATAATTTTAAATGATTTAAGTAAGGTAAGTTAAATGATTTTAAGATAGTTAAAACTGAGGTAAGTAGTTAGTATTAAAAAGATCATTAACTGCAAACAGAAAAGAATCAAATGAAAAAAAATTAACAAATGCAGCAAAACAACCTTTCTTCAGAACAATAGAAAGAAGGATCGGAGAAAGTACGGTTAAAACCGCATATTGCTCACTGTAAAAATTATTTTTCCTAAATTACAACTTTAACCCGTTTTACAAAAGTAATGAAATGTAGTAGAAAAAACAAAGATGGACCACTGAATGTGAAAATAGGAGGAGAAAAGATTATGGAGGTAGAAGAATTTTGTTATTTGGGAAGTAGAACTACTAAAGATGGACGAAGCAGGAGCGATATAAAATGCCGAATAGCACAAGCTAAACGGGCCTTCAGTAAGAAATATAATTTGTTTACATCAAAAATTAATTTAAATGTCAGGAAAAGATTTTTGAAAGCGTATGTTTGGAGTGTCGCTTTATATGGAAGTGAAACTTGGACAATCGGAGTATCTGAGTAGAAAAGATTAGAAGCTTTTGAAATGCGGTGCTATAGGAGAATGTTAAAAATCAGACGGGTGGATAAAGTGACAAATGAAGAGTTATTGCGGCAAATAGATGAAGAAATAAGCATTTGGAAAAATATAGTTAAAAGAAGAGACAGACTTATAGGCCACATACTAAGGCATCCTGGAATAGTCGCTTTAATATTGGAAGGACAGGTAGAAGGGAAAAATTGTGTAGGCAGGCCACGTGTGGAATATGTAAAACAAATTGTTAGGTATGTAGGATGTAGAGGGTATACTGAAATGAAACGACTAGCACTAGATAGGGACTCTTGGAGAGCTGCATCAAACCAGTCAAATGACTGAAGATAAAAAAAAAAACCAAAAAAAACCCGTTTTAACGGCTGGTCTAGATAACTGGCCTCTATCATTAGAAAAGCTAAAGCTAAAACTGATCCTTCGAAAGAAAGGGTATTTAAAAAAAATGATTTGTAAAGACAATAATTCCAATACGGGATACGTAGGAAAAACTAAAGAAATTAGTTTATTGTAAATATAGAAGAACTCAGAAATCTGCTATAAACCAACATTGCATAAAGAAGGGTCTAAAGATTATTCAATCAGAAAGTATATTTTTAAAAAATGTACGTAATAAATTAAAATTAGCACGTTGGAAAAATTATTTCATCGATACTGATGAAACTTTATTGTTAAACGGTCTGGAATAAAGATATAACAACCTTATTTAATTAAAAATAATTACTTGTGAAAACCTTTGTCGATAAAAAAATATTTAATCGCAATCTTCTCCAGTAAATTTTTGATTATCGGTGGAGTATCTGTTTGATCGGTTTAAGGTTCACGGTGTCTTTATATTTTTTGAGATAAATTTTATTCATCACCTATAAAGGAGTTCCTAAAAGTTGTGGTATCTAATTAGGGGTTTAAAATAGTTTCTACGACTAAAAGTAAATCTATTCGTTTTATTAGGAGCAGCTGGAACGAGAACAGTGTTTTTTATTTTATTTTTTTTTTAATAAATATTTTTATTTCTTACCCTCAAATCCTGAACTTATTTATTTGTTTTACTTTGCAGAACTGTTATTTTTTTATTATTTTTTATTCCTATTATTCTTCCCCTTTCACGTACTTATCTAATTTGTTTTACATAGATTTATATATACATACTATTCAGTATTTGCCAACCGTTAATGATCGGTTAACATTCAAAATCTAAGTTTAGATTTTAAATAAAATTTCTTGTAAACAGTTTTTGAGTGTAATCTTTTTTTTAATTATTATGAGTAATATTCTGATTAAATCAATGAAAAAAATTCTGGCTAGAAAGAATAAAAAAAGTGAATACAATGAAAAACATTTTCATTCTACAGCCGACCAAAATTTTCGGTAAAAGAAAGATATATCTTTTTATTTGTAGCACGTTGAAATATTGAAAATCTGAAACTTTCAAATACTTATTTATACAATTCTATATAACATCCTATAAGAGGAAAACTCACTATAAAAAAACTAAAAAAATAAAACTTTAAATATCGATATCACTACGTTTTTACGAAAAAAACTTAATTTCAAATACAGAAAGTTCATTCTCCCTAGTCCTTCAAATAGGAATATATTCAATTTTCGTATACTAATATTACAGTGAAATGTAAATATAATCTCGTATAGGATATTTACTTGTATGCAGGTGTTTCGTGTGTATAGATGCGTGTCACGTGAGTACACGAGTGCAGATTATAACGGAATGTTTTCCTTCTATCTCAATAACTCTGGTTTATACTATACTATCTCTTTCAGCGATTCAATGAATATTAGATTTATATAAAAAGAAATTGATTACCCGCTTCAATAATATAAAAACCAAACTACTGTACGGTAAAGTGTTTTATTTTATTATATGTTATAAGAATTATTAAATATTTTATCATCATTTTGTAATCATAATTTGAGGAATATTTTAATTCGGTAAAAAATGTAACTGAAATCCTCACAAAATGGTGGAATTGTAGAAAAGACTTTCTCTAGGATCGCATGACTTTGGTAATATCAATCAAATCTGACAAACACCAACACGCGTTTGAAAGGTGACATATCACCGAGTATTTTTAAAAATAATTATGATTATATATGAGGTAGAGTGTGTATACGAAGAAATTGATGAAGCAATTAAACACGTAAAAGGAGATGAAAATTTAATAATATTTGGAGATTGGAATGCAAGCATTGGAAAAGCCAAGGAAGGAAATATAGTGGGTGAAGTATACGGGCTGGGCAAAAGGAATGAAAGAGGGGACCGACTTATAGAGTTTTGTACGAAGTATAATATAGTAATTGCAAACACCCAGTTTAAAAATCATAGTAGAAGATTATACACTTGAAAAAAGCCAAGCGATACTGCAAGGTATCATACAGGTTATATCATGGTTAAGGAAAGATTTAAAAATCAACTCGTCGACTGCAAAACTTACCCTGAAGCAGAAATTGATAGCGACCATAATTTAGTAATAATTAAATGTAGATTGGGGTTTAAAAACCTGAAGAAAAGTTGTCAGATGAATCGGTGGAATTTAGAGAACCTTGAGGAAGAGGAGGTAAAGAAGATTTTTGAGGAGGACATCGCAAGAGGTCTGAGTAAAAAAGATAAGGTAGAAAATGTAGAAGAAGAATGGGTGAATGTTAAAAAGGAAATTCTTAAATCAGTAGAAGCGAACTTAGGCGGAACAAAGAGAACTGGTAGAAAATCTTGGGTTTCAGACGATATATTACAGCTGATGGATGAACGTAGAAAAAATATAAGAACTCTAGTGATGAAGAAAGTAAAATGAACCTTCGACAATTTAGAAATATACCTTAAACAGGAAGTGCAAACTAGCACTAGAAAGAAGAGTGGATTAAAGAAACGTGTTCAGAAGTGGAAAGAGAAATGAACATTGGGAAAATAGACGGAGCATACAGGAAAGTTAAGGAAACTTTTGGGGTACATAAATTAAAATCCAATAATGTGTTAAACAAAGATGGTACACCGATTTATAATACGAAAGGTAAAGTCGATAGGTGGGTGGAATATACTGAAGAGTTATACGGAGGAAATGAATTAGAAAATGATGTTATATAGGAAGAAGAGGGTGAAATGGGAGAAACAATACTGAGATCTGTATTTAAGAGAGCATTAAAAGATTTGCATGGCAGAAAGGCTCCTGGAATAAACAGAATACCTGCAGAATTGCTGCGTAGTGCAGGTGAGGAAGCGATTGAGAGATTATACAAACTGGTGTGTAATATATATGAAAAAGAGAAAGTTCCGTCAGACTTCAAAAAAAGTGTTATAGTAATGATACCAAAGAAAGCAGGAGCAGATAAATGTGAAGAATACAGAACAATTAGTTTAACTAGTCATGCATCAAAAATCTTAACTAGAATTCTATACAGAAGAAGTGAGAAGAGAGTGGAAGAAGTGTTAGGAGAAGACCAATTTGGTTTCAGGAAAAGTATAGGGACAAGGGAAGCAATTTTAGGCCTCAGATTAATAGTAGACGGAAGATTAAAGTAAAACAAACCAACATACATGTATAGACCTAGAAAAGGCATTCGATAACGTAGACTGGAATAAAATGTTCAGCATTTTTAAAAAATTAGGGTTCAAATACAGAGATAGAACAATTGCTAACATTTACAGGAACCAAACTGCAGCAGTAATAATTGAAGAAGATAAGAAAGAAGCCGTAATAAAAAAGGGAGTCCGACAAGGATGTTCCCTGTTCTCGTTACTTTTTAATCTTTACATAGAACTAGTTAATGATTTTAAAGAACAATTTAGATCCGGAATAACAGTACAAAGTAAAAAGATAAAGATACTACGATTTGCTGATGATATAGTAATTCTAGCCGAGAGTAAAAAGGATTTAGAAGAAACAATGAATAGCTTGGATGAAGTCCTACGCAAGAACTAGGATTTAGAAGAAACAATGAATAGCTTGGATGAAGTCCTACGCAAGAACTACCGCAAGAATATAAACAAAAACAAAACGAAAGTAATGAAATGTAGTAGAAATAACGAAGATGGTCCACTGAATGTGAAAATAGGAGGAGAAAAGATTATGGAAGTAGAAAAATTTTGTTATTTGGGAAGTAGAATACTAAAGATGGACGAAGGAGGAGCGATATAAAATGCCGAATAGCACAAGCTAAACGAGCCTTAAGTCAGAAATATAATTTGTTTACATCAAAAATTAATTTAAATGTCAGGAAAAGATTTTTAAAAGTATATGTTTGGAGCGTCGCTTTATATGGAAGTGAAACTTGGACGATCGGAGTATCTGAGAAGAAAAGATTAGAAGCTTTTGAAATGCGGTGCTATAGAAGAATGTTAAAAATAGGATGGGTGGATAAAGTGACAAATGAAGAGGTGTTGCGGCAAATAGATGAAGAAAGAAGCATTTGGAAAAATATAGTTAAAAGAAGAAACAGACTTATAGGCCACATACTAAGGCATCCTGGAATAGTCGCTTTAATATTGGAGGAACTGTTAGAAGGAAAAAAGATTGTGCAGGCAGGCAACGTTTGGAGTATGTAAAACAAATTGTTAGCGATGTAGGATATAGGGGGTATACCGATATGAAACAACTAGCACTAGATAGGGAATGTTGGAGAGCTGCATCAAACCAGTCAAATGACTGAAGACAAAAAATAAAGATTATATTTGTTTGTTTATCTAAAACTTATAATGACGTGAAAGTAAAGATAAAATTCTATGCTCTTTGAAATTTTAAAAAAAGGAAAGAATGCGACTCGGGCTGCGAAAACATTCTGGTGAAGTTTATGGACGTCATGCGATATTAGCACTTGTGGCATAAAGCTAGTTCAACAGTTTTCAATCTTGAAATTTTAATTTAAATTATGTACTTTACTCTGGTCAAAAAAGGACAGAAAAATTTGATGAAACCACGTAAACAATTGTAGAAGATCCGCTTATTAGTGTTAATATCAGTAACTAACTAAACATGTATCACAAAACAGTTTTAAATCGTTAGAAGACTTTTCGTTTTACAGAAACAAGATCGGTGTTTGAGTCCCATATGAATAACAAATTATTTAATGAATCGAATTTCCATGTGCGAATCGTTGCTAAACCGGAACGAAATCGAACAATTTTTGTATCGGTTTATTACTTACGATGTAAAGTGGATCCCTACGACAATTATATACGGAAAAGATCGTGTTTGAAAGAAGATGAAGCTGTGCAAACGGTGGCAAAGTGAAGATGGAAGGTTGAATATGGATCGGAAAGGAGTTGTTCACTACGATTTGTTTCACCCGGTCAAACGATTGATATAACCTCAAATGTCAAAAATCGGAACTATTACACCAAGAAATCTTTGACTTTCGTCGTCAAGACCGCATATATCACAGACTTATACATCTTTGATAACCTGTCGAAGAAAGAAGAGCTTAGCCGAAAAGTTTTAACGGGTATATCGTATAGTACACCTTGCAACGTCAAACTACCGTTTGTTTCGATCTGTAAAACTTTCTTAACGGTATTAAGTTGGGTTTAAAAGAGGCCAATGAAAATCACTTATAACATTTTTTCGTCCAGAAAATAAAACCATCTACAGTGACGGAATTATGATTTTACCTCAAAAATGGCAAATGGTGGTAGATCATAGCAGCACATTTTTAGTTTAATAAACTCCATTTGGAATACTAAAAAACTTTCATTTATTTTTCGTTTAATATATGAAGAAATTTTCCCCAATCCTTTATTTCAACGTAAAAAAATATGAATTTATGCCATAACTGAAAAATATTTATTTATCCCACTTGATACCGACATAATTTTCGTAGTTTAATTTACTTCGGTACTTAGACGTTATTGTACTCCTTTCAATTTATCATACGTACCAAATTCTGGCAGAATGAACCGGGAAATTTCCCATAATATCTCGTCGAATTCCTAATATCTTCGTCGAAGTCATCGTCATAACTCATCTAAGTCATCATTTTTAACTCTAAAACGCCACACGAATAACTATCGAGCATGTCCGAAAGTGTGCCGTATATGTTTTTATTTTCATCTTCTCCAATCGTCACATCCATTCCACGTTGCAGAAGTCTTTGACTTTTCAGATCGGAAAATTTCAGCTTACGGTTAACAATTAGGTGATGTTCCGTTATCACCGATCGTATCATCTTTCACAAATGTGAAATAACTGTGTAACCGGTTTCGTCTCGCACACTGTTCCTCGATAAAATATCAGAGGAACGGCTAGGTGCAGCTTCTAGGAGAATCACCCTTACAAATCCGCTGAATACTGGCTGTTACAGAAGAACGCCCTCTTGATTGTTTATTTCTCCTGCAAACCAGAAAATCGTTAATTTTTACTATCGTCTCGGATCCTCTAATCACCGCTGGGTTTTCTAACATTTAGTTCTCCCAAAAATAACAAGTCCGTTTGACAGCGGTACAGGTATCAATTTCTACTCGTGTTTACAAAAGGAACATACGTAAAATCTTGGCTACATCGATAACTGAAGTTTTCATACTCTTCGTAAAATATAATCGATTGTTAAAGGTTCACATGTCCGAATAATTTTACACTTACTGCGTCGCTATAAAATTTTAATAGTACACGAAAACTTCATATTATCTCCGTCAGTAAGATATAAATAAGCCTCTCTCATCATATCATCTCTTGTGATATAAATGAGCCCGTCTTTATTGGAAAATTTTGACGAGTATTTTTTTCCAAAAACTCATAAAAATCAATCTACTGTAATTTATCGCGGCCTTAGTAATTCGAACTATCGATATGCAAACACAAATAAACAGTATTCTTAAATAAATGTTTAAATAACAGTCTATTCTACTTAAATTCTTATCTACTGAATACAATTTACGACGTACACAAAAACCACAACCTATTAAATCCATAAACAAACGTAATTCAAGTAGGAGTACGGAAACCCCAAAGTACCTTAAATTCTTAGAGTTCACTCAGATTTAAGAGGCAGAAACATATCACAAAACCATTTTTTAAACTATAGTCAATCGAAGTACTTCAAAAATATTTACAACTGCTAAAATTTGGAAAAGATATTTGCGGTTCAAATCTATTTGTATGAAAATCTTTTCTGAATGAGAGAGATAAATCAAAGGTTTTACTACGTGTAACTTTAATGTCTTGAGTTTTATTTTAAAACTGTCGAGTTTGCTGTGGAAAACAGAAGAAGGGTATCAATACTCCTTCAAATGTCTAAAAATGAAAAACTTGACTAATAGGTTAAATATAAATAGTTCATCGGTTCTACAGACGTTAATAAACATAATTGAGGCGTAGATAATTTTCTTTAGCGAAACCGAAACAGGGAACATTAATGATGATACATGAAAAGAATCGTAATTAATTACAGTACTTCTTTTGCGAAAAATCATCATATGTTCCAAACATATAAAAAATTAGAGAGAGAGAGGTTAATGTGTAATACAAAAACTTCCTTAGGAAATGAAGAAAAAAGGATATAATTACGTTACACGTATCCTAACCTTAATTACCTGACAACCTAATAGTTATGCTACTCTAACTTATCGTTGAAAAAAAATCATACGCGTATCAGCATAAAATAATTGCAAAATATAAACAGGAAAGCGTAAAAAAATATTGATAATAAATACAAGTAAAGGTAGTCAAAAATAATTTCTTAAAAAGACAAAAAGGAAAAAAAATCAGCAAGAAATTTTTGAATACCGAATAATTTAGAGTAATCTAGTCACAAATCTTTCCACAGCATGACTGTTATTTAGACATACTTAGAAATATTCTTGAAAAATCTTTTTTTAACGTTTACCAAATATTTTAAAGTTAGGACCTATTATTAAAAATAAAGAGCATTTTAACAAAGAGCAAAACAAAGAAAGAATAAAATTCTCACATTTTTTATTTCAAAATGTGAAATTACATATTTTAACATTTGACAGCGAAGATTTACCATTAAGTATATTACTCATTTTAACAAACAACGTTTTTTGATCACAAAAAGTCTGTTAAATATAGATTTAAAAGAAATTTAATTTAAACGTTCTGCAGTCTTCTTAAACAGATTCAAATGATTTCTTAAATGGATTCAAAATAAAATTACTAGGCCTACTATAAAAAAAGAAGCTGATAACACAGTTGTAGCGTTTTCCTGTCACGCTGCTTTTTTCTGATGCACGGCTTACATACATATACACACACGACTTAATTTAAAATATTTATAATTTTATTTAAATATATTTTCTTTTTATTAATTCAATGATTCGAACTTAAGCACGCGCACATGCCGTATTTCATTCGTGCGGGTGGGGCGGCCACTTCAAATACTTTTTTACACTTTAAATATTATTCATTTATTTATTATTTAATTCTACCGCTCACCTGTGACGACACAGCTGATGATTACAGCAGCTGTACATCAGTACTACACTAGCGCTCCTTGTGGTTAACAGAATAATATTGACGCAGTATACCCACTTAGCTACTAGTTTATTTAGAGCATTTTTCAAGATGAGGGCACGATTTTGCACAAAAAAAACGTTTTTGCAATATTATTCTTTTTTAATTATTTAAAAATGTGTTATCACCTATCATCTCCATATCAAGAAAAATATGACCTTAACTAGGCGAAATCTCGAGATACTAAGGGTGACCTTGATCTATAGCCTCATCCCCTTGACCTTTCAATTTGAAAATTTAATGGCATCAATTTCCATTGATCGTATATATATATATATATATAGAAAAATTTGACCAAGTTTGTTTAAAATGGATCAAGTAATTCTGGAATAATAAAGTGATTTAGAGTGCGACACACTCGTACATATGAACATTAACATCCTGAAAATTTTCATCCGGATTTTTGGGTTCCTTAAGTGTCAAAACGTCAAGATTCGGTGTAAACCAACATATGCCCAAATTGTATCAATTACAATATTTTACCTTCTAGTTTACAGCGCTGCTATAGCGAGAGAAGAGAAAGTAAAAATAACTAATATTAGATTTATTTTTAGGTTTTTAATTGTTTTATTAAGGTCATTTACATCTTACGTAGCGACGCTGGGGTTAATTTTAGAATGATAATTTTTATCAAATGTATGACTTCCCGAGTTTTTAGTGTGCGTGTGTATGTATGTGTATAGGTAGGTGGGAGTGTTGTGTATATATATATGTAATATACTCTGTATAGATAAATAAATTCAGGAACACGGTCCCGGAGTTATTTAAAACGATTAACGACCCTACAAACCGATGCCGTTTACATAAAAAGAAATATACATAAAATAACAATAATATGCAATACATTCGTGTTCTATTTAAAACAAACGTATACTAGAGTACAATAAAACTGACAATATACTCTCTCTTTTTCCTGTTTAACCTCCAGTAAGTACCGTTTAGATAATTCTTCAGAGGATGAATGAGGATGATATGTATGAGTGTAAATGAAGTGTAGTCTTGTACATTCTCACTTCGACCGTTCCTGAGATGCGTGGTTAATTGAAACCCAACCGCCAAAGAACACCGGTATCCACGATCTAGTATTCAAATCCGTGTAAAAATAACCGGCTTTACTAGGACTTGAACGCTGTAACTCTCGACTTTCTAAATCAGCTGATTTGGGAAGACGCGTTAACCACAACACCAACCCGATGGGTTAACTGACAATATACTAAGCTACTTAAGCCTAACATTAACATTTTGATATTGCCAGTTGAACATAAAAATTGAACTCCTGAGCACCTACCTGAATTTCGAAACTTCCCTACAATAATATTCTAGTTGTTTCCCGGCCTTCCCGTTTAAAAAATTGTCACATAAATTGCGCGACAACTCGACCAATCATTGCCGTTTTTATAGCCATTCTGCAAAAACTGGACATCAACACGTGAAAAAAAAACTTGTTCCGCATTAGTGTTAATAAAACAGCAATATGAATTTTTTATTTATAAAAACTTTATTTATTTATAATTAAGGTATACTAATTGTTATTTAGTTTTCAAGATCTGTTTCAAGATCCATAATTCATTCGTGTTTGTAATAAAATTCTGGTCACATATTGTTACATTTATTGATTTATACAAACTGTGATAATGCGTAGCTTTTCTTCTTGTAAAAGCAATTCAATTATTTACTCAGTTAAGTTTTTAATTTTATCAAATAACCCCTTCATCTCACCTTAACTAAATATTTAAATTTCATAATTAATCCCACATCTCGAATTATATGTTATCAGAACCCCTTGTATCAAAAACGATTTTTTTTAATAATTATTAATATTGGTGAGAGGCATTTCTCGTTTATTTTTCTGATAAAATAAAAGTATAATTTCATATTTAAAAATCGGTATAAACTCTGTTTCTAAAAATAGCTTGCAATTAGGAATATTATTAGGCGCAAGAAAAGTTTTTAATGAAAATTCGATGCAAATTTTAAACAGTTTTTTCGTTTGAAATCCCGTATTTGATTCCCGTAGCAGATAACAACCACAGAACGTTTCTTAAAGAAGGTAATTTTTGCAAACAAAGAAATATCTTTATTATATTTCTATCAGTTAGTACACAAAAAACATAAATGCATACGTTGACAGCGGTAGGTAAAAGTTATTATTAGATCTTTTACTATTTATTGTATGCCAATTTTGATAAAAAAATTATAACAATCTAAATAAATAAAATTAGGTTCGGTTTAGTAATTTTATCTTTAATTATTCTCTTTGATATTTTTTTTTTGTCTTCAGTCATTGACTGGTTTGATGCAGCTCTCCAAGATTCCCTATCTAGTGCTAGTCATTTCATTTCAGTATACCCTCTACATCCTACATCCCTAACAATTTGTTTTACATATTCCAAACGTGGCCTGCCTACACAATTTTTCCCTTCTACCTGTCCTTCCAATATTAAAGCGACTATTCCAGGATGCCTTAGTATGTGGCCTATAAGTCTGTCTCTTCTTTTAACTATATTTTTCCAAATGCTTCTTTCTTCATCTATTTGCCGCAATACCTCTTCATTTGTCACTGTATCCACCCGTCTGATTTTTAACATTCTCCTATAGCACCGCATTTCAAAAGCCTCTAATCTTTTCTTCTCAGATACTCCGATCGTCCAAGTTTCACTTCCATATAAAGCGACACTACAGACATACACTTTCAAAAATCTTTTCCTGACATTTAAATTAATTTTTGATGTAAACAAATTGTATTTCTTACTGAAGGCTCGTTTAGCTTGTGCTATTCGGCTCTTTGATATGTTACCCTGTTAATTGTAAAATTTTGTAACCTACTTTTTTACTGTCGATATTTTACATTCAAATATTTCTTCCTGTTTATAAAATATCTATAAATATATTTACTTTTGATCATTTGTTTTCTCCAACAGTTCCAAGCAGTCTGTAGATAGAAGAGAATGTTAATAAAATAATTACTGTTGAATCCTCCTCTCTATGATTCTTGTCTTCTTTGTACTTCAGTGATTTGTTCACAATTATATACATGATACACAAGTAATACAGGAGAAAGATTACACCGTTGTCTTGTTCCATTAATTGTGAGTCTGTACCTTGTAATTTTATTTTCGTTCCATCACACTGCTTATTTAAAAAAATAATAATAATAAGGTTGAGAATACCACTTTTCTTCGATTTTATACCAAAGCTGGAAACTACTATATATAAAAAAAGTTTTTCACAAATCTTTATACGCAATATAAAAGTTGTTGATATAAAATCTGTCATTCCAGTTGATGTTACCGCCGCTTTTTTCATTAGACGTTTTCGAGCAAATATCTTATATGCGTTATAATGATCTTACAAAACCGCTTCTCTGTAACAACATTCTACGCTAAATCTGCGCTCTTTACGTAAAAATCTGAAAATATTATAGAAATATTTAACCGTTTGACTACCAATTAAAATACGGAAATTATGGTAATAATGTCCGACCCAAAACGCATAATTCGCACGAAAAATGTTAAAATGTATTTACTCAAAACTAAAATGATTATCTTTTTAATTTTAAACATTTTTGAATTAAGGATATTCTACGATTGGGTGGAGTACTGGCAGCAGAAATTAATTTCAAGAAAAGCTGCTGGAGGAGGCAAGAAGGTTCAGGGTAAGGAGCTATATGATTAGAGACAAACTGAAATGGGGAAGTCTTATCGAGTCGATAGGAAGTTCAAGCTCAGATGTGAAGTAGTTTCGACTTATTGAAGGAATAGATGAGGAAACATTACCAAACAGGAAGCTGCATGTAGAGGAAACAAGTAGAAGACAAAGGGGTAGGCCAATAATAAAATGATAGATACGATGATGGAGAAAGTGCTCAAGAAAGGGTATGTGGTGAGAATAATGCAAGAGAGCTGGTTCATGAATCGAGGCAGATAGGGGAGTTTTGTAGAAGGTCAAACCCGAGGAAACTTGGTTTAAAGGAAACTGAAGATGATAGCGATGATGAATCTACGATTGAATTTTATAAAAAGTAATACTAGGTTATTCAAAAACAAGAAGCCGAATTGAAATTTTTATTTCAAACTGTAAAACGCATACCATTCATCAATGGATAGAGGATATTCAACGTTTTAAAACACGCTTATAAGCTTAATTCAATGACATACAGCGGCGCTGATTTTGTTTACTGAAAAATGGTGACCCTCAAGAAAAATCCGTTTGTTTGCAGCTTTTGGTGAAGAGTGAATCTATTATTAGATTGCAACGTTAATTCCGGCGTCGATTCAACAAATATTAGCCTCATAAAGTATCTAATGTAGATTTACGATTAAGATAGAAAACTTGTAGAAAATTAACGCATAAGTAAACGGAAGATCACTGGTCGACCTAGAACATCAGATGATCGATAGTATTCCACCTGTGGTAGAATGGAACTTTAGAAAATCCACAATACAGGTGAACATCTGCATAAGAACTCGTAAAAATTGCAGTTACTGTATGTAGTCGTCCTAGAGACCATAAATAAAGTTTCGAATTTAGCCATTGCAAATCTGGAAGAAAATACATTTTTCGAATAATGATAAGTTTCATATTTCTGGTAAAGTTATTCTGCAGGATTTTAGAATCTGGTGGAGTAAAAACCCTTTCGTGTTCGTCGAATATGAGAGACATGCAGAAGCTAAATATATTTTGCGCCATTTTTTTGTTATAGTTTATGGTCCTTTTTTTGAGTAAAATGTAACTATAAATTCATATAATAATTTCATATGTGCTATAAAACCGTTATTTCTCCAATTTCAAGAAAATTCAAATGATTGCATTTGACGGTGTCCCATCTTACTTCCTTACTGTTCAGATAACGGAATTCTATAGTTCTATAGTGACGGAATTATGATTTTACCTCAAAAATGGCAAATGGTGGTAGATAATAGCAGTATATTTTTAGTTTAATAAACTCCATTTGGAATATTAAAAAAACCTTCATTTATTTTTCGTTTAATATATGAAGAAAGTTTCCCCAATCCTTTATTTCAACGTAAAGAAATATGAGTTTATGCGATAACTGAAAAACATTTATTTATCCCACTTGATACTGACATAATTCTCTAGTATAATTTACTTCGGTACTTTGAGGTTATTGTACTCCTAGCAATTTATCATACGTATCTTATTGTGGCAGAATGAACCGGAAAATTTCCCATAATATCTCGTCGAACTCGTCTAAGTCATCATTTGTAACTCGAAACGTTACACGACTAACCGTCGAGCATGTCCGAAAGTGTGCCATACATGTTCTTATTTTCATCTTCTGCAATCGTCACATCCATTCCACGTTGCGAAGAAGTTTTTGACTTTTCAGATCGGCAAATTTCAGCTTACGGTTAACAATTAGGTGACTAAATGTTCCGTTATTACCGATCGTATCATCTTTCACAAATGTGAAATAACTGTGTACTTCCTTACTGTTCAGATAACTTCGACGTTATCTTAAAGATACCGATCGAGGACGATGAACTGAAGGGTAGATCAAAAGATCTGTAGTGTCCCGCATAACAAGACCTTAGGCCCTGTAATTTTTATTTGTTTGGGTGTAAAACAGAAAATGTATTTCTGCTAGTTATTCCTGCTACCGTTCAAGATTTGACATCAAACTGATGAAGCAATGAACTTAATAGTTAGGTACCGATTAATTCGTGTATGGCAAGAATGGATTATCGTTTTGATATTCTTATATGTTAAGTGCTCTCTAAATCAAGGACCATATTCATTTAAATCTGTCTTTTTTAATTTGTTAGAAATATAAATTTTACATCTGCTCCCTTTTATTGTATAACGTAATATTACTTAACCTCCTCAGTCGTAAATTAAATCTGATTTTTTTTAAGTTTACAATTTTCACTAATAAAACGTTTTACCACGGAAGAAAAGTTAACCTAAAAGGTTAAAGATTTTTAATAAGTTTTTATAGGTAGGGATCAGTTGTACAGGCTGAAATTAGTAAATTGTAACAAATAGGATGTTGCAAATTAACAAATAAACCCAACGACCGGTAAATACCAAATAACGTTCAACCTGTTTTAAATTATGCCAACATTTCTACCAAATAAATGGTTATTATTAAACAATAGAATCGTAGAAATTCTAATTTTAAAATTCCAATCCGGAAATACTTTTAGGGATTTTACAAATACTAATAGTTGTTTAAGCTAAACATTTTTTTCATTTTTTTAAGTGTTTTGTACCAGTCATACGTAATAGAGTATGATCCGTTATTCCACAAAAATTCAAAATCTTTTGTATATTGTATAATTATACGGGTATATTCAAATCATATTTGTTTTTTAATTTATAAGATATGAGCACTTATGTTTTTTTTTTTAAATATAATTTTCTCTAAACTATTTTCACCGATTCAAATACAAGTATCTATTCCCATTATTTAAATATTTACAAATTTAATAATCTTTAATCTCTTTCTGAATAGGGAGATAACACATTTTACGCATTGTTTCTCATATTCCCCGGTGAATAAAGCGATGTTGACACTTGGACAAAATATCATCTGTATTTTGATGAAATTGAAACAGTGTTCGACCGGTTTATTTGAAAAGCAAACCGATTCACTTATTCTAATGAGCCTGGCATGTGATGCTTTTTTTATTCTTAAGAATGGTATTTTCAATTTAGGGTTGTGATTTTTGACTCATGAAAGGTCAACCGATTACGTTATAATACCTTTTATCATTCGGGTATCATCTTTAACGTTGTTACCGCTACTATTACTACTAGCGCTACTATCGATTGTGTATGTAACTATTCCCGTTTATTGTTATGATTGTAAACTATTCATGCTTCTGTGTAATATAGTTTTTTCGTTTACAGTTATGTTTTTAAAGAAATATTCCGAATGACAATATCCCAACAAAGA
Organism: Lycorma delicatula; assembly: GCF_047948215.1. NCBI lineage: Eukaryota > Metazoa > Arthropoda > Insecta > Hemiptera > Fulgoridae > Lycorma > Lycorma delicatula. The sequence goes on along the minus strand of NC_134461.1, from coordinate 129,322,318 downwards.
GTAGCACACGTAATTCGGTTATAAAAACAACAAAAAGTACAAAAGGGTCGGTTTCAAAATCAAAACGATATATTGAAAGAATAATTTTTGACGGTCCGAAAAAAATCTATATATAATTTATCATAAAAAAGCTGTGTAAAATATCTTGCCGTAAGATGTTTCTTCGTGATTTAAATTTGAAACCGTATCATATAAAACGTTAAAGAAATGACAAACCGAAACGTCTTCATTATTACGGAAAGTTACTCAACAACAATATCTATGGAAAAATATATACGAGGAACGGATGCATTTCTTTAGGCATGTCAATTTAAAAAACAATTCCTGGAAAACAGAAATCCACACCAGATGTGTGAGTGTCCACTTCACGATGAGAAAATCGATGCACGGTGTATTGTTTCTGATAATCGTGTGGTGGAGGAACTTTTAATATAGAAGTGTACCGTACAATTTTCGATCGTGAAAAAAATTTTACTTCTTCTAGCCAGACAGAGGAACGGGCCACATATCAAACGATTCACCAGCACGCATTCATGCGGTTTTTATTGAAGAATCTACTGTCAACAGACGGCGGTGACTTCCCGGTTCCCCTGATTTATCTAATAGCGATTTTTTCCTTCGGAACTATTTAAGGGATGGAGTTTATCAATCAAATTCCCACACTATCGATTAACTGAAGGCGAACGTTCAATAAGAAATCGAAGGAATTGACAACAATATTTTGCGTCAGCAGACTCTCAATATGATCTCTCGAGTATAAAAGTGCATCGTTGCGTTTTTCAATTACCTTTTGTAAAAATGAGGTAAATATGTAAACTTTTGCTAATGTAGATTTTAATTTAATTTACGTTTTAATCTGTTTTGATTTCATTCATAAAATGATATATGTAGTAGCTGTGTTCAGTCGCATTTAACTGAGTTGTGTTTACTTCGGTTTTAAGTTGCTCACCCGGTAACTAATTAATATTAGCTTTTAATAAATCTTATACAAATATTTTCTATAAATAATTAATATTAATATGAATAATATACGATTTAAATTTTGTTTTCCGGCACTTTAGTGATCCATTTAATTGAGTTTAAAAAAATGTTTCATTCTGGTAAGTAAAAATGTTTGTTTCTCTTCAGCGACTGTGTAAAATATCAAATATTTAAATAAGAAGAATTTCGTGATTTAGACGATTTCTTTAATACCTTTTTTATTACAACCGATGAAACCATTCTGAAGCTACAGGAGCACAAATTTACATACGTAAAGCTGAATTTAAGCAGCACAAAGGAGAAAAAACGAAAAAAAATAAACCATAAGGATCGTTAATTTTAATATTTTTAGTAGATTCAACGACATTTTTTGTTTTAGATTACTATCCTTCATTGTCAGCTGCTGAAAAGAACGGATCAGTTAGACCGGCTGCAGCCAGCATACGTATTGCAAAATGAAATCGATAGAAGCACAAACTGATGACTAAAATTAACCTCATCCTGATAAAGTTTATTAATAATCACGTAAAGAAAGGAAGGTAAGAATTATATACTCCGATAAAACATGATACTACGAGTATGAATCTACTATTTAAATCTATCGGCAATTTAAAAAGACGTGAAATATGTAGATTTAATGTTTAAATGCGTATATAATTTTAATTTCGAAAAAATTAACGGCAGTATAATTAATTATAAAAATAATTATTTTTAAAAACCGTGATTTTTATTTATAAAAGTAATCTATTTACTTTAAAAATATAATTTGACTTAATGAACGTGCAAATACCTCTTTTTAAAGAACGACTGAATATCATTAACATTTTTCTCATCTCACGGCACCTATTTCTTATAACACTAAAGTTTTCATTAGACCTGTTGATAAATGGAAATTTCTCAACAACCAGCGGTAAATTACACTCGCTACTACTTCACTAAATAGAAGAATAATGCCGCATTTTTTTCTCTCTCTTGAAAAAAGACAAAGCTGTTTTAAAGTGAAGCTACGCTCTTATATTTTCTTTTTATTATATCATATTATAAATATATTCCAAACAATTGTTTTTAAATCTATTATTTAACTTTATATATTTATTTAAAATTTAAAAAATAAAAATAAAAATATTTATGTGATTTTTCATAAATAGTTTTCAAGTTTTTTTATGATGTTATTTTAATTATTAAAATACGGCAGAGTTAGTTTTCTTTTTACTTCCCGGCATTTATAGCTCTATTGTTACTGCAGCAGCCTTGCTGTAAGAGGAAAGTAAGAGGAAAGATGGGTAAACATTTTTTGTATAGTGATTTTTACAAATATCAACGTTTCAAGATCCTTTTAGTCCAAAAAATATGAAAAATAGGAGAAGATGTATATACGTACATAGGTACATAAAGCTCAAAATATTTTTATACATGAGGCATTAATGGAATTAAATTATGGACAAAATTAAAGAAAAAAGGGGAAGGGGTAGTTTTCGTAGTTTTCAAGATTTTTGTGTAGTGGTAGAAAAAAATTGAAATTTGTTACGATGAGAGTACTTATTAAATTATCTGAAACTTAAAAATTTTAAGTCGTTCGAATTTAGGGATGGGAGATATTTAACATTATTTTTTAATAATTTTTGCCTTATACCTCGAAAACCTGTTGACCATAAAAACTTAAAATTTGACACAAATATTTCTTATCCCAACTTTCATTTGATTTTTGGACCAGGAGGCATCACGGTACCCGTATATATATATATATATATTCCGGGTAGCTGGAAAATAACTTGCACCCCCTCTAACCTTTTTTTAATTGAGATAACTGGAGGCGGTTTGCAGAATTCTTCCTTATACCGAGGGGCTACTTCAATGAACGAATAATTACTTTTTAATTTTTGAAAAATTGTAATTATTTATTTTGAATTTTTAATCAAAGTAATGCTATTTTCGGTCGCGATATAATAGTGAGAATTTAATTTTTTCGGGTACCGTTATGCTTGTCTCACAAAGACCTTTAAAACAAGGTATCACATGACCGTACGTCTCAATTAAAAGTTTTGAACCGCCCCTGCCAACTGCCCCTCCTGAAAGCCGAATATTCTAAAACGGTGCGTATTGGGTACATAATAAAAGTTAAAACTTTTGGGTTAGCCTGTTTTATCGGAGAAGATCTCTAAAGAGAGAATCGGAATAGCCGAAATAACAAGGAAATTATTGTAGAGCATACAACTGTAGTTATAACTATCTGAAACAAAAACATAGTTGCCCGCCATTAAGAATTGGGTGGTCAGAAATTAATATTAATTGTACAATTTTTCTCGTCCTTTCATCGAGCGCTTTAAAATGACGTATCAAACTGATCATCGGTATTACTTGAAATTTTAGAGTCGCCCCCATTCCCCGCAATATAAAATCAAAAAGAGTGAAATATACGATCGTCGAAGTGGAACCTCGATAAAAAAAAAGAATGCCGCAAACCGCATCCAATTAACCCAATAATGAAAATGTTAGAGAGGGTGTAATTTTTTTATAGCCACCCGTTATACATATTTAGTGAACTAATTTATTTGAAAAACTGAGTACCAAATCGAGCCGGCTTATTAAAATACTTCGATAAACAAATTTTAAGTCTCCAAAAAAATAAAAACAAAGGATGAATGGGATCCGTATTTAAAATTCATTTTTTTTTTAATTTTCAGGATTGAAAGGAAAACTCAGGTATATCTAACATAATGTAGGCGACATGGAAACTATTGAAACTATTGAAAGGAAAACTCAGGTATATCTAACATAATGTAGGCGACATGGAAACATTAAAAAAATATCCCTTTTTACCCGACTTAAATGTTAGACTTAAAAAAAAAAAATATTTCATACTTTATTTGTTTTTTAAGTTACGGGTGTAGTTCAAATGTTATATGAGGTAGCTGTCAATCACGGGAGACAAATGGGATTTAAATTTTTTACTTAAAAGTTTCATTTTTTTTTAGCAATTATTGTTTAATACATTATCATCTTAGTTAAAAAACCCCGTATTTGGTCTAGGAGTTTATCTGGTATTAATAATTTTTTACAAAGAACTTTAATTTTTTTTCTCAAGGTTATTTTAAATCTAATATATAAAGTCGGTGGCGGATTCTGTCTTTCTGTCAGTTTGCTACAGCATCATGCGAGAACCTACTGACCGATTGCTTTCAAATTTTTAGGATACATTCCTGTTATCCCAGGGAAGATTTTAAACCAAAGATCGAGGCCCTAGTGTTCTTGGGACTACAATGTGAGTTGGGAAGTTTTCCTCGGAAAAGGTCTATGTACTTTAGTTACGGTAATTACTGGCATGGTAACTATTAATTTACTAATTACCTGAAAATTTATAATTTAATATATTTTTCAGGTATTTGTAAAGTCTGAATACTTTATTGTTATTTATCATTACTATTTCATAACCATGAGATAACGTACACAGCGGAGATTCATTTATTATTTTTTTAATTATTCTAAATAAATATGTTTATCACGTTTATGAGTTCCTGGTTATCATTGATATATATAAAAAATAAAAAATAAACTTAGAACAATGGTTCATATTGAAGCTTGATTAGGCATATCGATATACTTTTTATAGACATAATTTGTCGTGAAAACGAACGAGAAAGTAAATATTGATGAAAAATTAACGTAGTAGAAATAGTATAAAAAATAATCTACAATTTTTGTTACGGTATATTTTTATCAGGATAGTTTGAAAAATGTATTATTTAGACAATAAATCTTTGAACAAGAAACGAAATCTTTTTAATATTATGTAACACTTTTTAATAACTTATAATGTAACATTTTTAAACGCTCTTAAATCCGTCTTCAATCATTTAAGGTTAAATTTCTTCGGTTTGTCGTTTCAAAAATTTATTTTTACTTCTCGGCTATAGCGATATATATTGCTATGGCAGTTACTGTTCTAACGGGGAAGGAGAAAAGTAAAAAAAAACAAAAAACGTAAAAACATTTGTCTTTAAGTTTTGCGACTAAGGAGAAAGAGAAGAAAATCTGCGAAACAAATTTTTACTTCAGTGCTTCCAAGTCAAAATATAATCTATTTTTGTAAAACGGTTTGTTCGTATGTACGTACGTGTATGTATGTTGCCCTGTATTTTTTCTTATAACTCTTAGCCCCCTTGACCGATTTTCTTCAAGCTTTGTAGACAGGTTCTACTTTCGTGGGGGGGGGGGGAGGGGAGAATGAATTAAATTTTTGCAAAAAATAGAAAAAGGGATGGTGGTGTTTTGGTCGAAATAAAATTTAAAATCTTTACCTGGGTATTTTGGAAAAAACTTCTCTTACAAAAGTTAAATCGTTTTTTATGGAGATAACAAATTATCAAAAATGTTTATTTAATATTAACACTCCCTCCATAAAAAATAATTTTATATATATATATATATATATATATATATATATATATATATATTTTTTAGCAAATCTTGCTTCATTAAAGGAGTTAATGGGACTATTTTTGCAGGCCTTCAAACCAATATAAACAATTTTGCCCATCCAACTCCAATAATCTGCGGAACCCGGAAGCAACCCGTTGGGCGAATTAGTGGTAAACTTGCCCACCGGGCTTGTCTAGTGGTAAATCACGTAATTTTGAAGTCAAGAGTTCTAAGGTTCAAATTCTAGGGAGAGTTACTAACTTTTATACGATTTTAATACTAGACAGTGGATACCGGTGTAGTTTGGCGGTTGGGTTTCAATTAACCACAGGTCTCAGGAACGGTCAAGCTAAATCTATGCAAGACTACAACTCATTTAAACGTCATAGTCATCCTCATCAAATACGGCCATGAGGGGTGTTGCTTGTTGTTGATTAGTAGAACAGATTGCAACGCACACATTAGGAATAAAAAAATTCACCTCGCAAGTTACCCGTTGCATTTAAAATGTAAAAATCTTAATTTTTTCATAGCTCTTCCTCTTTTATATTTCTCTTAACTCTATTCTTTCTTAACTATCTTATATTTCTTTTAAGTCCTCTTAACATCCTCTTTTATGTTTCTTGAAAAAAAAAAGATTTCTTGTCAAACATTTTCTGGCTTGACGGCTTGTATAGCGATACATTTTTAGGTAAATATATCATTACTTCAAGGAGGTCAAACAGGATTCAAATTTTTTTTATTAAACATTTGATCTTTCTTGCAATTTTAGTTAAAATTTTGCATAATTAAATCGTTAATATTTAAAAATCCTTGCGGCATATATGAAAACAAAATGAGTTACCCGTGTAAGTTATATAAATCATTGTCGGCTTCAAAAAAAAATAATTGTAAATTAAATATTCTAAATCATTTGTAATACCCTAATTACTTCATCGATATTATTAATTAACATTTTAGTTCATTGAAGAATTGTAAAACGCTTTAATGTAATGTATAAATAAGTACTAACGTACTTTATAGCAGTAAGTTCAGGAATCGTAAACATATTTAGAAATTTATCGTGAGCAAATACATATAGCGTTCAAATATTTGAGTTGCGATGTAATTTACACGCACCGGTTGTGTTCCTGTGTCCCTCTATTTACATTAATTTGGGAACGTGAACCGATGTATAATTTGTCTCCCATTTTTAGTACAATTATGAGCGTGAGTACAACTGCTTTAAAGCTAATATATATAAATTGTAATAATATAGAAAGGATGGTTTTATTATTTATAAATAAAAAGGGACGAAGCAAAACGATTGTATGAAACTCTACTAACATCAGGATAACATTTTTTTGAAAAGTAGAATTATTTTATTTACCGCAATAGGAGACACTTCAGTAACCCTTTTTTTTATCTTTCAATTACGAGTTCGATTTAAAATTCTGTTGAGAATTTAATTCTCAACAAGTTTTCTTCAAAGATTTACGTGTTAATTACTCGTTTAACAGAGTTATTGTGAAACATAAAAATCGAGGTTTTATAGCCCCGATATATTTGTTTTCACCCCGCATTTTATATACGGTTAAGAGAACATTTTTATACGGTAGCTGAAATACGAGAGAAATCTTTCACTAACCGTAACTCGACTACGAAGTATTTTAGGACATATGTTTGTATGAATATTTTCAACTGTTTTCACGAGTAGAATAAGCTACGAAAGTCTCGGGAGAAATTCGTGATATACCTGTATACATGCTATATATAAGGAAGAAGAGTGTTTTCTAAATAGAAGAAACAGGTTACAGCGTAATAAAAAAAATTCTGTATTTTTAATCGAGACACACCAAGAATTTGTTAAGGAAATGAAAACTTTTAAATTCTGCAAGTTTTTTATTTAATTTCAGCCGGTATGGTCTTATAAGTTTCTGGGAAACTTATAATTAAAGAAGGATTTACAGAATTCGTTAGAACTTCGTCGGTAAGAGACGACGAAGTCAACGAACTACGTTGACAATTCTAAACATGACCTAACCTAACAGCGAAATGAAAATGAGAAAGAAATAAACAAATTTCAGTTCAATTAAATTAGTAATAAAGAATACTTTCAAAAATTACTTCGAATCTTGTTAGACAACGTTTATTTTCGATTTGATGAACCGCGGGACTCGAATATGTCACTTTATTCATTTTTTTAATGTATCTTTACGAATCGCGCCGCTCGATAATAGTACTTGACAGGGACTTGGTAGCTTACAAAAAACTTGATAATATACTTGAAGTAATAATATTTAAAAGAAAATATACTGCAGCTTATTTTAATAATAAATTCTTTTATGCAAATTAAAGTAATGAAGATAAACAATTTTTTTTAATTCCTATCACTAATTTAAAAAAAATAAAAGCATTAGTTTACAAGAGATTAAACTAGTTTTATTAAAAAAGGAATAAATAAAAAAAAATAAATAAATTTGATTGGTAAAATCGAATATAACGATAAAAATCGAGGATTATACTTACAAAGTAATAAGTGCAATATTACGTCACGGATTTTCGATTCGTAAAGGTAAAAATATGGTATGAAGTGAATGATATGACTATCAACAAAAAAATTTGGCCGTGAAATTCAATTTCTTTGTTTTAAGGCAATAAATTATAATAATGAATCCATAAGAAAAAAAATCAGTAATTCATAAAAAAAATAAAAAATAAATAAATAAAAGAATAATCTAACAAACCGCAGTGATATAAAAAAAAAATTACAATGAAGTTGTAAACTTACGGTAGGAGTGTCGCAGATGATATATCTTTAGCTCAAAAAACAAAAATTTCTGTAACATAAAACTGTCTTTAACAAAACGATACTGATATCAAAAGAGTTAAGACACTATATTTTTATTATCAAAATCTCTTATTAATTAAGAATTTTCTTTAAACAAAAATACATGTTAAATATATGTAATAAACAATAATAGAAAATAAACAATGTTTAAGCGTTCCATATAATAAGCAAAAAAAATAAAAGTTTGTTACAAAACTCTTACCGGCCCGATTTCATTTACGTAATACATATCACATTTACAAAAATAATACATTTCTTATGATTATTCGTTGTTTAATAAATAAAATCGGGCCGGTAAGAGTTTTGTAACAAATTATTTTTTTACTTACTAAATGGAATGCTTAAACATTGTTTATTATCTATTATTGTATCAATTGTCTATTACATATATTTAACGTGTATTTTTTTTAAAGAAAATTCTCAATTAGTAACATATTTTGATAATAGAAATGTGTTTTAACTTTTTTGATATCAGTATAGTTTTGTTAAAAACAGTTTAGTTTATATTACAGAAAGTTTTGTTTTTTGAACGGAAGAAATGGTATCTGCGAGACTCTTACCGTACGGTTTATAATTTCAGTGTAATTTTTTTTAGATTTATAATTAAAAAAGCCTTTTTATAATTAAATTTTTTTAGTCTATGTATTATTAACATCTAAGTAACATAATTTAACTTGTTTCTATACTACCAACGTTTTATGTAAAAAGTTCTCAGTACCTTGAAAAAATACATATAACATTAAATCTAAAATATTCAAGTTTTAAAATAATAGATAAGAAGCATGATAGCATGAAGCATGAAAGCATGAAGCATGATTATTTTTTTGTTTAGAATTAACTCTATAAGTGATGTTTTTCTGTTTCGTATGTTTAATAATAATAAGCTCCTTCTACACTATAAGAAAGACCTTATTGTAATCTAGATTCAACAAGGGCATGATAAAGCGTACTTTAATATTTAAATGGACAGTATGATATTTTAAAAATGAAATTCATACCTGTAGTTTTTTTATATTTATTTAATATACGTATTCTTTCCAAGAAACACTTAATCTAGCATTAGGCCAAAGCATTTTACGGTTTTTTTTTTTGTCTTCAGTCATTTGACTGGTTTGATGCAGCTCTCCAAGATTCCCTATCTAGTGCTAGTCGTTTCATTTCAGTATACCCTCTACACCCTACATCCCTAACAATTTGTTTTACATATTCCAAACGTGGCCTGCCTACACAATTTTTCCCTTCTACCTGTCCTTCCAAAATTAAAGCGACTATTCCAGGATGCCTTAGTATGTGGCCTATAAGTCTGTCTCTTCTTTTAACTATATTTTTCCAAATGCTTCTTTCTTCATCTATTTGCCGCAATACCTCCTCATTTGTCACTTTATCCACCAATCTGATTTTTAACATTCTCCTATTAATGTACCAATCTCCTATGTACCCCAAAATTTTCCTTAACTTTCCTGTATGCTCCGTCTATTTTACCAATGTTCATTTCTCTTTCCACTTCTGAACACTTTTCTTTAATCCACTCTTCTTTCGCCAGTTTGCACTTCCTGTTTATAGCATTTCTTAATTGCCGATAGTTCCTTTTACTTTCTTCATCACTAGCATTCTTATATTTTCTACGTTCATCCATCAGCTGCAATATATCGTCTGAAACCCAAGGTTTTCTACCAGTTCTCTTTATTCCGCCTAAGTTTGCTTCTGCTGATTTAAGAATTTCCTTTTTAACATTCTCCCATTCTTCTTCTACATTTTCTATCTTATCTTTTTTACTCAGACCTCTTGCGATGTCCTCCTCAAAAATCTTCTTTACCTCCTCTTCCTCAAGCTTCTCTAAATTCCACCGATTCATCTGACACCTTTTCTTCAGGTTTTTAAACCCCAATCTACATTTCATTATCACCAAATTATGGTCGCTATCAATGTCTGCTCCAGGGTAAGTTTTGCAGTCCACGAGTTGATTTCTAAATCTTTGCTTAACCATGATATAATCTATCTGATACCTTGCAGTATCGCCTGGCTTTTTCCAAGTGTATATTCTTCTATTATGATTTTTAAATTGGGTGTTGGCAATTACTAAATTATACTTCGTGCAAAACTCTATAAGTCGGTCCCCTCTTTCATTCCTTTTGCCCAGCCCGTATTCACCCACTATATTTCCTTCCTTGCCTTTTCCAATGCTTGCATTCCAATCTCCAATTATTATTAAATTTTCATCTCCTTTTACGTGTTTAATTGCTTCATCAATCTCTTCGTATACACACTCTACCTCATCATCATCATGGGCGCTTGTAGGCATATAGACGTTAACAATCGTTGTCGGTTTAGGTTTTGAATTTATCCTTATTACAATGACTCTATCGCTATGCGTCTTGAAATACTCCACTCTCCTCCCTATCTTCTTGTTCATCACGAAACCTACTCCTGCCTGCCCGTTATTTGACGCTGAGTTAATTACTCTAAAGTCACCCGACCAAAAGTCGCCTTCCTCTTCCCACCGAACCTCACTAATTCCTACTATATCCACGTTTACCCTATCCATTTCCCTTTTACGGTATCTTATTCCAAATAAATTAAATACCATCGGTATTTTACGGTATCCACTTAAAATAACAAATCTCAGGGAAGGAGAGAGAAATTCTAATACAGTTAGGAGCACAGTAATTAATACATTTAACTGGTTTTTAACTGTTGTAAATTGAAAATAATTTAATTAGCGATATTTTATTTTTAATGAAAAATTACTGTTAATTACCTATTGTATTTTATCTAATAAATCAATAATTCAGAATCAAGATTTTTAACAAAGTGCATATGTAAATTGTTTACGAGGGGGAGTTAAAAATTATCTACACTTTTCGTAACAACTTATTCACAATATCGGTAGGTTCAATATGTACATAATTCATTGTAAATTCACTTGGTTCAGCGGTCCACAACCGTGTATAAGTTTTCCGTCAGTCGCGAAACTATTTTTGAACCGCTTCCTGCACGTCTGTCTGTGGAAAATCGATGACCTCGCAAAGCAACTTTGAACGGCTCATAATCACTTTGAACACATAAACGTCGAAAGGAGCAAGATCTGGGCTTTTGGGAGGGTGTTTCAGTACCTCAAAATTCAACTTGTTGATGGTTTGAACGATGTGGCGAGCAGCGTGAGCGTACGGGCGGGGGTTGTCACGCAACAACAGCACTTCTTTTCACAATAAACTTTACATAATCCGAGCTCATCGAGCATGATTTGATGGGCAGAACTACGACTGATGTCCAAAGAAAACGCAACCTTACGGATGGAAACGCGCCTATTCGCCAAAACCACCTCTCAAACTTGCTCGTAGATAAATCTTGTAGTCTGCGGTGGAGATTGACGGGTGTCCTGTAACTTCGTGCATCACACTCGTCCGGACACTTTTAAACTTCTCGATCCGCGAAAAACCACTTTTACGTGATAATGCGCTGTCCCAGAAACGTGATAAAAGTTTACCGTGAATTTCTGTCCCTTTCACACTGTCGTATGACTTCTTGTTCACCGCAGTCTCGTATAACTGCTTGACTCTCGGATCACTGCTTGTTCATCCTTGGTGTAAACTCCTAGAGGAGTAGATGTTTACAGTGTAATAGCTGAAAGGCAAATGACGCGATCAGGATCAAATTTTGCACACGCGAACGCAGTCGTAACAACTCTGAACTCGCATGCGCAGAAGGCAGAATGTCAAACATGAAGATGTGTTACGGCGAAAGTGTAGATAATTTTAGACTCTTTTTCATATAACCTGATTCCGTCTAATAGTTCTTCGTTTTGAAACCTTTTTTTATTCCTTTTATTGTTTCTAGAAACACATAATGAACAGGCAAAATTTAAATACCATTACTTTTTGACCAAATTTTAAATACGTGTCTGCCTAATAAAAAAAAAAAAATATATAAAAACTACTACAAATAACATTCACTGACGGCAGTGCAACATTAGAGAATAGCAGCATAAACATTGAATATGGTACAATAATCACTGAAAACTTGAAATAAATCTTTAAAAATGTTAGTTAATAATTTAGTTAAGTTGTCCTTAAAAAAATTATAAAGTTTAAATTATTATTGTTCGTCACAGTCAGAACAAAAACAGTTTAACGAACAAATGTCCGGTTTGGATGAAACCAAATAAAATTTTTGGTTTCTTCTAAGAAATTTCTTTACGGACATAATTTTCCTTAATTTATTTAAAATAAAACTAAAAAGTTTTCTTTTACAGAAACAATATTATTCTTTCCAGAATTTTTAAGTAATACGATTTAAACAAAAAATAAAAAATAAATTAAACACTCAATTTGCTGCATCCTGTTCAACGAATATAAAAAATATATGCTCAAGTAATTTTACCTAATTAACATCTTCTGAGTTGTGAATTATTTTTAACATCTTCACGTATTTAATTACATTATTTCACGCATTTGTTTTTAATTTATAATTAATTGTGCATTTTGCAATGTTGCTCTGAAGTTTTTATACCGTAGTTTCCCTCGATCCGTTCGTACAAATGCGGGGCAGTTCTTTTTTTATCTATGGTTTACTCATTTCTGATGCGATCGGTACATAATATATTTTTACGTACTGTTTATATTAACAGATTTATTTATTGTTTTTCATTATGAAATTTCTAGTGATTCAGTATTTATTCACATAATAGATTTTTATTTATATTTTACAATAAATAAACGTGTAAACCACCGTTAAACACTGGAAATATAATTAAAATAAAAACAAAGATTTGATTTTAAATACGTTGAGGAGTAAGAAAAATAAAATAAAATAAAAAAAATAAGTTTTGGGAAATTTAAAAGAAATATAAAAAATTTAATTAAGGAAAATTTGCATTTGAAAAATTTGATTTATAGCGGAGTCGAGGTCAATATAACTGGAGTTTTGCATTGTTAAAACGGTTTAAATAAATACATTTATTAAAATATTAAATGATATAATCTTTTGATTTTTTTAAGATTGTTATACAATAAAGTTATTTAAAAATTAAATAAAATTTACAATTTTTTAAATTAAAAAAAAACCGGTTTGTAAAATGTAATAGAAGTGTTAAATATTTAACTCGGAGAACAAAGAATATTATTAAAATCAGATGAATTATAAAAGAACAAAGAAGTTCATTTACAGTTAAAAGTTAGTCGAATATTTATGGAACAAGAGTGAAAGGATTTGTAGACTGACCGAGTGACTGATATTTAGGATTGGAATCGAACGTGTAAGAGCAACACAAAGGAGCGATAAAGAAGGAATGAAACTGTAAAAGGAGAGACCAATATCGAAGGAGTTAACATTTTAATCGGACGGGGTCAAGTCGGTTTCTACGTCTTTAGTATTTACACCACCGATCTGTTCAGACCCGCTACGCTACGAATACACTTTACTGAATGAATCCGGTCGCTAGGGATATAAATCTTTGGTCTCTCAATAGTAATACTTTTATTTCGCTTTATTTTAGTATGATTTGTTCCTATTTATAGAACGATGGATGGAAAAATATTCTGATCTATTTATAACGCTTGTAAGGATCAACATATTCCTCCGGTTTTAATAGTCGTTTTAACGCTACAGTTGTCGTAATTGTTAAATATTTATTACGCTTACGTATATTCCCGTTTGAAGTATGACATCTCTTGAATAGAGCTCCCTCAAAAATTCAGAACGAGCGATCAAGATATAAAAATTACATGTTAAATCGTTCTTTGACGCCCATAATTATGAATAACGAACACCGATATTTAGTAAATTAAAAATGTTAACATATTTTTGTATTTATGTACGAATATGGATGTTTTTTAAAAAATTATGTAGTCATGTATGACTTAAATAATTTTTAAAACTAACTTCTACCTTTATTTAACTGGACAGTAGAACTGTTTTAAATTCAGTACAACACCCTCGGCTTGTTATGCTTTCTTTGTCATCTCCAATACCATTTATCTTCCTATCAATCCATTTAAAATACAATTAAAAACGTTTTTAAAAAATTAATATAATTCTGCCAAACAATTTTTTTGTAATACTAATTAAATCATTTCTTAAAATAATACCTTGATTTTTACGCATCCCGTTTATTATATACGTACATAAATAATTTTCGTTAATGCCTTCTGAATAGGTAAATTATTTTGTAGTTATTTTTTAAAGGAGTATTTAATATCTTCATGTGTTTACCTTAATATTTTTAATTTTAATTAGATAATAATGAACTTTATTATATTTAACAATTAACTGTTTATTTTGTGATGCAGCTCCGTTAAGGTTTTACTGTGGTTTTTTTGATCCATCCAGGGAAACGCTAGGACAGTTGTTTTTTTTCCACGGTGTTTTATATTTAACAAATTCAGAATTTTATAATATAATGCATTATTATGTACATATCAAAATAAATTATTCCTTTATTTATTGCTTTTTTAATGTTTAATTGTTAATGAAACTTGTTTTTTTAATATTTAAATTACATAAATAGTACTAAAAAACATTATTATATCTATCGCTAAATTATTTATTAAAATTATTAAAAAACAGAGGTAATGAAATGTGTAATAAAGAAGGATAATTAAGAATACGACAGTAAAAAGAAGTCCTACAACTGCTGTTTGTTTCTGATGCACGGCTTATACATACAACGTAATTACAAATATTTATCATTTTATTTAAAAATGATATTTTTTTCGTTTATTTAATCCAATGATTCTAACTAAAGCGCGCGCGCATACCGTATTTAATTCGCGCAAGTGTGGCGGTACTAGCGGCAACGGTCGGCGCTAACTAAACTAATGTAATTCCACAACTTACATAGAACAAATTTCGTCTGCACGGTCGGCAGACTGGTGTAGCCGCGTGGCTTAACGCACCAGTACAGAATCAACTAGGCGGTCGAGTTAGAGAACCAACATTATCCAAGTCTATTGCACACCTGTGATGTCACAGCAACAGCATTTTTGGGATGGGAGAGCGATTTTGCATAAAGGTTTTTTCAAATATTTTTATTTTTTAATCGTTAACAGATGTGCCTAAGATCTAAGAAAGATCCTAAGAAATAGATCCTTAATTCAACTGAATCTCGAGATACTAAAGGTGACCTTGCTCTACAGTCTCATCCCCTTTATCTTTTAAGCTGGAAATTTAACGGCATCAATTCTCCATTTATAGAAGTAATCTGACCGAGTTTTGTTAAGATAGTCGAGTAGTTCTGCAAATATAAGGTGTTTCAGAGGGCGACACCAAACACACGTACACACGAACATTAACAGTTGGAAAATTTCCATCCGGTTTTTTGGTTTTTTTGGGCTCCTTAGGTATCAAAACGTCAAGATCCGGTGAAAACCGCATATGCCCAAATTTGATTGATTACAATTCTTTCTAGAGCTATAGCGCTATCTAGACGGGAAAATAGAATTAATATATCAGAAGTTTGCGAAGTTAAAATTTCAAAGGATGGTCCAAGTAAGCCGTACATGAAAAGCTGACTAGTCCCTGGCAGAAGAGGTTTCATTTAAAATATAAGCCGACTATTATCGAATTTAACTTTCATAATTAGAAAGAATTCGTTTGAGTGGAATGTATCGCCTTATGGTAATGAAATACAGAAAATAAATTTGTGACAAAATTAATAGACTGATAGCTTTATGGGCATCATGGTTTAATTTACTCGGTAATGAACGTTTAAAGATGCGACGGTGTACGCTGTTCATTCCTTTAGTCTTGTCCTTCATTTCCACTTAAAAGTTGATTTTCAATGAAAATAAATAAATCACAAGGGGAGACTCTTCAAGTGGCTAGTCTCCATTTGGAAAGTACATGTACAAGTACGGCCTCCTCGGCCGTCAGCAACCCTTGGACGCTTGGCTCGAGAACACTGATCCGCCCGAGGTGGAACGCCTTCCGCCGTTCCCCCGTCCGAGGGGGAACGGCGGAAATTATTTATTAACTTATAAACTTATTATAAACTTATTTTGATCGAAAATAATTTCGATCGATCGAAAATAATTTCGATCAAAATAAGTTTCAACTAAACAAGAGGAGTCAATAAATGAACATTCCTAAGAAAAGAGAACTTAATTGTACATGCACCTGGGGAAAAAAGAGATCCCCAATCAGTTGGCTTTATAAAAAATTGTGACGAATTACTCTTTCTTTTCACATATAATGGGCATCCCTTTGATTGTATTCCTCCTAAGAAATAGCGAGTAAAATCTTAAGATATAGGATCTATGTGACCGTATCTCTCCGTCCCAGATTGTAACTAAAATTAAATTCTGTCAAAAATAAATAATTAGAATTCATCACATAAAATTGGATAAAAATCGGTTAATTCAGTTAGAAGATATCAAACAAAACGATAACGAGGAAATTATTTACGCTTATTATTCCATATCCACGAGTGAAATCGTCTAAACAGATAATAAAAGCGATATAGTTGTGACTGATTGCAATGGAATTATCTAATCGGCATGAATGTGATTTTGATTCCAGAAACGACGCAAAAGGAAAAATGCGTTTCTTGCCCAAACCCTTTATGACGTTTTTGAATAATACAAAATATCATCAGAAAGTATCTAAGCTATTCTAAATTGCAGTAAATTATGTGAAAAGATTAACCTACTCTTTGTTTGTTAAAGTTTGAGTTACGGGACCCATAAGATTTGTATCATCCTACTCCCTTGAGCGATTGTAATCAAAATTAAATAACATCAATTTCGCATACGCAGAAATCACTGTACCAAATTACATCCAAATCGTCCATCCAGTCTGAAGATATCAAGTAAAACAGGCCAACAAACATACATCCTTCCGGAATTTTTAAATTGTAAAATTGCGTTTTTTTGTTTTAGAAGGTAAAGCCAAGTTCTCCAAAAACTCCGATATGAAAAAGAGCCGATTAGCATGCTTTCTCTTATACAATTCTCTTTCTCAGTATATAATTATTACTGCCGGGAAAGAATTAATAAATTACCTTTTAAAATTTTTTAATTTATATATCTATTTTTATAATCTAATTAAATATTTCTTTTTACTAGTGGTTATCGTTTTAAAATTTAAATATTATTTATTAATATCTATAACTTCCTTAATTAAGTATATCAAGATATTTAGGGAAAATAAAAAAACTGTTTTGCTTCCTTTGAGACTTCCATCGATTATTAATTACGAACGTGATTGACGGCCCTCTTATCTTAATTCTATGAATTTTTTATTACTTAATCTTTTCTTCTTGTTCCTTATTTAATATTAATCACAGATAAGTTATTGTAGTACACTGTAAATTATATTAAATCAAGGACTTGCAGAACAACATGTCGTATTCAGTAGAGTTAATAATAAATTATACATTATAAACATTTATTTAACCGATTAATTAAACGTATCGGTTAATTTAATATTTTTAATAATTTAGTTAATTAAATTTACATCAGTGTCTCATATGCTTCTGAAATCGTCAAAATTAACATTTTGAAAATTGAGAGAAAATACAGTTATACGAAAAAATAAAATAATTTTATTATCCACCCTCATTCAAATTGTAATGGTATGGCCCTATTACAAAGGGAGTACTATTTAATTATGCAATCGCTGCAGCTACGCTTGGGAATGCTGGTAAACAATGTAGGAAAAGCTCGGTAAAATCCATTTTCCAGTCTCGTTTATTTTTCCCTACTACTAAAAACTACTTCTAACAATTCTTTACGACGGCTATTTATACGATGTAGACATTTGTTTTAACTTTTTTTTTAATTTAAATATGCGGTAAAATGATTATTTATTCTAAATTTGTTTTTGTTCATATCGTATCATATTAATACATTGACTTATTAATTTTTCAATGCAATTTATTAAAAGCAAATAATTTTTTTATTAACTGAGATTATTCTACAACGATACGTCAAACGGAATTGTACATAGGAACGGTGATATCAAAAAGAAATTCGGTAGAGTACCTAGATTAGGAAAATTTAATAAGTTGTTTATACACATTAAAGTATGTAAACTTAGTCAAACACAATGCAACCATCTTCATCAGTGAAATTAAACTTTGAAAAAATACCCAAATAAGTCCGTTTCAGATTTCGAAACTTTTCTCAATTTGCTAATAGACTTATGCTAAATACTTTTTCTGGATTTAACCTTTTCTCGTATTTACTACAAAATTTTGAATTTTTTTTATTTGATGGAAGAAATGTTTAGGTCTGTATGAATGATTTTATCTATAATTTATCATTATGGTCTACAAACTGTTATTAGAAATTTTGTCTACGAAAACAGAATTATTTCTGTGTTTGAATTTCTCGAAGTGCCCCTATCATTGGACGACATACTGCATATCGATTTTACGAATTATTTGGTATAACATTAAGATTTTATTGTGTTTTGATGTTAGAATGTCATCCAAAAATTGTTTGAATTATGCCTACTAAAAGTACATAAATTCATATTTTTATCAATTTAAATTTTCTTTCTCATTCTACAAACTAGAATTTAATTAACAAAAATTCCTAATAAGAGGTTTATTATTTTTATGCATTACGAACAGATTGATTCAGGAGGAAAGGAAAATGATTCTAAAGCTTAATCTGCTTAAAGCTTGATCTGGGAATTGATTCTAGAGCTTGAATTAAGGGAGCTTGAAATAAAGGTTCATTCAAACATATGTCTGAAAACGCTTTGTTATCAAGTTATGGCTAGCGAAAAATTTCGCCCGGATTTCAGTGTTTCCGGTGAGATTAGGTCATACTGAAATTTTTAAAGTACTATATAAGGGTAAAATTGATGGTTTCTTATGTTTTTTGACCTACAAAATCGATTAAAATGGTTTTAGAACTGTATTTCTAGTAGTTTTCACGATATCCAACGTAAAACATAAAAATTTCGGTGACAAAAAACACGTTTTTTTTTTTAGGTTTGAAGTGCAATAAATTTGTAAAACTACTAATTAAATGGTAAATTTTATTACCAAAATTTTTAAAACAGTTAATCCTGAGAGAATTTATGTTAATGAAGTTGTGAATAACACACAAAACCTCAACTTTGATTATTAAAAACAACTCAGAAAAATGTTATGAATTTGTAAAAATTATAAATAGCTATTTTTAGTACAATAAATTTACACCACAAACAAAAAATGTATTTTGTAAAATTTTTAATAATCGTTAATAAAAAAAAAATAAATCTTTAATATTCTTCATGTTTCATCTGAACGTCAACGGGTACAAGGTGATGAAAGGAATAACATTCTTCAAGAGGTACAGCTTAGTCCTACAACGAGTACGCGAAGAGTTTCCGTACTACTCAAAATTCCACAAAGTACAGTATTGAGGACATTATATGCTCACGGACTGCGTCCTTATCATGTCCAGAAAGTTCAACACCTTCAGTTTGGTGTCCAATGCCGAGGACTGCAGTTTTATCAACGAGTAAACAATAACTATCATACTATTCAACAATAACAATACAATAGCTTCATACTATTTTCGGACGAAGCGCGTAATAACAAAATTAACACACGGAGTTCACATCGGTGGTCTGAAGAAAACGCACATGCTAGTCGAATAAAATTTCCAGCAACGATTTCCGGTAAACGTTTGATGTGGCATGATCGACAAATATTTGTTAGGCCCTTTCATACTAACACGTCACAGGGAGAAATTATCTTGAATTTCTAAACAACGAATTTCTTACCGAAAATGTCTCATTAGCGAAACGAATGAAGCAATACGATTAATATTTCACGAATGAAGCAATACAATTAATTCTTAAATGAAAAATTTACTCTTAAATTAATTGGAATTAGTTAGCCGGCGAATCGGCCACGTAGATCACCAAAACTTTCCTATTACTTTCCTATTAATAGAGATGGATGAAATGCGAGGTATAAATTAAAATGTAGACACACGTGATAGGCTGATCGCTTGCATTCTCAATGCTGCTGTTTCATCTACGAACGCGATGATTTCATCAGTTTGGCGACAAAAAATGTAAGGAAATGAGTTGAAAACTGCATCGATGTTAATGGTGGAATTATGGAACATTTATTGTATAAACCGCAATGAGTATTTTTTTAAAGTAAATTACAAGTGTTTCAATTTTTCAAAGGTTTAAATTTATTGTACTAAAGACCGCTGCTTTTAATTTTTACCGATTGATAACATTTTTCTGTTCTCTTTTCTTTTTAGTAACACAAGTTGATTTATTTTGTTTTTCATAGACTATTCCGTAAATTTTCTTAGAATTAAGTTCTCTACAAGTTTTACGCATATATTATCGCTTAACAAAGTAATTGTACTTCAAACTTAAAAACCTTCCTTCGGTTTAAATATCTTTCAAAAATCATTTGAAAGTTTATTCTTCATATACGGAACTATCATCCCAACCTCTAGGTTTCCTAGGGGGAAAACACCAACCTTGTGACGTTACTAGTCGCTACACCAGTCCTCCGTTCCGAGCCATGAGGGGCTTTACCGGAGGTTATCTTTACACCCTCTAACCGATTACATCTCACAGTCATCAGCCAGGCCTCGGTCGGAATACCACCGATGTAAATGCCTCGGCAGACATTTGCATCACTAAAATACAAATCAAATTTTGCCTTCACGTAGGCCTCAAACGGACATCATCACATCCAGTCTAACATGATTCGCCCAAACTAACTAACTGAGAGCGCGGACCCCGCGCCTCGTCTAAATTTGACAACACCGTTCGTGACTAAATGTCTTAGAAAACGGACGAGTCGTAAGTTAAATCAGTGTTAAACTCGTACCAATCAAAATTATGTTTTACGCAACATGGAAATTCTGACCTACACCCGAATAAGTTGACCAAATTAGGTCACCTAACAAGGGAAACGTAGCCTCATTCCGGTCCATGCAAGAGCCGGGGACAAGGCTTTACTGTAAGGGATGTTACATTTAGAGAAAAAATTTACTAAAGCAAAAAAATTTTTTTACCTGTACATGAATATTTTTAGAAAAATCTTTCTTAAAATTTATTCTAAAAAATTTATGATTCTGTTTTTTTTTTTTGTTTATGGCTCTTACTCTTTTAATGTCTATTAATAAAATATTTGTTCGTATTTTTCCTCACCACTTAAAGGATTATTAAAATTAAAGTAATTTTTTTATTACGTTTAACAAATCTCTTTTTTTATAATAATATGATTTTGATTATATTTTAATAAAAATATTAATTTTTAAAATTTTTATTTATTTATCAGTCGAAAATTTAAATTATCCACAAATTTTCAACCTCTAGAATTCATTATATTTATAAATTTTTAAAAGTTGCCAATAAATGTGTAACGTATTTTATTTTAAGGCTTTAATTTCATAATTAAATGTATAAATGTTAAATTTTATATTTAACATTATAATGTCTTATTAAGAAAATTAAAAAAATTGGTTACCAAAACATTTTCTAATCGTTTTAGAAAATTTTTGTTATTGTTTTATAAAAGATGAAATTATTTTAGTATAAAAATAAGTCAGACCGCTAATGTTTAAATTGGCAAAATTCTTTTGCTTATCAAAATTATTTTTTTATATTAGTTAACAATGAATAGTTAAAATAAAGCTATTTTTATCTAATTTACATAAGAGATAAAAATAATAAAAATACACTCGTAAGATATAAAGTAATAATAAAATTTTACGGATATGTTTAATGAATAACATTCGTATTTTATTGGTAATCAAGATGTGAATTACTAATCAATATTTAACTTACTACAGACTGATGAAACAGTGCATTACGATTTAGCTACGAATAAAACTATTATCGTAAAGCATTGTTCTATTTAAAAGCGAAGTGGAGATATAAATAAAACAGTACATCGTATACGTTAGATAAGATTTAAAAATTCAATTATGATTCGTAATAATCGATTATGCATATAACGATTGATATATTGTATTAGCGTTATAGCATATAAAGTGAAACGAAAAGTATATCTACTCGTATATCGGCCGAGTATTTGTATCTATGACATACAAAAAACCTCTTTAGGCACACTCGCTATGCGTACTTAAAAATTATTAAATTCTTAAGAATTTTCACCACTCTGTACAGTTGTCTCGAAAGAATAAAAATAAACATTTGAAAAATAGAATCTTTTAAAATGCAATTTTTAATTTATTCTTATAATCCTTCTCGGTTAATTACGAGTTAGGCCTACTTGCTATACCGGTTAACAGACTGATCTTAAGGGATTTCACTAAACTATTACTATTACACAGAGCGATTCACGAACGACGTAACAAACTTTCAGGACGTGTTTCTGCCGGTGAAAATAACGAAGAAAATTCATAAAACCGTAGTTTTGAAAACTCTCGGTTAGCTAATGTCGGCTGACAAAAGTTTTCGTCCTGATTTCTGCTCCTTCTGTAAACTTAAGCCGGACTAATTCTTGGGACGCCGGCCTCCGTGACGCGAGTGGTAGCGTCTTGGCCTTTCATCCGGAGGTTCCGGGTTCGAATCCCGGTGAGGCATGGAATTTTCACAAACGCTACAAAGCTTTCATTTCATCCCTCTGAAGCAATACCTAACGGTGGACCAGAAGGTTAAAAAAAAATTCTTGAACCCAAATTAAGGCGTTGAATTAGTGATTCTATATAATTTCTGACCTAAAATATTGAAAAAAGTAGGTGCCAAATGATCTGAATTTAAGAGAGCATTAAAAGATTTAAATGGCAGAAAGGCTCCTGGAATAGACGGAATACCTGTACCTGTACCTGAATCCTGTTACTGCGCAGTGCAGGTGAGGAAGCGATTTATAGATTATAGAAACTGGTGTGTAATATTTATGAAAAAGGGGAATTTCCGTCAGACTTCAAAAAAAGTGTTATAGTAATGATACCAAAGAAAGCAAGGGCAGATAAATGTGAAGAATACAGAACAAGTAGTTTAACTAGTCACGCATCAAAAATCTTAACTAGGATTCTATACAGAAGAATTGAGAGGGGAGTGGAAGAAGTGTTAGGAGAAGACCAATTTGGTTTCAGGAAAAGTATAGCGACAAAGGAAGCAATTTTAGGCCACAGATTAATAGTAGACGGAAGATTAAAGTAAAACAAACCAACATACATTTATAGACCTAGAAAAGGCATTCGATAACGTAGACTGGAATAAAATGTTCGGCATTTTTTAAAAATTAGGGTTCAAATACAGAGATAGAAGAACAATTGCTAACATGTACAGGAACCAAACAGCAACAGTAACAATTGAAGAACATAAGAAAGAAGCCGTAATAGGAAAGGGAGTCCGACAAGGGTGTTCCCTGTCTCCGTTACTTTTTAATCTTTACATGGAACTAGCAGTTAATGATGTTAAAGAACAATTTAGATTCGGAGTAACAGTACAAGGTGAAAAGATAAAGATGCTACGATTTGCTGATGATATAGTAATTCTAGCCGAGAGTAAAAAGGATTTAGAAGAAACAATGAACGGCATAGATGAAGTCCTACGCAAGAACTATCGCGTGAAAATAAACAAGAACAAAACAAAAGTAATGAAATGTAGTAGAAATAAAAAAGATGGACCACTGAATGTGAAAATAGGAGGAGAAAAGATTATGGAGGTAGAATAATTTTGTTATTTGGGAAGTAGAATTACTAAAGATGGACGAAGCAGGAGCGATATAAAATGCCGAATAGCACAAGCGAAACGAGCCTTCAGTAAGAAATATAATATTTTTACATCAAAAATTAATTTAAATGTCAGGAAAAGATTTTTGAAAGTGTATGTTTGGAGTGTCGCTTTATATGGAAGTGAAACTTGGACGATCGGAGTATCTGAGAAGAAAAGGTTAGAAGCTTTTGAAATGCGGTGCTATAGGAGAATGTTAAAAATCAGATGTGTGGATAAAGTGACAAATGAAGAGGTATTGCGGCAAATAGATGAAGAAAGAAGCATTTGGAAAAATATAGTTAAAAGAAGAGACAGATTTATAGGCCACATACTAAGGCATCCTGGAATAGTCGCTTTAATATTGGAAGGACAGGTAGAAGGGAAAAATTGTGTGGGCAGGCCACGTTTGGAATATGTAAAACAAATTGTTAGGGATGTAGGATGTAGAGGGTATACTGAAATGAAACGACTAGCACTAGATAGGGAATCTTGGAGAGCTGCATCAAACCAGTCAAATGACGGAAGACAAAAAAAAAAGGTGCTAAAACTATATTTTTTGTAATTTTTGAGAAATCTGGGGTAAAAGACAAAGTTTACAGAAACTAAGTACAAATGTTAGAATTCTGAAGTGTATCTAAAACACAAACAAACAAATTTTTTTAATTTACAAAATAAAAGAATTAAATACTTTAGAAAAATAACAAAATACAAACAAAACAATACGATCAACTTACATGAAACTATAACTGCTGAAAATGTCCACCACCACAGTGGATATCCGTACTGTTTTGTGTTAGTACTATCGGAATGAGCAAAAGACAAAAGACTTAAATGCAATACAAAAAACTTAATTGTTAAAATCAGCTGTTAGTATTACCAATTTATGAAATAACTATTTCAAACGAATTTACATAAAATTAATTTTAATTATAGACGACTAGTATATTTTTCATTTTTTATTAAATTTTTTTATTTATTTTTCTAAAATATCTAATTCTTTTGTCTTGTAATACCGATGAATGTTTTGTTTCAATTAATTTCTATATAAAATCTGCCCTTCTTATATGTGTTATCATCACACATCAAGTTAGCCAAACATAAAATAGTGCGTTTGTTTTTCGATCCCAATATTTTATCTTATACCTCTAATTTCTCGAAAATTAGTGAAAATAAAACTACTGAAAATACACTTTACCATAAAATTTAATACAAAAAGTATAATAATTTTTTACATAATTTCTTTCTGTAAACTTACACACTTACGTAATAAAATTTCCACTTAATTTTTTCCTAACTAGCAGTCTATCGTTGTTGAAGTTCTTGGCAGCCGGTCTAGCATAATTTTGCCGGTTATTTTTTAAAACATTATTTAAAAAACGGTTTAACCATTAAACAATTATTAAAAATATGTGTTGAACAAGACTTCAAGTACCAGCTTCCTCTCGAAAATAAATATATAAGTTTCGAGAACATCGATATTTTTGAAAACTAGAACTTTTTGTAAATTTTTCTACGAGGATAATACTAAAGTTTTTAATTTAAGACTTTTATCGAATTAAACTTCGTTTATTAATCTGTAGTCATATAATTACTTGTTTCCTTTAAAAAGTACAACCATATTACACTGTGGTTGTCGCGTAAATGAATATATTATTCTCTAAATTTTCTCTCTATATGCCTTATAAATACAAGATTTTTGCATTTGTTATCGTTTAATATTACACCAAATACGTTTATATATATTTTCAATCTATATTATTTATTTAAATGAAAAAGATGAATTTCAGATCGGTAATACGTTTAAATTTTTATAAAAAAAGCATATTTTTCAATATCCTATTAAATACATAAATTGGGCGGTTTTATTGAAGGTGTAAGGCAATGATAAGGAATTTATCTTTACCTTTAATCTTATCTTATACAAAATATTAGAACAAAACTTTGTAGCAGTATTAAAACTATCGGATGTCACGATATTATTTTAGGAAGAAAGGGAAAGTCCTTATCGTATCTTCTTTCTGAAGGAAAGGTTAGATAACATGAAGTAAAGTTAAGCTTACATTATAGTATACCTTATTAATGTTACTCGTACTAACAGCAAGAGAAAATCCATATATTTTATCTATGTACACTAGCCTATATGTTTTCACTACTTGAGCTTCCCTGAGGAAGCCCTTCCTTATTTGTGTTCAAGTCTAAACATTGTCAACGGTTGTTAACCGGTAAAACGCTGATGGGGATATCTAAAGTATCCGATTCCGTAAAGTAAAATGTTTAAAAACAAACTGAAATATTATTTTACGTACGTGTAATTTTTTTATTATACATTAATACACGTTTATATCCGGTGATGAATATTCATAGAATTAACGTCAAATAATATCTGTTCTTTTACTACCCGATTTGAAACATCGGTTTCGTCAACAGAATGGCATCATCGGGCTTTAAAATTTTTAATATACCATTTCCGCATTATTTAAAACCCCGCACACTTCAATAACTAAATAAAAAATGTTTGAAAATTAAGTTTTAAAACGTTTAATTAGTTCACATATACTTTGAATCAATCATAAAATATACGTTTACATAGTTTCAACAAATTAAGAAAATTCTTAAATAATAACTATTTAATAGCTGTCACACAAAAATTAAATTTTCGAAATTTTTTTTGGTGTAACACCACAACTCAAGAATCCAGAGCGATATAGCTGAAAAACTTTAAATTAAAAGTACAGGGCTGCAACAAATTAATTTAAACGAAAACTAACAAAAAATAAGTAAACAGTTTGGGCTGAGACAGCCCGAACTAAAATGGCGGCCGTTTAAATATTTGTCACGTATAGTTTCAAAAATGGTCTACAATATCTTCAAAATAACTACTCGACAGTGAAACAGTAAAAAAAATTGTTTAAAACTCGAGAAAACGTTTTTATGTTAATATCAAAACCCTACTATTTAAATTAAAGATATTTGATTAGGGTCCTCTGGGTGATTGGATCGGGGTGATTTATCAAGTAATCGATTGTTTTAAGATAAAAGCATTACAAAATTTCATTTTTCTACGGTTGCTATTTAAACGTTTTTAAGGATAATTTTATTTTGTTAACACTCTGTATATAAAATAAATATATAATTTCTTAATATTTAAATAATGTAAGACCTAAAGGGTTCTTTCCCAAAGGAAGCCCTCAGTAAAAAGTGGGAGTTACTGGTTAATGTATGGGCTTATTTATGGAGCGTCTTGTTGTATGGAAGTGAAGCTTGGTCGATGAAAGACTGAACTAAAAGGCTTTTGAGAAGTGGATATGGATAAGGATAGATAAAGCAAGATGGCTGGATAAAATGAGGAGTGAGGAAATAAATGAAAAAAATTAAGAAACGATAAGCACTTATTCAAAAAGTACAAAAAATAAAAGGAAACCGGTTAGAAGAAGTGGAATTTTGACATTTGCATCGGAAGAGTCTATAGAAGGATAACGGAAGCGCTGAAGAAGAAGAATGAAGCTAATTGATGAGCTAAAAATTGGAAATTACAAGAAGGATGGAAAGGCTTTTGACTAGGATGGATTGAGAAGACGGTGGTGTAAGAAACCTGCCGCCAGGCAGAACACCAGATAATGAAGACAAAAAGAATTCAAAACGCAAAATCTGTAATAACATATTACGTAATAATGAGGTGCATCCCGAGCTATTCATTGCTGAAGAAATAAATTTTAAAAATATGCCCATAGTACTTCCTATTAGTAAAACAAAATGCCGAATTTTATAGCGTGTTAAAAAATACGTGTTTTTACCGGTTGATTTTATGAGTTAAAATTGAACTTTGTAAAATATATTACAACGTATCTCTTGCATTATTTTTGTAGATTTACAATATTTACGTTTCCTTATGTTATGGAGATATTCATTTAAAAATATATTAACCGATTATTCTCATAATTTTATTTTTTTCCCTAGTATTATATAATGAAACGAAATACCATTTAAAAGTTGTAATTTGGCTTTAATGTTACTCCAAAATGTCACTGATTTTACGTTGGGATTTCAAAGAGATCATTTTAATTATAACCTTTAACCTGATATCTTGTCATTTGAATACAATACTTTTTTTGCACTACAGTTCTGCGAGTTTATTTTTTAATTTTTACATTTTAATAGGAAATATGATACTCCTAACGTTTTTACATCATTAATTCTATTACAAAATTCATTTTTCAGAAATCGATTATATTACTAACTGTATGTAAAATATACATAATTATAAAATTTTTTTTTTGTGATAAACTTTAAAAAATTATAATTGTTCCCAACTATAATTAATAAATCGTTTCCCAAATCTTCATAATCATTTTCTAAAAAAAAAATTGTGCCAGAATGCAAGAGAAATAGCGACGAGTAAAGAAAGTCTGGTTTATTTTTTCATTAAATCATATAAATTAGAGAACACACGCAGTAAATTTATTGTTACATATTAGTACATCAATCCCGTTAAAATGCAGCTGATATTCTAATTTACAAGTGATACCTTTACTATGTCCAACAGAATCTGTATAATGAACATCATTACTTGTAGAGAGAGAGAGCACTCTAATGAGCGCCGCTTGAACTGCGGTTACTTTACAAGTTTAAAATCATTAGTGACGAGATAGTTTAAAGTAAAATTAATACACGTTTTTTTTGTATGAAACAATTGAAACAACAACGAGTTATATAATACATCTCATGCATATATATATATATATATATATATATATATATATATATATATATATATATATATATATAAACATAAACCTTTTGATGTGAAACAATAAGTAATATATTATACAAATCATGCATATTTATATATAACTAGCCGACCCGTTTAGCCAGAACCTGGGCCCTCGGGGCTTAGATTGCCCAGGAGCCAACTCAATGGCTCCTCGGGGCCTAAGAGCCTACTTCATGGCCGGAGAGTTCCGCCTTCATTCCCAATTTTTCAGGGGAATCGGTAATCTGGACACGCGCAGAGCTTGCTTCGGTCGCCATTTCCATCTACACGAGGGCTCCATCCCCTGGACACCCGCACTGTACGTTATCCTAATGCTTGCGTGAATAATACTGATAAGTAATAATTTAGTATTCACCGGCCTCCGTGGCGCGTGTGGTAGCGTCTCGGCTTTCATCCGGAGGTCCCGGGTTTGAATCCCGGTCAGGCATGGCATTTTCACACACGCTACAAATCATTCATCTCATCCTCTGAAGCAATACCTAACGGTGGTTCCGGAGGATAAAATATACATACATATATATATATATATCTTCTATATTGATATCTATATCAATCTCTATATATATATATATATATATATATATATATATATAATTTTTTCTTGAGATTTTTCAAAATTAAATATATTTACCTACCTCTGTTATGCAAGAAACATAGGTAAAAATTTGGTTGCGATTGATGGAATAGTCTTTTTGTTTATCCTGAACAAACAAAAATCTTCTTTCTCTTTATATATATATACATATATATATACATACACATACATAAACGCACCTCCCCCCACACACATTTCTTTCGAGCATTGAAAAGTATGAAAATCTGCCATAAAAATTATTCTTCTTACCATTACGTCATTGATACCGACCATTGGAAATTTAAAGAAAAATCCGGCAAAGGATTGCAAAAATTTTTCCACTTTTCTCTTGACAAATTTTTGTCATAAATACGCTATAGTGCTTTTAAATATAAAAATATAGTGCTATAATGACTTAAGTATAAAATCCTCTCTAAAAGTACAAGAGAATCGAAGAAATGACCTTACGTCTTAGATTTCATAGAGAAATTCCTGAAATTCAGCTCCCTGTGGTAGAGAGGGGGCAACAATTGTTTAGATTAAAGTTCGCTGCTATATACAAGCGTTAACGAAAAAAAAAGACCGAACAGCTACCGGGATAAGGAGCTCCGCTCCTACAAGTACCAACAGTGTTTTTGGTGGGCGGATGAGCGGTAGGGTTTTGGGGCAGTCTATTGTCCCGGGGGTGAGAAATCGTCCTCAAAGGCGGAAGAAACCTCTACAGGAAGTTAATAGGATACAGAATACAACCGCATTAATTTCTCCTAGTCAGACACCATGATGATGGAGACGACAGTATCACCAGGGACCTGTCAACAGGCAGAACTCTACATGATAATTATAAATTACAAAATATTTAGAGTACATTTGTTAAAAAAAATCGAAATGTTCGGTAACAAAATTTAGGTCCTATCTGACCCCCTTGATCAAATGACGATTTTACCTTAAAAGTATGCAAAATTAAAGGTACAATAAGAAAAAATCAAAATTCTTAATAAAAAGTTTAGAATTCCATTTAGTTGACCTCTTTGAAACCAAATAATCAAAATTTATTGTATTTATAGTTCTTAAAAATTCAAAATTTTTATTAATGAATTTAGAGGTAGGATTTTCCAAATACATACATACAAAACTTTGACCTAATTATTTTTACGTTTTTGAACTTAAGGGATCTTTAAACACCAAGAAATATGTAAAGCCATATTTCCAAAATTTAGTTTTTTTTTTTTAATATTTAGGTAATTTTAATTAATTAATAAATTCGTTTTATGACCAAGAATCAATTAAATATAATTAAATCAATTATATGATAAAAACTAGATTAATTTGTTTTCATATAAAAGAGTGACGTACGATTAAAAAATCTGGCAAATTATTATAAGAGTTTCTCGGGTATTAACAATAAAAATTAAGAGTTAAGAGTTAAGAGACAATAAAAAGAAAAAAAGATACAATAAATAGATAAATTTTAAGCAAAGGTTTTATAAAAATATTTATATATAGATTAAACTCAGCAAATTTGCTTAAGTAAAGTTTTTTCTTTAAATCTAACATCCCTTCACTAAAAGTTAAAATAAGAAAATTTTCAAAAAAATTTCTGGAGTTTATCTGCAGGGTTTACAATTTAAAAAAAAATATACAACATTTTTTGATTGCTTTGGCTGAAGTATAAACTTTCAAAAAATTTAAAAAAAATATTTAAACTGAAGGGAGACAGACAAAAGAACAAAAAAAACACATCTTTAAATTTTAATAGGTGACGGTTAATTTTTTGGAATTTCAAAAAAAATTATTTATACATGCATTGTAGGTAAAACTGTTGGTTTAATAAGATTTTCTCTGAAATACCTCTGAAGAAAATCGAAACTGGTTTTTTCGCGTTATCCTTCCACTCGGTAACGAATTTTGAAAAAAAATAATAATATGATCAATGACCCGTATGTAGAAATATTTGAACCAAATTTGAAGAAAGTCGTTTAGGTCAAGCCAGAGATATAACGCCAAAACAAGTGCAACGCACATATATAAATACTTAACGTAGATACGTACGCACATACATTATATACACAATCTTTTGCATATATGTATGTAAACTATAAACTACTATACAAACAATAAACTAATATATAAACTATAAAGTAGCTGGACCCTAAAATGTGAAGATTTGTAAAAAACTCAAAACTCCATGTTTGACATGAACCACTCTTTCCCTTACAAAAACATAAGTTACTAACCGTTTTTTCTTTATAAATCTTCAGTAATCTCGGCCAGTAAAATATTATCATCTACGTAACTTATGTTGGTAATCGGTATGCCGTTCAACGCAATCCCAGACGACTCATTGTAAAATACTTCCTTCGACTACTTGCGAAATATTTCATCTCTGAATATAAATTAAAGAGGAAATGAGAAAGAATACATCCTTATCGCATTTAATCTAACGGTGAAGTGTGACATTAAATCGGTAGCTAATGATAGCTCCTATGTGACATTAAATTATATTAAAAAATTTACTATCGTTGAATAAAATACAGAGCCCATAATATCTGTATCTCTCTGCCCCTTTGACCGATTGTGATGCAAAAATCAAAGTGCTAAATGTCATCCGAGTCAGTACGTTCAGTGCTGAATTTTCCAGATTTTTCAGGGCTTATTGTGTTAAAAAGGATTATTAAACATGTAGAGTCACAAACACCCCGAAATTTAACACTTTTAACGTTCTCTCTCTTATACAGTATAATGTACATTTATATAATATAATTATATATCCGGGAAAATAAAAATACACTAAAATAGGTTATTTAAAAAAAAATTCTTCAAGGTTACATTGCTATCTCAAATATCCAGAATTTGTTTTCAAGTACATTTGTTATTTTCCTTGAAACAAATAATAAATCATACCTAAGTAATATTTCAAAAATTGTGTAATTTAAATTGAACGATTTTTTTCTTAGTTACATAAACACTCGCACAGCAATCAAATAAAATTCCTTGAAATGACATAAATAATTAAATACAAGTATTATATATTTTGCAGAACACTACCAAAGTCTATTTATTTTCCAATTTGACCCAAGAAGATAACGTTAAAAAAAAATCATGTCATTCTCAGTAGATGTAAAAAATAAAATTCAATTATTACGTTTAATGAAAATTAATAAATAAATACAATTTACGAAAATGTATTTATATTGAAAATAATTATTTTAGATTTAAAATTTTTAAATTACATATAAGCCGAAAAATAAACATCTAGTGCATTGAATGAATTTCATGGATGTTGAATTTTAAAAAAAAAGTATTACAGTAATTTGAATAAGGAACAGTGATGTGAGAAAAGCTTATATGACAAACTACTGTGTGTGTGTGCGCGCGCGCGCGCGTGTGTTGAGTAGAGGCTAGACAGGACAAATATCGGATATCTTTACGGCCGAAATAAGATGACGTCATATTGAATTCTTATTGTTATTCAACCGGGTGGTAATAGAAAAAATCACAATGAAAGTTGTTGAAGAGTATACGTTATTGACTCTAATATATATATATATAAAAGTGAACTTATTGGCTGACGTCGCTTCTAAGAAAAAAGTTAAACATTTGTAAAATATAATACTTTTTTCTGTAATATTTCACGCACTTCAATAAGATATCTTTATTAAAAAAAAAAATCTGACAATAATTTACACAATTTCAAAATAAATTTTCCAAACAAGTTTATCTACGAACAATTTCAAAAAGCTAGTGGACGACCGTTTCGCGTTAATGTAGACCGACTTCTTATACTATTATATAAGATATCTATTAAGTGGCAAAACGGTAAAAATATTATTGTACGTTATTTGGCACGAAGCGTAAATCGTTTTATAGATTAAAAACATTCCTTACTGAGAATACTAGAGGATTAAAAAGAAAATATAGGAAAGACTGTTTTTCACAGAGCCGAATAAACAGTCGTATAAAAATGGTTCCTTGGAACATCGGTGATGTTCAGCCCGAACTAAATGTTACTGCTGTCGATTATACTTGGGTAATTTATACGAGTTAAATTCATAAGAAAGGCCGGGAACAATAAAGTAAAGTAACAAATGAATACTGGCGTCGCCAAACAACGGTTGTGTACACTACCTTTATTCAATAATCGAGATTTCATAAATAATACGACTAAAAATCAGGAAAATTTAACGAAAGTAGGTGAAGGACTAAACGAATATCGTCGTTATTATTATTGTTTAAAAATGTTTTGTGTTTCGTGTACACACACTGACGAATAATCACACTTCATATCCTGGCCATCATTCTGCTTTAACACGTTTACTTTCATATTTCATCAATATAAGTACGAACTCGGTCAGTCGGTGAAGTTTTTAAATCGTAATGTATTTTACACATGTTGCAGCAAGCTTTAAAAATAGTATAATTAATTAAAATACGTAATTCTATCTTGTTATTAATAGAGTCGTAACTCCTTTAAATGTATCGTTAGCTCATGAAAATAACTAGTAAAATCTCTCCTTAAAAAAAACATAGTTACAATTTTATTTTTTTTTTTACTTTTAAAGATAAAGATAAACTCAAAAGTAAACGACTTTTTTATAAAGCCCGCTAGAATTAATTAATGCGAAGATTTGATGAATTCTTTAATCTACAACGACGAAGGGTTATTCTTTTAAAAACTAATTATAAATTTTTGTAAAAAAATTACCTTACTTCGGATGAAGAATTATATTTCCTTCTTTTTTGTCTTGTAATTATTAAGGTCTAAAATATCTTTCTATGTTTTTCAAATTTATTGAATTTTTAATTTAAAAAAAAAAGAGAAACGGCTTATCGTACACCATTATCAGAACAACATCCTTAAAAATAGATTTGGCTGGCTTAAAAAAAAGCTGACAACAAACTAGTCAACCCACAATTGTGGACTATTTCTGATAGACGGCTTATATATACACACACAAACACACACACACACAACTTGATTTAAAATATTTATTATTTCATTTAAATAAAATATTTTTTTATTTATCTAATTCAATGATTCTAGCTAAATCGCGCGCGCATACCGTATTTAAGTCACGCGGGTGCGGCGGTACTAGCGGCGACGGTCAGCATTAACTAAACTAATGTAATTTCACAACTTACATAGAACAAATTTTGCTTGTACGGTCGACAGACTGGTGTAACCGCGAGGCTTAACGCACCAGATATCAAGTCAACTGTGCGATCGAGTTTTAAGTCCACCCAGACCGAGTTTTTTACAATATAAATATTATTCATTTATTTAATTCTATCTTTCATCTGTGACGTCACCACATAGTAGACGACAACGGCATGTTTTTTTGGTGGAGAAGGGGATGCGATTTTGCAAAAGTTTATTTTGCAAATATTGTTCTTTTTTAATCGTTAACAAATGTGCCTAAGAAAAAGATGACCTTAATTAGGCGAAATCTCGAGATATTGTGGGTGTCCTTGCTCTAGAGCCTGACCCCTTAATCTTTTAAATTAAAAATTTAATGACATCAGTGTCATATATATAGATGTAATATGACCAAATTTGGTCAAAATCGGTCCAGTAGTTATTGATATATAAGGTAATTTAGAGGCCAACACCGAACACACACACACGCGCACACGCGTACATACGAACATTAATATCCGGAAAATTTCCTTCTGTTTTTTTGGTTTTTTTGGGTTCCTTAGGTGCCAGAAAGTAAAGATCCGGTGAAAACCGCACATACCAAATTTGCACTCATTACAATACTTTCCCTTCTAGAGCTATAGCTCTATTATAGCCCTATCTATATGAAAAAGTAAAACGGTAAACAGAGTTGGGAGAAGCTCGAGGAGAGAGTCACTGTAAAACCTGATGGTCAGTTGATAGAACAGGATTATTTATTCTGTTTCTTAACGTGTAAGTTGCTATTTGTTCAAGTAGTGAACGATAAGCAATCTCCTCACGATCCAATGAGATGATGTGTATGACATGTAAATAAGTGTAGTCTTGTACAGACTCAGATCAATCATTCCTGAGACGTGTGGTTAATTGAATCTGAACCACCAAAACGTACAAAGTACACCGGTATGCGCTAGCTAGTATTCAAATCTCTACAAAAGCAACTACCATTTACTAGGATTTGAACTCGCTACCTTCGACTTCGAAAATCAGCTGTTAAACAACCGATTTGCAAAGACGTGTTATCAAGTAGACTAGAAGGATTTCAGTATTTTGGAAGCGGAAGAACAGATACCAAAGAATTCAAAAGCGTGGATTATGCTCACTTAAGAGGCCTACGATCTACAACAGTAAGTAATATGTTGCAAGTTTCCTTGTTTTTGTAAGTAAATTCGACTAGGTATTTTATTATTAAAAACGTTAGTTACGAAAACCTTGTTGGATCTTCAGATCCTCTTATACTAGCAGCCGCTGAGGTCATGAGAGCTGAGCTCTCCATCGTGTTCTGCCTCGATAGATGCCATTTCATATACTGCTTACTTCTGTTTTCCGCTCTCTTTTTGGCTGTACCGTATCTCATTTTCTCAGCCCTACACTCCCAAATTCTTCCAAACGGTTTTTACTCGTTCATTTATAGGATATGCGCCGGTCATCCTAAGCTTATTGTTAAAGCCCTGTCTCTAATTCAGATTACATGTGCAAACCAGTCGAGTCTTATCAAGCTCACTATTGAGCAGCTACCGCATCTTTTAGACGTTCAGTTTGTTTTTCCTTTCTCAAACGAAATTAATTTTTACTAAAATCGATAGGTACTTGAAATAATTGGACCTAAGAATATTGTTTTTAATTGTATAATGACCTCTCATTATCAGAAATCCCTTTGATAAAATAAAATACAAGATCTTCCGAAACTACTTTTTCAACTTTTTTGCTCTTTTCTTTTTAATCAAGCTGTTTCTGCTGTTAGATAATATTAAATACCACAGTATTATGTTAAAGTTACATATTTTTGTTTTTAATTTATTATTTTTTTTAACCGTTTCTCTCACATGTTAAAATTTTATTTGAGTGTTCGCTATTACTCATGTCATCCATAAAGGCCGACTTGTACGTTCTATGTAAATTTGAATCTCTTACAGTGACTTTTTTCTCTTGCACTGCACGCTTTTATTTTTTCATCTATAAGAATTAAGAAAAAATACAGCAATAGAATGTCCACTCCTTCTTTACTACAGACATTGAAACCGCACAGAAACTACGATTATACCGACATAATTTCTGCTTCTCACAGTGTAGTAAAAGATTAAAATCATATTTTTTAATTTCCTCGAGCTCTCTGTTCGCTCCAGGACATCGTAACGAATGTCTTAATTAAATCTATAAAACAGAGTTAAACTACCTTGCCGAAATAAGAATTTTTTCTAAGACTTTACTCGGCAAAAAAATTCTATCCTGAATAGAAATATAAAAATATAGTGTTCTAAAATATACCAGCCTATTCAAGTTTGTCATCCACCTGTTATAATTGAAAAATTATTAGAAATAAAAAGTTACCATTAAGGGTTTATCCTGGACTAGGTATTTTACTATTTTACTTTTAACCTTAAAATAATCGAAATTTTCTTCAGAATTAAAAAACTTTAATAATCATTTTTGACAAAACAATTTTAACAGTATTAGTGGACAAAAAATTCTGTAATATTTCTTAAGCCTTCTTAGAAAAATGGATTAATATTAGATACCGGAAATTTAAATACGTCTCGCTATATTCTCTGAACGAATAAATCCATTAAAATTAAATATACTTCTTGGTACAGCAATAAAATAGGTAAAAAAATTCTCTCCGATATTTAAAAAAAAAAAATTACAAATATTTCTAATTTTAAATGAATAGAACGAATAAAAATCGTTTACTGATGTAAAACGACTTACTATAATTTTTAAGATACTTTTACAATTTTACCTCTTTAAGCTGTAGAAATAATGATTAAAAGATAAATTATCGGTTATTATTAGATTTAAAAAGTTAAAAAATCTTTTTTTTTCAGACTTCACAAAAAAAGAGGAGGTTCTTGATTCAATAAACACACACACACATATATATATATATATATATATTTTTTTTTTTGTAAATAAATTTTAATCTGCAAATAAATCATATTCATACCTAGTCCAAAAAACTCTTCACAAACTCATACAAAACGCTTGAGATTATTTAAAAATTTAAAAAAATTTCGGTTTTTTTTTAATGTAAAATATTATCATTGCTATTAAATTCCTAATTCTTAGGTAGCATCTCGGCATTTCGTGCGGAGGTCCCGGGTTCGAATCCCAATCAGGCATACGTCTTCTGTACGCTACCAATTTCCACCCGGCTAATCAGCATAACTATTGATACCCGGTCTTTCATAACAAAAAGAGAGGGAAAAAACATATAATTCCTATGTTAATATTAACTATACGTATGTGTGTGTGTGAGCGCGCGCGAGCTCGTGTATGTAAAAAATTTGGTTCATTATTAAATTTTTTTAATATTTCTATTTTAAATCCGAAAAAATGAATTTGTAATTATATACTCGTAATAAGTAAATACTTAAAATAGGATAGTAAATCTTCCATATAATTATTATTTTGTTATAATTATTAGAACCTCCTCTATGAATCATGAGACCTTGCCGTTGGTGAGGGGGCTTGAGTGCTCAGGGATACAGAGTAGCTGGACCGAAGGTGCAACCATATCGGAGAGGTATCTGTTGAGAGCCAGACTAAGGAATGATTCCTGAAAGAGGGCAGCAGCTCTTTCAGTAGTTGTTAGGGGCGTGAGTCACAATGACTTAAACGGCCGTATCAACATCACTCAGTCCTCTGAGTACTGCGCAGCTGAAAGCAATGGAAAACTACAGCTGCTTTTTTCCAAGAAAATGTGGCTCTCTGCATTTTCACATATCAATAATGGAGGCGCCTTCCTTGGTAAAATATTCCGGAGGTAAAATAGTCCCCCGTTCGGATCTCCGGGTGGGGACTACTAAGGAAGGGGTCACCAGAAAATTAAAAAATAACATTCTACGAGTCGGAGCGTGGAATGTTAGAAGCTTAAAAAAGGTTGGTAGGCTAGAAAATTTAAAAAGGGAAATGGATAGGGTGAATGTGGATATAGTAGGAATTAGTGAGGTTCGGTGGGAAGAGGAAGGCGACTTTTGGTCAGGTGATTTTAGAGTAATTAACTCAGCGTCAAATAATGGGCAGGCAGGAGTAGGTTTCGTGATGAACAAGAAGATAGGGAGGAGAGTGGAGTATTTCAAAACGCATAGCGATAGAATCATTGTAATAAGGATAAAATCAAAACCTAAACCGACAACGATTGTTAACGTTTATATGCCTACAAGCGCCCATGATGATGATGAGGTAGAGTGTGTATACGAAGAGATTGATGAAGCAATTAAACACGTAAAAGGAGATGAAAATTTAATAATAGTTGGAGATTGGAATGCAAGCATTGGAAAAGGCAAGGAAGGAAATATAGTGGGTGAATACGAGCTGGGCAAAAGGAATGAAAGAGGGGACCGACTTATAGAGTTTTGCACGAAGTATAATTTAGTAATTGCCAACACCCAATTTAAAAATCATAATAGAAGAATATACACTTGGAAAAAGCCAGGCGATACTGCAAGGTATCAGATAGATTATATCATGGTTAAGCAAAGATTTAGAAATCAACTCGTTGACTGCAAAACTTACCCTGGAGCAGACATTGATAGCGACCATAATTTGGTGATAATGAAATGTAGATTGGGGTTTAAAAACCTGAAGAAAAGTTGTCAGATGAATCGGTGGAATTTAGAGAAGCTTGAGGAAGAGGAGGTAAAGAAGATTTTCGAGGAGGACATCGCAAGAGGTCTGAGTAAAAAAGATAAGGTAGAAAATGTAGAAGAAGAATGGGAGAATGTTAAAAAGGAAATTCTTAAATCAGCAGAAGCAAACTTAGGCGGAATAAAGAGAACTGGTAGAAAACCTTGGGTTTCAGACGATATATTGCAGCTGATGGATGAACGTAGAAAATATAAGAATGCTAATGATGAAGAAAGTAAAAGGAACTATCGGCAATTAAGAAATGCTATAAATAGGAAGTGCAAACTGGCGAAAGAAGAGTGGATTAAAGAAAAGTGTTCAGAAGTGGAAAGAGAAATGAACATTGGTAAAATAGACGGAGCATACAGGAAAGTTAAGGAAAATTTTGGGGTACATAAATTAAAATCTAATAATGTGTTAAACAAAGATGGTCACCAATATATAATACGAAAGGTAAAGTCGATAGATGGGTGGAATATATTGAAGAGTTATAC
This sequence comes from Lycorma delicatula, assembly GCF_047948215.1. Taxonomy (NCBI): domain Eukaryota; kingdom Metazoa; phylum Arthropoda; class Insecta; order Hemiptera; family Fulgoridae; genus Lycorma; species Lycorma delicatula. Next base: position 129,282,796 of record NC_134461.1, on the reverse strand, counting down.
GGAGGAAATGAATTAGAAAATGGTGTTATAGAGGAAGAAGAGGAAGTTGAGGAGGATGAAATGGGAGAAACAATACTGAGATCTGAATTTAAGAGAGCATTAAAAGATTTAAATGGCAGAAAGGCCCCTGGAATAGACGGACTACCTGTAGAATTACTGCGCAGTGCAGGTGAGGAAGCGATTGATAGATTATACAAACTGGTGTGTAATATTTATGAAAAAGGGGAATTTCCGTCAGACTTCAAAAAAAGTGTTATAGTTATGATACCAAAGAAAGCAGGGGCAGAAAAATGTGAAGAATATAGAACAATTAGTTTAACTAGTCATGCATCAAAAATCTTAACTAGAATTTTATACAGAAGAATTGAGAGGAGAGTGGAAGAAGTGTTAGGAGAAGACCAATTTGGTTTCAGGAAAAGTATAGGGACAAGGGAAGCAATTTTAGGCCTCAGATTAATAGTAGAAGAAAGATTAAAGAAAAACAAACCAACATACTTGGCGTTTATAGACCTAGAAAAGGCTTTCGATAACGTAGATTGGAATAAAATGTTCAGCATTTTAAAAAAATTAGGGTTCAAATACAGAGATAGAAGAACAATTGCTAACATGTACAGGAACCAAACAGCAACAATAACAATTGAAGAACATAAGAAAGAAGCCCTAATAAGAAAGGGAGTCCGACAAGGATGTTCCCTATCTCCGTTACTTTTTAATCTTTACATGGAACTAGCAGTTAATGATGTTAAAGAACAATTTAGATTCGGAGTAACAGTACAAGGTGAAAAGATAAAGATGCTACGATTTGCTGATGATATAGTAATTCTAGCCGACAGTAAAAAGGATTTAGAAGAAACAATGAACGGCATAGATGAAGTCCTACGCAAGAACTATTGCATGAAAATAAACAAGAACAAAACAAAAGTAATGAAATGTAGTAGAAATAACAAAGATGGACCACTGAATGTGAAAATAGGAGGAGAAAAGATTATGGAGGTAGAAGAATTTTGTTATTTGGGAAGTAAAATTACTAAAGATGGACGAAGCAGGAGCGATATAAAATGCCGAATAGCACAAGCTAGACGAGCCTTCAGTAAGAAATATAATTTGTTTACATCAAAAGTTAATTTAAATCTCAGGAAAAGATTTTTGAAAGTGTATGTTTGGAGTGTCGCTTTATATGGAAGTGAAACTTGGACAATCGGAGTATCTGAGAAGAAAAGATTAGAAGCTTTTGAAATGTGGTGCTATAGGAGAATGTTAAAAATCAGATGGGTGGATAAAGTGACAAATGAAGAGGTATTGCGGCAAATAGATGAAGAAAGAAGCATTTGGAAAAATATAGTTAAAAGAAGAGACAGACTTATAGGCCACATACTAAGGCATCCTGGAATAGTCGCTTTAATATTGGAAGGACAGGTAGAAGGGAAAAATTGTGTAGGCCGGCCACGCTTGGAGTATGTAAAACAAATTGTTAGGGATGTAGGATGTAGAGGGTATACTGAAATGAAACGACTAGCACTAGATAGGGAATCTTGGAGAGCTGCATCAAACCAGTCAAATGACTGAAGACAAAAAAAAAAAAAAAAAAAAATTATTAGAAAACAATTTTTTTTTTTTAACGACAGCAACTTTACAATCTGTTCATAGAACAATAAGTAAATAAGATGTGTTTGAATTAATATTAAGTTCATAAAGGTTTGTGCTTAATAACGAAATAGAAGAGCACTCCGAACGGCGAGACCATAAAGTCACCTAATTGAAGCGATAAGGGAAACCAAGAATATTGTTCCTCAGCAATCTTGAAAAATCACTGATCGTTTTATTTAATAAATTGACCGCCAAATAATTCGGGTGCCGATCCAAATGATTTTGATACCGTATGCTGACCAGAGAGATATCCTGCCGAACGGTTCGCAACTTAAGGTTATTATATATAAGGCTATTACTTATGTACCAGGATATGTTGAGCATTTTCCGCAGTGCTTTTGTTTGGAAGCGTTCAAGTATGTCAATACTGGAGTTGTAGGCTGTACCCCAGAATTCAAGCCCGGATTTATAAATCAATAATTTACTTTCTGCTGAAAGCCGACATCTATGTCCTATCAGCCAGTACATCTGTTTAAACTTGAGATCCAACTGTTTCCGCTTAGAAGTGATATGTTTCGCCCGAATAAGTCATCAGTCAAGATGAAAACCAAATTATTTGCAGTCTTGAGATCTCGAAATCGGAACACTGAAGATAGAAACAGAAAGGTAGTGTTCCTTATTGAGGGAGAATCGCTTTGATTTTCTTTCGTTTATTTTTATTTTCCAACACGTAACCCACAATTCGAGGAGAGTGATATAATCTTGAATAAAACGAGACGCAGTAGTCGTTTCGTGGACAGCAAGAACTGCAGTATCGTCAGCAAACGTTGCAACTGTGGTATCTGCCGTAATTGGCAAGTCGCCGTAAACAGAACGTACAAGATGGGTCCGAGAACGCTTCTTTGAGGTGCCCATGATTGAAGGAAAAAAACCGTGAAAACCTCTCCACGTTTAACTTGAAAGCACCTGTACTCTAGGTAAGATTTTAGTATCACATAGAAAACATGCGTTAAAACATTTTTCAGTTTATAGAGCAACCCGACCTGCCAAACCTTGTCAAAAGCTTGACTGAGATCGATGAAAACCGCCGAACAGTACTGTTTCTAGTCTAGAGCATGATTTATGAAGTTTACAATCCTGTTTGCCTGTTCCACAGGGCATGTGCTCCCTAAACCCAAACTGGTCAGCCGGAACGTGATCGTCTACGAACCGCTTCAGTCGTTTCGGAAATAGCTTTCCAAAGACCTTAGAGAGCACAGGAAGCAGGCTGACTGATAGGTCTAGAAGATGTAAAAGATATAAAACAAAAATACGTTAAAAAACTTTTTTTTTTCTAATCTAAATCTATAGATATTACTGACAAATAAACAAACACTGCTTATCAAACGCAACAAAATAAATATTATTAACACTACTATTGGAAAAAAAGTTGAAGACATAAACAACAGTTATTATTCTGAGTATTCTAATCAAAAGCTTGAATTTAACAAAACCATTGAACAAAAACGGTTCAATGCACGGGTCTTATGTAGGACTGGATAAGATAAAAATGTATTTAATGAAATATAGAGATAACAGGAACTTTAAACGAATCATATTTCTCTCCCTCTTATGAACAAAATTCAAGGTAGTCTTTTAATACTCTCATTCTTATCATAGAAAATCTACACGCAAAGACTTAAATTTAAAAGGCTATTACGTTGTGGTCCCCCACCGCTATTCAACATTGCATAATTATAAATAAAATAACTTTTACAAAGAATTTAATATTTTTAATTTTATATCTTTATTAAATAAATTTGTGTATTTAAACGTTTTTAATTTCTTTTTTTTTTTTGTATAAAAATAAAATACAATAAAACGAAAAAAGTTTACCTTTAAATCTTTATGTAATCGGTACACGATAAACAATTAACACATTTTTGTTATTCAGTAACTTATCTTCTTAAGAAAACTTATAAAAGTTCAAAATTTTCCGATGAAATAATAATGTTGGAATAAAAATTTTTATAATTAAAAAAGTGAAAACTAATATCGTAGTTGACGATAGGTACAACGGAAGATTAACGATATGAAAGTTGCTATTTATTTACAGATTGATTTATCGAGAGCATCATAATAAAATGTATTATTGTATATTACATTCTCAAGATCGCATTTACTTTTCTTAGAGTATGAAAAAACTTCCTCGAGTAACTTTATCGTTGAAAAAATTGAAGACTGTAAGACCAGTTTAACACCATAAATCGTATAGTCTGCAGTTTACCGCAGTTAAAAGACGCCTTAGGTCGTTGTCGTGCCGTGATCTCTTACCTTCTTCCCGTGTTCTACTGGTTCAATGAGCCTTGACCGTCCACGAGCAGCCGGCCGACGAGCGAGCGAGCGAGCTGCAAGCTGTGAGCTTCAGGCCAGACAAAAACAAAACCGGCCACTTACTACAAAGGCCGTTTCAATAGTCTCATTTACATTACAGCTATTTTTAAATCGCGCTACATTTATATTAACATTTACTCGTATAATTTAATTCATTTTTTTTTTTTTTAATACGTACTTATAAAACTCGTTATATTTGCAAATAAAATACAAATAATCCGATAAGTTATTTTTAGTACTTGTTATTGAAAGCGTGCCGATGTCGACAAGTAAAGTATTTTATATTTTAATACAGGGTAGGGCATATATAGCTGACGATTTTACAAATAATAAATCATATTATGAGGCTGTATTTAAATAAACTTATGAACAATTAAATGCACAGAAATACACAGAACGTAATGGAGTTTAAAATAATATAATTTAATTTTTAAAAACTATTCCGCTAAACGTCCATCATAATTTTTTAAACGTTGTTCTAAAATAGCTCGAAGAGGGAACAGACTTTATAAGAAGCGCTGCGGGATGCCAGCTATGTCCTCTTGAACGGGTTCCTTTAGAGCGCGGATGTTCGTCGATCATATCGTCGGTCGTGAGCTTTCAAATAAACTCAAAGAAAAATTCGCTGCTGAAATTTCTGATGTCCGGGCTGGCCGGTCGATGTCACCGTTCCGTCAAATAAGGCGTCTAACAAACATCATAATGTGAACATACATTCAGCGGGGAGAGAAGCTCCTTCCGATAAAAATAATCAAGAAATCTGTTCAAAAGGATTTCTAACGTACTATAGCGCTCATTATTGACGCTTACAGGAACACATTGACTGTTTAGAACGAGAAGGGTTCAAAAGGTCGATGTATTCGGTGAAATTACTACTTTATTTCCTTCTCTTTATTCGTTAACAACCTGAGCTTTATATGAAGGTAGTTTCAACTTACTGTGCGGAATACGACGAAGACTTCAAGAAGATATGCCCAGTGTCATGATTTGGTGACGCGCTGATTTTGAAGGAATTTGGTAGTTCTTCGGACGATGGTAGCTCGTACACGATTTCATTTTGGGGGAGATAAAAAACAATGGGGGTGATTTTGGAGTTTTCACCGATCTGACTTTATACTGCTTTTAACCGGCAATAACAAAATATTTAGAAAACAATTATCGCGTATTAAAATTCCTCCATAATTCAGACTGAATAACTGAAAAGAGGTTCGTTTTAAAATCCGAAATTACGGCAAACACAAGTTCTGGTTCGGTTCAAGTTCCACGATGAATAATTAATAAATAATACACTCTCCGAAACCAGTATAACATTAGTGGCGGGGATTAATGAAGCGATCAGCTGCAATTCAAAAACTAATCGGTTATTTCTATCTCTAATATCTCGTAAGTCGATGAAATTTTTACTCGTTCGATATTTACTTAGTCCCGAGATTTAGTTTTTAATGATTAATTATTAACTTATGTTTTAACTAAATTTTGAATTTAAAAGCCTTTTCTCCCTTTTCAATTATCGTTTACCTTTTAAAATTGTACCACTCTTTGTTATTAGTCTGAAAAATTAACCTTAGAGAATACAACTCAATTTCTACCCTTCTATCGTTGCCGATAAATTCTAAAAACTACTAATATCAGTCAAATAATTTCATCAAATAACAATCTTTTCATGTTATTATTTTTTTTTAAATTGTAGGCAATTAAATGAAAAAATATTTTTATAAAATCATTTCCTCAGGACATTCCACACTTTACCACGGGTCTATTTACATAAATTTCATGCATCGTAAAGTCTAATGCCCTTTTTTAATAAAAAAAAGAATAAATGATCGTATTTTTGGTAAACAACAATTACTCGTACTGAATTTTTAATTTTTTTTCCGTCTTTAAATAAACGATTACTTTTCGTAAAAGTAAAATTAAAATGTATTTGAAACCAAAACGCTTAATAATGTTATTTCATAAGTTGCTTGAAATTTTATCAATTCATTTTATTATAAATTCTTCCCCTTATTTACGAATCACTTTACAGTTAATCTGCTGAGATTTGACGTACACTTTTTTGGGGTGGATTTTGTGCGTAGAATTTACACCTTACTCAGATATACGGTAAATAAAGAACGTTCAGAATGGGATACGTTGAGAATTAAATACAGAACTCTAACTTAGTTGGCGGCGATTATTCACATATAAGTGGTTTGATTAAAATAAGTGGGCTATAACGAAATTGTTCAGACATTTTTTGGCGAGGGTGATATTTTTTGTGACGGCAATAGACAGAATCAAAACATGTAGATCAGGTGACGTGTCGTCCTTCGTCTGCATGAGAGGTTTTTCAGCAGTATAAGAAGCATACCGTTTTCGTAGAAAACAATTTGTACGAAATTCGTCGGTCGCTTTTTCAGGAAATTCATTCGTAAAACTTTCTCGACAGATTGGATTTTCAGACCGGGTTGTTCAAAAGGCTACAAAAAAAACCTAAGCGATACCCGAATCCGATTCGAGTAATGCATAAACTTGAAAGACCCGGCTAACAGACCGGTTTAGTACTGTAGATGATTCAAACGTTTCACAGAAACCGCGCGTTTTGGATAACGGTTTTTATTCAGATGAAGCGTACTTTCATCTTTCTGTATACATAACAATAAACACAACGGTATATGAACTTTTGAGAACGCTCATATTTATTATGAAAGGACATTGCATGCACAAAAGATTGGTGTTTGGTATGAAATTTCACGACGAATAGCGATCGGACCCATTTTTTCACAGAAATATTAATTTCAAATCGTTATTCGTAAATTATTACGATTTTTGTAGCCGTATTTGAAATTAAAAACCAAAACTATCGATTACAGCAAAACATATTCCGTTCTGCCGATTAGACTACGCAGTCGTTACGCGAATGCTTCAATGATCACGTGATTTCCCACGGAATATGACCTCCCGTTCGCAGATTTCCCACCGCCAAATTTTTATTTGCGTGATCACTGAAAATTCATTAACCCGCACACTTTGGATAAATCGAAGAAAAAATTTGTACATCGGTGTACCGACTCTACGGAAAGTTGCATCGAGCAGGAAGAAAGAGTTGATGCCTGTATCGACCCACAAGTTTGAATTTTGAATATTTTTTTTTTATACTAATCGGGGGAAAATTAAAAATACAGTACGCTTAGTTTCTTGTATCGTAATTAATTAAATCAATTTTGTCACTAAATCGATATAATTTGTTTTACATATGGGTCGCATGATTTCATTGACGCGTATATGTACGGCTAAATATCACTAAAATTTCAAAAATTATTTATTATTCACGAATAAATTTACAAATTTACATGTCGACTTATTCGAGACAGTTTGCTACAAATTATACCAATAAAACACTCTATCCTTTTAAAAAATTAATTTCAGTAGAATTAAAGAAGCCAATATACACTAATTATTTTTAATGATTTTGATTAGATTTCTACCGACCAAACTAGAAACATATTTAAATTAAGAAAAGAAAATAATTTTGCTTTAAATTCGTAGGATTAAACAAAAAACAAAACATAGAAAATTTTTTATACGATAGAAAAAAAGGATTTTAAAAATCTTTTGTTAAAATAAGCTAGTAAAAATAATTCTGTTAGTTACACGACGAATAAAAAAAAATTACGTTTATTATGAATTAGATGGAAAGGATTTAATCCTCAGATTATGATTTTTGAAGTTTTTTATTAATCACATACAGAAGGATATAGTTTAAATTCAGTAAAATCATTCGGTTGGTATCTATCACGGAATCTAATCCGTATATCTTTTATTTAATATTACTGAAAAACAGTCGGTTTAAATACTATTATATATAAAGTGATATAATTGTTAGTGTTTATCCATATAATTAACTTAATTATAGATAAACATAATTATCATCTATGCGAGCTTTGTTCATCTTCCTCTGCAAAGACAATCCTCATATTTATTTACCTATTTTTTATTTTTTAAGATTATCAATATTCTTTGGATATGAATAAAGGAACTACATAAAAAGTTTTCGGGAATATGTTGACAAAACGCAAGGTACTGATTTAGAAAATAAAAAAAAATAAAAATGCATGTACATAAATGCTTTGTATCGCTTCGTTCCCTTCTGTCAGCCATTTTATGTTTTTTATTTCAATAAAACTTTATATCACAAGGACGGATTGTGATATTTTAATGAAATTTAATGTACGAGTATATTAACACTTTCTACAAAACGAGTGAGTTTGAAAATTTTACCCTTAAAAATTCCAAAATGGCAACCATTAAAATATTTTAATTATTAACAGCTGTGTAGATATTGATTCCATCGAATTATCATTTATTAGATAAAATGTTAATCGTTCTAGTGTGAATAACATGACAATTCATTTGTTCAAATCGGTTTAATAAACCGATTTGGATAAACAGCCAAAGATACGGCAAAAATTGTTTAACTGGATCTCAAAAATTGTACAGTCTGACAATTTTACGGTTGATTTTATTCGCTAACTAGCTGGCCCGTCTAGGCGGAACCTAAACCCTCAAGGCCCAGGCAAACCCCGGAGCCGACTCAGGAGCTCTCCGGAGCCTTTGGGATCACGGAGTCTACTCCAGAGCCGCAGAGCTCGCTTCGCTCGCCATTCCCGGGTTGCAGGGAGACGGCGCCTTGGACACCCACAGAGCTCGCTTCGATCGCCATTCCCGTGTACCCAGAAGGCTCCGCCCCTGGATCCCCGCACTGTTTGTTATTCGCATGATTGTGAGAATAATACTGATAAATAACGATAACATTATTCAGGCTTTATAAAAACCTGAAAAAGAAACTAAATTACAAAATACAGAATAATAGTAACTACGATAACTAAAGTACACACACCTTTGAAGACGGAAATTCATAACTTATTTCTGTTGCCGTGGAGGCAGAAATATAATAATGAAGTAAAAGGGTTAATCTTTTTTTCCTTAATGAATATTTTAATTTACTACTTCACCTCCTTGGGGGGGGGGGGGTGAAGAAAAAGTGAATATTTTTTAATATTTTAACCTTCAAGGGAGCTAGGGCCTCGGTCTGTGGCTTAAAACTTTCAAAGATATTAATACGAATGTATCCTGAAAATTTTAAAGCAATCGATCGGTCGGTTTTTCGAGATTTTTTGAGATGAGATATCTAAAACCTTATCAGTTATGCCAAGAAACATTGGCAAAAATTTGCTTTCGATTGATAGAGAACTATTTTAGTTTATTCTCAACAAACAGAAAACCTCTCCTTCTTTAATATTACAGATAAAAGAAATTACGATAAATTATATTTTAATTAAATTATTTGAAAAAGTGTAAACACTTTGGGTGTACATGTATACCGTTTTTAATTAAAATATTTCTATCCGTTCTTAAGATATAAGTTTTTATTAAATACAAAATGCCGGACAAAAGGGAAATAAAACGAAGATGATAGTTCATTTATCCTCATAACCTTTTTCTATTATTTATTCTTATCTCCGAATCATTTCCCTTAAATTTTGTCTAAACCTCCTGGCACTGGATATAACGCATTACAACAGAAAATTTACATTAATTTGATGTTGTACACTCTCAAACTCGGTGTTTCTTATGATTTTTAAGATTGAAAACTTTTAAGATATATTCGTACTCGGTATTAATCAGAGTCAATTTCTACGTTAGTAATGATAAGATTTTACAAACACTTCGATGAACTTAGTGAAAGTGACAGTAATAAATCTGAATACTACCTTCAATTCACGGGCCGGAAAGTTAGATACTGTCTGATAATCTATGCGACATACCAGGGCTCACACACAGCAATAAGGGCTCTGATACCTTCCCCCAGGGACGATCCAAGCCGAGGGCCGAAATTACTGACGCACGCTAATCGGCGACAAACGTCAGTAGAGCCAAATCACATCAGCACTCCTAATCCGGTTTCCGCTACCGGGAAAGGGGGATAAGCATTTCCTGTCTGCACTTTGCTCGATGTAGGCAAGAACGGTTCAGCGTCACGCCTCACCAACTAAAACAGCGAAAGCGAAAAGCACAACCGCGACCGGCTCGGGACGGCCAATCCCGTACTCCAAAAGGGATCTCCTGAGCAAAATCATTGCCCCGTCGGTCGACATAAGTGAAGGTTGAAGTACCATGTCGTTACCAGCTCAGGAAATGTGAGCAGATGTTTTTGAATGGATGTGTGGTTGGATTTTGTCCGAAGCATTATTATTATTATTATAAAAAATTTATAAATTTACTTGTATCAGCTTTAAATTTATCACTGTAATCTTTTAATTTTGTATATCTTTATTACTTAATATTCATTGCAGTCTGTATTTGTTACAACATTTAATTTTAATACCGAGAATAAATTACATTAAAAAGTAACCAGATATAAATTTTATAAATATTAACTAGTGTTTTCATCTTCGCACAAATTTTTGTTATGCTGGTGGTGCCGTATCAGAAATTTTGTTTCACAAATCTTTATTATGTCTATATTATATATTTTAACTACAATTTTATGTGTTTTTGTATTATCTGAATAAATAAATAAAGTTTTTAATAAGGCAAATGGATTTATTAATGCGACAAGAAAAATTTTATTTTTACGAAGCTTCGTCGTTTATTATATAAATTTAAATTAATAACGAATTTTTATTATTTTATATTTATAAACTAAAGTGTAATATATTAGAAATTTTCCAATCGAATTTAATCGCTTTAACTTTATTTTATTGTATAATGAATTTACGTTTTATAAATGAATTTTAACGTAATTTATATTTAACGAATAATTAATTAAACAAATATTTAATAATTTCCTTACATTTTAAACCGGAAAATTTAAGCTGTAAGCTTATTTTATCTTTTACGGTGACATTTTACAGAATTAAAATGTCGTAAGAGATGCAGAATTTATAGGTGAAAAGGTGTATTCTAGGGCGGAGTAACCGATTTTACAATGTCTGGTCTTAATTTCCGACCGACACCTTTACGTAGAACCCATTCTATTAGAATTATGTGTAAAGGATGCTACTTAATAACTTAACTTTGACCTCAGTAAACCTATTAATCGATTAATATTACATATTCTTATTTGACAGAGTTATTGACCCGAATTGTTGATGTTAACTACTTGCACTTTACTTTTTTTGGTTTTAAGCTTCGTGAAATTTTTATCGGTTATACTAGGAAAGAGAGATTATTAAAAATTCTTATCTAAATGGAAGAGTAACATCGTACATACTTCGGGCAAAATTAAAATTAATTAGTTTTCGTATATTTTATTCCAAGCCGATGCTATTATCAGTCATTACACACACTAGAAATTACGTAATAGTAAGATTTTAATGAACCTAGCGTTATAGACCGAACGGCTGAATTCCTTTTTTGTCGAAACTATACAACACCGGGGAATATTTATATCTATAAATAATTTTATAAACCTCTTCCTTACAATCTACGATAAACGATTTAAGCGCTACATTTATGAGTCTACGATATTTTCAAGGTCTAATACATAAAATGTAATATTTTACTTGTAAAGGAAGCTAATTTTGTTATAAAATGATGGTATACAGAGGTAAAAAAGAAAACAAAAACCGTTAATTCGTTGTAAAGGAAGCCTCAAAGAATAAGCCCTGTTGTAGGAGTAAAAATGTAAAATTAATTTTGAATACAAAAAATGGATTAAAAAATCAAACTATTAAAAATTAAGGTGTTACATCTCATAAAAATAAATTAAAAGGGTTATGTTCAATTATAATCCCCCTCAGTTTTAGTTACGTTGCAGTAAAATTTTAATATTAACAATATATGTTATTAAATGTGATTATGAAATGTCTGTGCAGTTTATCTACCCGTTATAATTATTACGACAATGGAAAAGCTGCAATGACAGTTAAAATTGGAGAAAACAAGTCGGTATTTCTAGCTTGTTCTTTTGCACCGTATGAGTTCGTATGAATAGCTGTCTAACAAATCAGCTCGACAAGTTAGATGCTAGCACCCGTAAAAGGACGATTGAGATTTTCCGAACGATTAAGTGTTTCAATAAATATTATCGATTCTTATCCCATTATATGCACGCCATTTATTTTTAAATAATTTTGGTCGGGACAATTCTTTAAATAATTATAAGAATTAAAATATAGTTATAAGAAATAAAGTATCATATTTTTTTTACGGATTGCAGCAAGAAAACGCCCTTTTGACTCGCAAAAACTTCTCCCGTACGTTCCAGTATTATAGTCCTGTATCAAATTTATGACAAGAAAAAGCGATTCATCGACTTTTATCGTCATTCCTTGATCGCTGATGTTCAAAAGTATTTCGATTTTTAAAAGTTCGAACGAACAAAATTTCATAAGATAATTACTCCGATCGAGGTTAAGTTTACGATTTACTCTTTATAATTTTTCAACGCAAATTGTGTCCAACGTTAACTCGAAAGACCGATAGTTAAAAAATAATCAGAAGTATTTTATCGAACGGCAAACCTGACGATTCTATGTATTTTTATCAGTACACACTTCATTGTAATCGCAGTGTCGCTTATTAAATCTCTGATCCAAAATTATTAATTTTTTGTTATAACCGTTTCGACAAGTTCTACTGAAAAATGATATTTTATCCTTTCAAATATTCTACAGTCTTTTTTCTCGTTTTTACGAAAGTCACAAATGAATTTATTCAACTCCGCCATTTTGAAATAAAAAACTGAACAGAAAAAATATGACGATGACAAAATAATACCTCACCAAAACGTTTGTATAATTACCAAATCAAAATTTATCCGTTAAAATTGTATTGAATTTATGTTATCCTAAAAAGGAAAATATAAAAGTAAAAAATAAAATACGCATGAACAGTGAAAAAAAAATGAAAATATTAATATGAGGATATAACGGTATTTAACTACCAAAACGTACCTAGATGTGGGCTCTATTTCATTACGATACTGCAAAATTAAGCAACAATTTTGGCGGTAGATTTAAAAATAAGTAACTGTTTTATCTACTATGACTTCTTTATACTCCAAAAAAGTATTACAGTTACGTGTGGCGATTTAACCTTTTTTCACGTAACGTCTAAAATCGAAAATATATACGGTAGTTATCTACGAAGGCGTATTATTAAGATTTATTCGTCACGAGAAAATCTATAAGGTAACTTGGTGTTTTCCAACTTCAAATGGAAAATATGTTTTATAATATAATACAAAAGATTACTGGTTAGCAAGATTATTATTAAAAAGTTAAATTAAGGTGGTGTTAAGATGAATCAGTTCTATGTGGCTTCTGTAAAAAAAGAGATGTAGAAAATTAAATACCGGAATTTGTAACGGATTTTACACGTGAATAATGACTGTTTTCAATTCTTACTACGGAAAAAATTAGGAAAAGATTTTTAGTGTCATTTAAACTTGATGTGATCTATACAAAAAAATATGTTAACAGTTATTAAAATAAATTGATAAGCAAAAATTACACAAAAAAACCGTTTGTAAATATTTTTACATAAAATCTTTTTTCAATCTTTTCTTTCAAATCAGCGGGTATTTGCAGAGAAATTATAAATATAATCAGCCAAACTTAACCTAAGCTCGGTAACCTTCGATGGCTAGACAAGGTTACCGAGCGAAGCGAGCGTAGTTTAATAATGTACCATTTCAAATGGAAGAATTCGTGAAAGCGTTGGAGAAAGCAGGCAACACAGCTGCTGGTCCGGATGAAATCCATTATAATATGATCAGGCAGCTGAATACCAATGCAAAACGCAGATTATTAGAATTGTATAATCAAATATGGCAGGATGGAATGTACCCGCAGCAGTGGAAAAAAGCTCATGTTGTTCCAGTACCGAAGAAAAAGAAAAATCTAACAGATCCCAATAGCTATCGTCCTATTTCGTTGACGTGCGCTATGGGAAAAATACTCGAAAAAATGATTAATAATCGACTCGTTTGGGTTTTAGCAAAAGAAAACCTGATATCACCATATCAAGCAGGTTTTCGTCAACACCATTCTACCACTAATCAAGTAACTAATCAAATAACTTAGAGAACGTTATATATAACAGCTTTATTATAAGGAAACATTGTGTCGGAGTCTTCTTTGATCTTCAGAAGGCTTTCGATATGACCTGGCGTCATGGTATAATGCTCCAGATACATGAATGGGGCATTCGTGGCAAACTGCCAATCTTATTGAGCAACTATATGAATGACCGTACTTTCCAAGTACGTGTCAACAACAAATATTCATCTATAAAAATCTTGGAAAATGGCATACCACAAGGTTCGCTGTTGAGCGGTACCTTGTTTATGATCGCCATTAATAAATTGATATAAGCCATTCCAGTAGAAATCAGCAAAAGGGTTTATGTTGATGATTTGGCAATTGTGTATGCCAGCAACAAGACTGCTATGGTGAAGTACAAATTGCAACGGGCGATCAACGCTCTAAATGAAGTTGCGAGGAATAATGGATTCCAATTTTCACTAGAAAAAACGTGTTGTGTACACTTCTGTAGGAAGAGAATTCCTCATCAAAGTCCTGCGTTGACAATTGATGATAATCCAATACAATATAAAGACAGCGTAAGGTATTTAGGACTAGTATTGGATAAATCCCTTACATGGGGATTACACATACAGGACTTGAGTGTTAGATGCAAAAAAGCCCTAAACATTATCAAATGTTTATCGAATATCAATTGAGGCTCAGATAAAGAGATATTATTGAGACTGTATAAGGCATTGGTTCAATCGAAACTCGACTACGGATGTATTGTATATTCATCCGCTAGGAAGTCGCATTTAAGAAAGTTAGACATAATTCATAATAGCGGAATTAGATATGCGACAGGTGCTTTCCGCACAAGTCCGGTGACAAGTCTAATGTCCGAAGCCGGAATAATGCCACTACATTATAGAAGAGAGATCCTTTTGTTAAGATATGCAGCAAACGTATGGGCTTTTCCTGCCCATATAAACAATAAACTTTTCATGAATCATCCAATGGCTGCAGTATATGAACGTCGTGCTACCTATTCCAGACCAGCCGGAATTAGGTACCACGAATTAAGAAGAAGATACGAAATTGCTATTCCAGATACAATAGCAAATTCCACAAGAGAAATACCGCCATGGCTTTTGCCAGCGGTAAATACAAGGTTGGATCTCTCTCAGGGAGAAATTAAAAAGAAGCCAGCAGTGATCATCCAACAGGAATTTTTGGCAACCGTCAGTAGTTACGAAGAACATATTAGAATTTATACTGACGGTTCTAAAACCGAACATAGTGTTGGATGCTCCATATATGTAAATGGAGAAGCCCATTGTTGGAAACTGCCAGATATGGCCGGTGTTTATACGGCAGAACTTACTGCCATTCAGCAAGCTCTTTGCTTCACAGAACATTATTGCGAAGAGAGAGTGCCTATTTGTTCCGATTCTCTAAGTGCACTTGTTGCAATTCGGAACAAAAACATTAAGGATGTCCTAATTTCAAACATCCTGTCTATTTTATACGTTTTAAATCAACGAGGACAGCGATGCGTATTTGTATGAACTCCAGTGCATGTTGGTATTACAGGTAATGAGAGCGCAGACGAAGCTGCCAGAAAGGCAACAGTCTGGCAACAGATGATTTGGATGCATTTCCTGTAAGAGTGGCAGATGTTAAAAACTGTCTAACTAACGCAGTTAAAAACAAGTGGAATACTGAATGGAGGACTTTAAATACAAAATTAAACTCGGTTAAAACTTCTCCATATAAATTGAAAAGCGACGTGAAGTTGACTCGCCGAGAACAAGTAGCTGTGACCAGACTTAGAATCGGTCACACGCGATTAAAAAATTCATATTTGTTAACCGGCGAAGAGAGACCAATGTGCGGTGTTTGTAATAAAACACTGACAGTCAAGCATCTAATAGAACAGTGTACCGTATATGAGGACCTCAGAAAGAGGTTCGGTCTTAGAAATGATATTACTGCTGATCTGGATAATGAAAATGAAGAAAAGATAGTTGCATTTTTACACGCCGGTGGACTTCTTAGAAGTCTATAAAAGTGGAAAATTTTAAAGCTGTGTTAAAGAATCTCTAAGAGGTAGTTTCATTTAAATGTGGAAGTCTCGAAGCGTGGCACGTGTAGTGACGGGAGGTAGCCCTCTTGCCTAGGCCACACTGGCTCGTCTGCATTCAAGAGCAGTGAGTCGGGGTGTTCCGATGACGGCATGGGGGACCCTCAAGAGTGGATTGAGGGCACGAGGCTATGGGTGTGCGTGGTGCATGACTGTAGCCTATTTATTTATAAGGAGGAGTCAACTGCCACGGCATCCTGGCGCGACTGATATACTGCTCAACGGCAGTTCTGGTCGCCCCGAGGGTGCTTAAACAAACAATAAACGAGACACGAAGAAGAAGGAAATGGTATTGATATCTTGTATTTTTAATTTCATGGTCTTTTGAGAACCTTATCTCAAATTTTAATAACCGAGCCCTTTACACCCCATAAGTGTTGTTTTGTCTTGTTGTGATTAATGTTTCTGTGTAGATTGTACTTAAAATGTAATTGTACTTTAAATAAAATGTAACGGCCCTTTACACCCTTACATATGACGATCCTGATGGTGATACTAATTTCTTTCTAAGAACGTGACGAGGGCTAATGACCTTAGTAGTCGATGCCCGTAAAAATTCAAGAAAAAAAAAATAATAATACAAATGTAAAATTCTTTTAATTTTATATAACATATAATAAATAAAAAAATTCAATATAGATAAATTAATATACAAATAGACAGATAACAAATAATAATATATTGCAGGCAGGAAGCTTTATTATTTTTATTCACCGTTAAAGATTTTCTTTTTTTCTTTCACCAAGTACTTAGATATCTCGTTTATTGTAACAGAATTCATACAATTTCTTAACAATAGGTTTGGAAATAAACGCAACGCACCTGATACAATAAATTAAATTTATTATTTTTATTACTATTATACGACTGTATATTACATACTGTCTCCACCAAAATACATTATAAGTTACAATAGATCTGTTACCGACTGTGTAATATTAAACGTGCCTCCATTTATGTATTGTAGGTGCTTATTTTGTATTTAAGCACATATAATAACATCTATATTATTTTCTTTAGATTGTCTTTTTTAAAATAGAAAATTAATCATTTATTTAAAATAACTTGTATTAGCCTAATATTTACATTACACTCGTTTAATGATAATAGCTATGTTAAAACCTTTTTTTATACCACTTTCACTTAATTAATATTAACTTATCTAAGTATTATTATAAAATGATTCCGTTATTTTCATATAATAAAGATCTGTAACACAATAAAACATTAAAATTTATTTCTTTGTGTATTAGTATAGTACATTAAAAAAAATTATAATTAACGAATTTTTCTTTTTGTTGAAATCTGTATAACTAGTTTGCTTTAGCAGGAAACTTGATCTTAAGAATTAATGACTCATTAACTCTGTTTAGAATAATGGAATAATAAAAATATTACGTATCGTAAATTAATATATCGATATTATCATTACTAGAGATAATCGTTATCTTCTAATTTGTCGATTTAAGTAACTCTAATTTTCTAAATATTATCTTATTCCCAAGAAAGTTTCTGAATTAAACTACCTATATTATTGTTTATTCTTAATATTTTTTATTTATTTTTAATTAAAATTAACATCTTTCTTTTCAGAATAATTTTACCATCGGTTTCACATTAAACCAGAAGGAAATCTTGTTTTGTACAATCAACGTAATACAATATTAAATAAATGTTTTAGATATTTTAATAAATAAAAAAACCACAATTTTAAATAAATTATGTATTTTTTATGAGTTGATGAAGCAGTGGTTGTTAGATAAATTGATCAATTACAGCATCGATTGTTGATAAAGTATTGGTTTATGGTTGTTTTTTTTTTTAATTCTAATAAATCCAATATTTTTTTAAAAATAAAAATCAGAGATGACCGATTATAAAAATTAATTGAAAATTTATATAAAGTTTCTATATTCCGGATAATCGATATTATTGAGTCAGATAAATAATTATTTAGAAAATTTAATTAATTAATATCAAACGTAGAGTTAAAAAACTGATCGGCAGCAAATAGAAGAATAATTTTACATCTTAATGTTTATACTTCCTATGAATCTTACGAATCTCGACGGAAAAATCTATTTATTAATTTTTTATAACGTAAGATATAACGTTCGAGATTTTAATTTATAGAGTCAGTCGATTGTAACGTGTTAAAAGATAAATAATATTATTATTATTATTATTATTATTATTATTATTATTATTATTATTATTATTATTATTATTATTATTATTATTATTATTATCATCGCAACTATTTATTCAGGGCTTCTCCACCTACTATTCCTACACCCTGCTGTTACACCTACAGATGGAGAGAAACGGACATCCAATGGATCTGAAAAAACTGCCCCGAAGACAGAACAATAAATAAATATTTATATCCTTTTAATAAATGCACCAAACAGAGAACGTAGAAAAAACTAATAAAAAATGCGGAACATTCAACAAAAAAGTAGGATCGACATACATATAATATTAAAACGAACATACAGATGAATATTTCCTGCCTAATATTAACCGTTTGCATCTGTAAACAATTTGTTTTTTGCAAGGAACGTCTGACCAAAATTCATCGGTCTATTTTATATATAGGTATAAATGCAACATGAAACTCTTAATAATAATTAAAAAAAGAAAAATTTCGTTAAGCATGCTGCAGAACATTAATATGATGCCGGAAAATAAATCGGTAAGACCGTGAGACATTTTGCTAGTTTTTTAAACTTATAGTTTCATTTATTTTTGTAAACAGAAAGGAAAAAAATTAGGGGTATCCGAAATCTGGTGTAACAAGGTGATATCAAAAATATTTGTTTCGACGAAATTCTAAATAAAGATATCTTAAAATGAGTAAGAGAAAGAATTACAACTTATACGCAAAAACATTTCTAGATTAAATTACTTATATTAATGTTTAATTTATTCTTAATATTTTTTTTTCTTTTTAACCAGAATGAATTTCTTGTTTCAGAATAATTTTATCATTGGTTTTACATTAAAACGGTAGGAAATTTTGTTTTGTATAATCAACGTATACGAGATAAAATAATTTTTTTAGATATTTTAATAAATAAATTTCAAAATATTTTAAAGAGGCGCTTCAAATATTATTAATAGCCTGGAAGGGAGGTTTTTCAGCGGGTGAGAGTCCGCACTGCCGTCAGTGAAACAAAAAAAAAAAAATAGCCTGGAGGAGGAAATGTAAAAGAATGGAATAAAAATAAACGTAGGAAAAACTAAAGAAATAGAAGTTTTAACAATAATAAACAAGATTTAATAGTAAGGAAAAGTGAAGGAAGTATAGAAAAAGTAAAAGATTAGATATATTTGGAGACTAATAGAAAAAGAGCGCAACGTAAATAAAAGGAAGAGTAGCGACGGCAAGGAAGACTTCAGAAAGAAGAGGAAACTATTACGTGACAAAAGTTTGTATAGTTAAGAAAGAGGCGTTTAGCTAAACGCTAAATATGGACCGTGTTGATGTAGAGAAGCGAAGAATGGACAATGAGAAAGAGGAACTGGGACGGGATTGAGACTTCTGAGATGACACCAACCGCCATGAAGAACAACAGGTGAAAACGATGATACAATGCGTGTGGATCATGTATTAAGAATCAAGGTTTAATTTATTAGATGATACAAAAATATGTAAATCTGAAGAGGAAGACAAAACCAATTTGTTTTACTGTTTAAATAAGGGTTAAAAATATTTTAAAGATATTAATAGAGAATTTACGATTAATTTCAAAGACGATATTACTCATGATGTGACTTGCGTCACATCATATGAGTAATGGTTTAAAACATTGATTCCCAAAGTGGTCCAGGTGGACCCCCAGGGGACCACGGGAGACTCGACGGGGGTCTACGTTGGTGTGACAAAAAAATGGGGGTTCACAATTCGTAAGCGGGGGTCCACGAAAATTCATCTGGTTTCGATAGTGAAGAACTAAAATGTTGGCTTGACTTTGCGTATCAATCTAGGCAGATAACGTTTTGAGAAGTTCAGCGACTGTTACTTGTAAAAACTTGCATATTCCATATTCAGTACAACGAACGTGTCGAGACTTGTGAAGCGCCGCCGCTGCCGCCGCCGCCGTCCGCAACGCTTGTTCAGACGTTCAAAGGGACGAAATACGACTATGTGCTAGCAATCTTGCATGAACTTGTTTGATTCTTCACTAATATAAATACGATTGCCAAGGATAAACGTTATTCATTTGTTTCCGGAATTTCGAAAAGAAAAGTAAAGTGAATAGATGAGAGCGTTTGCCAGTGTCGGAAAAAGTAGTAAGTACTTACCTGCAGGAAGTCCACCGGAGCTAGTACACTAGCTGCAGGGGGTCCACCGGAACCAGCAAAAGTTTGAAAGTGGTCTATGAGAAAATAATTTTGGGAACCTCTGGTTTAGAACGTGCTTTAATTTATAACTATTTTAACCGATCTAACCCTGATTTAAACCGGCTATCTTAAAATTAAATATCCAGTACTTTACCTATTCTTCCTTACAAAACGTTCAAAAAAAATATATACAACAAAAAAATATTAGCATTCAAAATAGGTGATATCCAATTACAAATATTAGAAAAAGTAAGCTATGTTTCGACTATACTCGATCAGCAATTGGCATAGTAAATGTGACGTAATTATACTTGGACTCCCTTTGATCTAATATTTTGTAAATTATACGGTTTGATAAGGCAAAAGTAAAAATATTCTCCTCCCCGGTATCTAAAAGTTATTATAGGATCAGATTTTGAATTTTCGACAGAAAATCTCCAAGAAATGTCAAAAATGCGTTATTACGTAACAAATCATACACCCCAAATTGAGTTCACAATATACAGCTTTCGAGCATATCAGATACATTTATACAATTGTTTTCAAGTCGACTAACCGAATCCGTATACTTATATCTTCAGAAAGACTTCTGTAACTGATAATAAAACAGAGACCTGTTACTAATTCCTTCTTTGTAACCTGAATACCAGCAAATCGACACACCACACAACTTACCGATCCACATTATAAACGTCAAACACTTCTCGCATAGCTATAATAAATATTATCCCGTTGTTAATCAAATCACGTAATGATATTTATTTTTGCGATCGATTGGATTGAACAGATTCATTTAGCGTTATTTGTAACAGATACTTCATTCATCATCTAGTTCGTTAGTTTTGTTTAATAATTATTTATATAGTTACGTATGAATAATCCCGGATTCAAATCCCGGTCAGGCATGGCGTTTTTCATACCGTATGAAATTTCATTTCCATATCTCCATGAACAAGCTTCAAGCTTACGCGGCAAAATTATAAAGCATAAATAAATGAAATTAAAGCGAGCAAAAAACAGATTAATTTCCTTGTTTTTTTGTTTTTTTCATTTAGAGATCTGATATGAGGAATGAGAATCAAAATAATTATTTTGTATCAGTCTGGTTTGTTGTAGTTTAATAAATTTTAAATATATTCTTACACATGCATTAACAACAAACCAAACCGAATTAATTAATGGAAAAAATTATTTAAAAA
The DNA here is from genome assembly GCF_047948215.1 of Lycorma delicatula. NCBI lineage: Eukaryota > Metazoa > Arthropoda > Insecta > Hemiptera > Fulgoridae > Lycorma > Lycorma delicatula. Next base: position 129,261,134 of record NC_134461.1, on the reverse strand, counting down.
CTGCGTAGGAAACAATTTCTGGTTTTTTTCTTTTCAATCAATAATCCATGTAATTTTCATTTATATATATATATATTTATATATGTACAAAAAAAAATTTAATTTCTTGAGGAGAGTACTTCTGTATTGTTGAAAAGTAGAATTGATTACGTATAGTGGCAAGATGTTTTTAAAGTAAACGGCCACATTTTTCCTATTGGAAAATATCTTTATGCGTTAGTAAAATTTTACTCATCTGCCCGTTTGCAGTTTTCTAAAGATAATTTCAAAAGGTTACTTTAATCAACTTAGCCTGTTAGTATTACGAATGTAATGCTCATACTGTTGCTTGGGCGGGCAAAAGGGTTAATAGTCTCGCCATATTTGATCGAATAAGTCAACTTATTTATGTCATTATTTCAATAAATAAGAAATCAGAAGTTGCTGCACGTACCGCATTGTCATCCGTTCCAGCATTTTACTAACGCCTACATTGACTTAAAAGATAAATAGGGTATCCACTTCCGTCTGAGGGTTTACAAAGATTTCGCTATAGTTCACGATTTTGTGTTTGTAATGCGTATCCGAGATATCCTAATATGATTTTTGAGTGAGTGACATGTTTTTTTTTTTTTTTTTTTTTTTTATGAAAGAGTGGGCATCAATAGCCATGGTCATTAGCCCGATGGAAATGTGTAGCGTATCAAAAGAAGATGCCATGCCTGATCGGGATTCGAGCCCGGGACCTCCGCACGAAGTGCCAAGACGCTACCTAATTAGGCATGGAGGTTTGCGAAACGGTTTTTGTATAAGTAAAAAAAACAACAAATTCTTATTGTTTCATGTAACGTTACATTAGTTTTAGCCAGAAATACTAATCTTAGTTAAAAGAATTTGAATTTATTAAATTTCTTAAGCGTTTTGCTAATGATTGAATGAAAAATAACGGAGGTACTGAAGAATGAGTACATTTTGATTGGTGGGGGGGGGGGGAGTATCTTATGCGAATTCTATTATGATTTTTTTTTTGTCTAATGAATATTAATAATAACATCAAAAATACTTTTGAAATAGTAATAATAAAAAGTAATGATGATGACGGTTATAATTTTAATACAAACACCTCGCTGGAACCTACTGGAACAAATATTCACTTTTAAATACATGGCAGCAAATAGCCAGAATAGTAGGATGGAGGTAGACGTTGATAATGGAACTGCTGGTGATGGTAGGGTGCAACTTGTATCCAGGGGATTATTGGACATGAGGGAGGTGCGTGTGGCAACTAAAATAGCTGTCCAATGATTCTAGGTGAGAGAGAGGGGGCGGGAGAGAGTGAGAGGGGAGAGAGAGAGAAGCAGAAGTAAAATGCAGGCTCAAAAAGTGAGATATCTCAGAAGATGTTGAGTAAAGCTAGATGATGTAGCATTGGAAATAATAACATAAAAGCGACTTTGAATACGAAGCCCATTTTCCAGAGGGGAGAAGAAGGTCAATTAAGATGTCTTAAGAATAAGCAAAGATTGGCTGTCAGAAGGATGCGAGAATCCCAAACAGACGGAAGAACAGGTCGGATTACGGTCAGTTAATGGTGGGAGGATGAAGTTAGGAACGGTTTCGTGAGACGCAGAAGAGACTGGAGTCGAGTGAGGCAGGTGGCTGGAGACCGAAAACATGGAGATTTCGCAACCTCAACACCTTGAGGTAGAACTGAAACGAACAGGAAGAAAGGACAGACAACCCCGACTCCAAAAACTAAATTTTACAAGTGTTAACGAATTATGGGAACTTTTAAATACATTTTCAGCAATTAAAAAAAAGAAGAATTTAGCAGATGTTCTTACTTCAAAACGATTTTTTTGTTGTTGAGATTAGTCCTCTTGGAAAAGCAACTCAGTAGTTTTAAATTGAAAGAGTAGGGTTAGGACAGATTTTCATACATATAATCTTTTTTTAATTCTGACGTAAAAAACATTGGGCTAGGACAATTCTAACCAACAATGGCGGTTATTTAATACTTTTATTAACTACTTCCAAAAGTGTCTAAAGAACCTTTTAAACAACTTATGAATTCTGAAATATTAAAAAGTTAAAATTACCCTACCTCAAAACCATATTTTTTTTTATGTTTGAGACCACTTTTTTAGGATGTACTCTACATCACTTTTGAACCTAAATGTGAAAAATATTAAACGGATACAATTTTGGTTAGGATAGTCATAACCCGAATTCTTTTTGTAGAAATTGTTTTTTTTTTTTTTTTTCAATGCCCTATAAATAAAATAATATGTCAATCCAACTCTTCCCACTTAAAATTTTTGAATTGCTCTCTCGTTGGGAATTGATTTGGAGTGTCTCCTCCGAAAAATATGAATTTTTGAGGAAGGAACGTCTAATTTTTTTATTTAACTAATGGAAAGTTATTTAACGTTTGCTATTCTTTGTTAAAATTCTGTAAATACTGCAATCTTGTAAGGTTTTTTCTTTTTAATACTATTTACTTAATTATTGTTTTAAATAAGATATTACGAGTGCGGGAAAGATTTCGATTCTTATTAAGAAGTTCAGAGTAAATTTACAAAAGAAAAGTTTATTTTTTATTTTTTTTATCGCATCAACAATTACAGCATTCATTAGCGACTGCAGTAACACTCTCATATAACAATAAAGAAATAGGAACAATAAAGAATAAAAACAGACAAGTAACAACACAAATACAAACTAAAATACAATAATCAGACAAAAACCACTAAACTGTATTCTTCATTCCACTGTAGGAGATGAACCGCAACGGACGATTTATGCCTTCTTTCCGAATTAGTAGAAATTTCATATCCGAACCCAGGTCTAAGGTTTGTCGGACGGTTCCAAAGTTGGGCAATCAAAGAGTAGATGGTGCACTGATCATTTGACCTTGCAATCCTCACAAATCTTCTGAGGAAAGCCAAATAGATGAACGTAAGTAAGCCTGATGTGTCCAATCCTTAGCCGAGGTAAGATGACTTTGTCTCTTCCGTTGCTCGGAGAAAGAGGTTTCTCGAGCACATTCTCCCGGATGTAGTGTAATGCCGTAGGAGGACTCAGCAGCCAGAACTTATTCCACTGAGCCTGCAATTTTACACAGATTGATCTCATGAAGTCTCTCTTTCACATGTCGATTGTACTTGGATGGCATTTATTGCAGCTCCTTTGGAAGCGTCATCGGCCCGTTCGTTCTCGAGGATGCCGCAATGGCCAGGGACCCGTACCGGTACCTCAGTCTTATTTATCCTTGAAAGGATATCATGAATAATCTGGACGATGGATTCAGAATGTCTGCGGCTTAAGCTCTCAAGTGCACTGCTAGATTCGGTAATTACTAGGAAACTGTCATCGCTACGGGTTTCGATAACTTTCAAGGCGGAGTAAATTGCTTTGTCTCGCGAAAGAACAGGCAGCAAACTTATATAATATCTCGGTGTCAGGGAGTTCAACATCTACATCCGTCAGCTGAAATAGAGCCGTCTGTATAGATGAGTGTACTCATTGTACTTCTTAGCTATGTTGTTAAATTGGTCTCTAGCAGACTGGAAACCTGGGTCCCATTTATGACTTCCAGATTGTAAGTATACGGTTTCTGGAGACGCGTAACCAAGGGACGCCGCATCCTATTCCCTTTCCAAGGATAAAATTTACCTTAATAGGCGGCGATGTTGATTATTAGATTATTTTTTAACAAAATTTTATTTTATAAAGTTAAATTAATTATTTTATTTGATGTCAGAATTATGCAATTTAAAAAATACATTTTATTATTTATATAACGTCAATATTGAATAATTTTTAATAAGTAAAAATAGCAAGTTCAACGATTAAAATAAATATATTTTCAAGTTTATTGCGCGAGAAATGCTTAAATTTTAAGATCTACGGGTAGCAACGTAGTGATAATAGTAGTCTGATTTTCTTTACAATTTTAAGACTATGTTTGTTGAGAATCTATATAAAAAGGAAAAAAAGGTTTGAGAGTTACATTGAATCTTATCGCTTTTATGTTCGAAGTTACAGTTAGAATGTAAGTAACTGGAAGCAAAAAGAGAGTTTTTCACGAGATTTTTCGTATTTTGTTGTTGTTTTGGGTAATATACAACTTTTAATGAAGTTGGTTTTACGTTTTACGTATAATATTTTAACCGAATGAGGTCGTTTAAAAGTTACATGATACTTGTTTTTATAATTATCATATTCTATATATTTCAGCTTGAATTCAACGTAATACGTATTCAACCACTCGAACAATTTCATCCTATGAACACATTTCAAGTACAAAATGTTGTGAATAACACACTTTAAAGGATGAAATTACTGGATGTAATACAAAAGTCCTTGGACTGACACTAATAATATCTTTTCAACGGTTTTTTATTTTAATAAAAAAAAAAAAAATATTACTCTACGGTTTGTGAAATATAATTAAATAACAGCACAGTTTTACCCAGCAGGCTTCTTCACTTCTTTAGAGTAAGTAAAAGAATTCGTAACCTAGAATCCGTTTTTATAATGTTACAAATTTTATGTGTCAAGAGGTTTTATTTTACTTATTATTTGTTTTACGCTAGGCATTTTTTTAATGATACCTCTATAAATATTAGAATTGTAATTTTTTTAAAAATTCAATCATCAATAAACATAATCAATTTTAATTTTAATTATTATCTTCAAAATAAATCACAATAAATTACTTTCAAATGTCACATTATTTGTATTAAACCGTAAAAAGCTGTATTTAGCGTTAATTTCGAATAGGAAGAGACATCATTTTATATACTAAAACGTTCTTTACATCGAATAGATGAATATTAAAAACAATATATTCATAAATATCACGAAAAGGATGTCGATTTTATTACATTAAAAAAAAAATGGAGGCAAATTACAAATCGGCATTCCTGGCTACTAATAATCAAAATTCAAAGGGTTACATACAAAAAACAAAAACTGAGTATATAAATTTTAGAGGTGGGGGAATAAATTTTAAGAAAACTGTTCTAAAAATATTCATATGTAGATTACACCTACAGGTTTGCTTAAGTAAAATTTTCTACAAATCTAAAACCCCTTCAATAACGGCTAAAATAAGAAAAGGAAAATTTTCAAAAATACTTTTCTGCATTTTAGTTGCGGGGTTTAGAACTTTAAAAAATTGTGGACATTCCTTTATAACTCTATATATGAACTATTAATTTAAAAAAAAATGTTTGAAAAATTTTAACCGAAGGGTGATAGAACAAAAGAAGAACAAAACACATTTTTCAACTTTATGAGGTTGATTTTTTAATTTCTTTTTTTAAGCCTATTTATATATGTTTTGTACGAGTAGGTAACAAAAATCTGCTTTAATAAAGTTTTCTTTAAAATACCTCTGAAGAAAATCAAAACTAGTTTTCTCGCGATATCCCCTCACCTCCTTAACGTGTTCTGAAAAAAATAATATGATTATAACCTCCCATATGCAGAAATATTTGAAACAAATTTGAAGAAAATCGATTCTGTCAATCCTGAGATATAAAGCCAAAATCAGTGCAAACGCACATACGTACATATATGTGGTTTTTTGGTCTAGATGAACTAGTTGGACTCTAAAACATAAAAATTTGGGAAAACCTGATACCCCATTTTTAACATGATCACCTTACTTTCCTCTTTAATGTAGCTACATTTCCCCGAATTATATACAAAAGAATAATAATAATGATAAAGAATAAAGGATAACAAAATTCTTTATTTAGCTCTTATTATCCCGTTTAATATCAGTTTAAAAATAAATAACAATAAAAAAAATTTATTCTTTAATAAATTAAATAATAATTTAAAAATTAATCTAAATAAAATGAAACTTAATGATATATTTAAAAGGAGTTTAAAAGGAGGAGAATAATAGAGAATGTCTTCGTTGCTACACCCTCAAACTTCAAGGACGATCAAGACCGCCCGTTCCTTCGTGATCCAATGCTTACGTTAAACTATCATGACGAAATGGACTTTTACAATTTTTAGGAATAGCCCAACGTAAGAAAATCGAATTAAATTTAAATAATGCAAGGCTAGTACCAAAAGGATACATTTCAACTGAAAAATTACAGTATCGGATGGATCATCTTACCACCAGGTTACTTGTATTAAGGAAGGAGAATTCTTCTTGACTAACCTCTGTACATAGCTGAGAAGTTTACGAGTCGCTATGAAGTTGTCAGTGCGACGAAAAATTAGATCAAAGATTTTACAAAGAACAAGGCTACAACTAAAAACTATATATCTTTCGCACTCAGAATTGTTTCTATTAATAAAAATTTTACTGAAGAAGAATTCGATAACACTTTTAGGTTAAACAACGAACACTGTCGCTGGTCCAGACAACATATGATAAGAAATGATCAGAATACTAGATGTCATTGCAAAGAAGAAAATAGTAGAGTTCCTTAACAAAATTTGGATTTCCGGTATATATCGACAATTATGGAAAAAAGCGATTATAGCTCCTATTCTAAAAAAAGGGAAAATTCCCTTGGATCCGTGGACCTAACATCACCATCTCGCTTACTTGTGCATTAGGAAAACTTGACAGCATATGATAAGTTATTAACTCACGTAATAAATGAATTTTGAGTTTTTTTTAAATTTCAGTTGTTAATATATATATATATATATATATATATATATATATATATATATATATTCTTTTTAATAATAAAATGATAATCACTGTTGAGGATGAATAACTCTTACACCACTTAGAAAAATCATTCTATAAAATTTAAATATTCATTAATAATTTAAACAATTACACAAGAAAATTAATTCGTTTACGCAGATATTTAAATGTTAAAATTAAATAAATCATTTTTAACGTTAATTAAATATAAATAAATTAAGAGAAACGGTGATGAGACGAACAGTAGTAATTCTCTTTAGAATTAAGAGAAATTCCTTCTCGTTCTGTTATATTCTAAAAGGCTAAGTAAGACGAGAAGTAGAACAATTAACGAGTTAATTTCATTTCATTCGATGTCAGATCGTGACCTCACGTTACACCGCATTTTAAATTTATGCGATTACATTATAACGAATAAGATAAACATAACGTAAGAAAAAGATAAAGATATAAAAGAAGAGAAAAAGTTAAAGAATATAAAATACTTTTACTTTGGATGGAAGTGAAACTGCGCAACAAAACTACGGGATCGTATGGAACCCTCCGAATTACCGTATAACGTTTTTAGTTTTGTATTAAAAGAAATGTAGCGTCAATTACAAGCGTTATTCTTTGGTTTTATTTTAATGTTTAAATGCTACGGTACGAGGTCAAAATAATATAAGAATCGTTTAGCGTAGGACTACTTCCGACACAAGCCGTCTTAAGTCTTCTTCCACTCGATGTTGTCGTTTACTTCCTGAGGTCGACGTGTAGTAAAATGTCTTGTACCTATCTATGTTAGTGAAAGTTTTTTTAAAGTCGTGGGATGACATGCAACATTAAACTACATAGTGCATATTCCGTTATCGCTTTTAATATTATCTTTATTGTTATTTTATTTATTATGTATGTCGGAGTTTCAAAAAATATCATTTATATAGATCGTAAAAATAATAATAATAATAACTAGTTAAAAAATCTTCAATTTCATTTTTATAATTTTTTGGTATTATATTTAATTTGCATCTTTACTATCACTCCGATAGTGTGTAAATAGAGGCTTACATTTAAAACAATTTTCAAACCTCTCTTTCAATATGCCGATTTTCTTCTTTTATAAATTCTACGAAATTATTCGTAGACAGTTATTTTATCTGGTTTTCGCTTTTAGCTTCCTTCTTTTGGCTACTTTCAACAATCTTATCTCTTTTAAAACGCTTTTTTAAGGGTACACAAACTAGTGATACTAAAAGATATTTCTGAAAACTACTTCGAAAATACATTCTATTTAGTATTTGGGGTTTTTCTTTGTAACCAGCTTATCGAATTTAATAAAATATAACGAAACTTTATATACGAGGTGTGTGGCAAAAGTAATGAGATTGGTAACACTGCGAGCGATTTGACAACGCTGTGTCTACCGGTCTGTGCTAGATCGGTTTGTTAATCCCTTCCAGATGCTCAGTACGAGTTTCAACACCGTTCAGCCAACACATTATTTTTGACAGCGCCATCAGTGAAGTTGTGCTTTTGTTGTGTTATGAACGTGGAACGTCGAAATTTAGAGCGAAGTTGTGCGATCAGGTTTTGTGTTAAACTTGGGGAATCCGCAAGTTGAAACAGGCCTATGGGGAACATTGCTTATCAAGAGCACAAGTTTTCCGCTGGCAAAAATCATTTTTGGAAGGCCGAGAAAACGTTGAAGATCAACCTCGCTCGGGAGACCTTCGACTTCAAAATCTGACGAAAACGTTGAGCGTGTGAGGGTTCTTGTGAGACCAGACCGTCGATTAACAATAAGAATGATGAGTGAACAGTTAAATTAAAACACTTTTATTGTACTGACAGACGATTTGGACATGCGAAAGGTTTGTGCGAAATTGGTCCCGAATAACCTCACAACGGAACAGGACAGTCGAAGAAATGTGTGCGTCTTGAGAGAATTGACAATGACCAAGAATTCTTCAATTGTGTGATCACAGGTTATGAATCCTGGATATTCGAGTACGATCCTGAAATAAAGCTGCAAAGCGAAGAGTGGCACATTCCGTCATCTCCTCGACCGAAAAAATGTCGAATGAGCAAATCAAAGATCAAAACCGTGCCGATTTTCTTTTTTGCCAGTAGGGGTATCGTGTATAAAGAATTTCTTCCTCCAGAACAAACTGTCAACCAAGTCTTTTAAAAAGGTGTCCTTGAAAAGCACAGGAAAAGAGTGATTCGCGTGAGACCAGACATTGCAGACAAGTGGATGTTTCATCTTAACAATGCCCGGTGTCAAACGGCCATTTCCATCAGGGATGTTTTGACCTCAAAACGCATTCCTACGGTTCCTCAACCTCCCTACTCACCTGATTTGAGTCCTTGTGACTTTTTCCTTTTCATGAAATTGAAACATGTTTTAAAAGAACGTCATTTTAGAACTCTGGAGAACATTTAAAAGACTGTGACGAACCAATTAAAAGCCCTACCATCTGAAACCTTCCAGCGCTGCTAACAGGAGTGGGAACAACGACTCCGCCGGTGTACAGCTGCCCAAGGGAACTTCTTTGAAGGGGATAATATTGTTGTTTGAAAAAAATAAAATCTTTGGTAAGTAAAAAGTCAGTTTCATTACTTTTCTCACACACCTCGTATATCCCACACTGGAAAATTAGAATATAATCTAAACTATTTTTATATAAATTATAAAATATTTTCCTAATCTGATTTTTAAAATGATTTCATAGTAAGAGAGAGAGAGAGAGAGAGAGAGAGAGAGAGAGATAATGAGAGAGAAACAGAACAAAGTATAAGAACCCTTCAATAAATTTTCAACAGAGAGCATATAGAAAAAATGAAATGAAAAAAGAATTCTGGAATTATTTTGTGTTTTCTTTGTCAGGCCGAGTACTATTACATCGACCCTGGTAAAGAGGTTCCCATAATTAAATAAGGCGTATTAATATCCCATCTGTTTCAAGATTTCAGTATAACCTCTCTAATCTTGAAGCCTTATTAAAAACTCAATATTTGTAATTCTTAAAAAAAACGAATTTTTAAAAAATTTAACTTTAAATTTGTTTTAAAATAGGCGGGTTCATCACCGGGTACTCTTAAATATCACTACTGGATTTCAACTTAAATTTTTCTCGACGTGTTTTTATTTCTTTGCACGAAATAAAGGAAGTATTGTAATCGCGAATAATTTCGGTTTTCAGATTTCAACAGAAATATCCATTTTGACTAGTTTCAGCGTGACTTCTGTACGTACGTATGTATGTACTCGCATAACTCAAAAATTATTAGCCGTAGGATGTTGAAATTCCGGATTTAGGATTTTTGTAACATCTAGTTATGCACCTTTCCTTTAGATTGCAATCGACTGAACCGAAGGTGTCCAAAAAAGCCCAAAATCGAAAAACATTTGGATAATGGACTTTTTCTTAACTGCAGTAATAAACCCTCATTGAGAGCTTTTCAACGATATCATAAGTGGTACTTATTTTCATTGGTTCCAGAGTTATAGCCAAATAAATGTTTAATTAATGAAATATTTGGATCTTACAAAGTGAAGGCACATCGGTTCGAATATTAACCTCTGATTGTAAAAAAAATTCTTTACAATAAATAATATCTTAATAACAATTAAAAAAAAATGTGAAAAAATATCAGAAGATATTAATGAAATAAAATTTTATGTACTTTTCATTTTAAAAAAATGTGTATTAATAATTTAATAGGCGTACAAGGAAGTCATGTGGTGTCCACATCAGATTTTTTTAATAGGAAGTATTTGTTGAAAAAATAAGGTATGATAACACTATTAATGAAAGATTCAAAAACGGTCATTCGTGTATTATTAATATTAAAATAGAGAACAATATATTACATTTTTTAAACCGTTTCAGGTATAATAATAGAGGGAAAAAATATAAAAATATAGTTTAGTATCCTAGAGAAAAGTAAATTTATCTACGTCATAATTTCATTACCGCAGAAACGTATCTTTAAATTGCGGTTGAATTGTGTCGATTATAAATATTTCTATTTTTTTCTACCTTCAGTCAGAGAGGAAATATAAAAAGCTAAAAAACGGAGAAAACAGAAATAATGCAGAACTTTTAAACTACTGAATAAAATATAATCGCACAGAAAATTATGCCGCATAAATAATTTCCTCTATATACGGAGTACGTTTATTTATAAAAGTTAAATCGTTAAATGAAGTAATTAAAAATTTTAATTTTTACTATTAAGAAAATCATTTGCAACTGTAAAAGACCTACTTTTATTGACGGTTTAAGTGTACTGTAATCTTGATTAAAATTCAATAAAGATTAGGTAAAGTTCTTAAAATACAATCTAGATTTTTATTTATAGTCGCATCAACAATTAAAGCCGTTAGCGACTTAGTGTAACGTAACTGTACCGGTAACCGTGTAGGCTTGAACAAACCCAGGCCGACCACTGCTGAGTGGTGTGGTTAATTGAAACCCAACAACCAAAGAAGACCGGTAATTACGATCTAGTAGTCAAATCCGAATAGCAGCAACTATCTTTATTAGGATATTAAGAACTTCGAATTCAAAATCAGCAAATTTAGGACGATGAGTTGCTAAACCAATAGATGGGTTACAATCTACATTTAATGAAAGAAAAGGATAAAAATAACGATAAAATTTCAAAATTAGAATATTACTAAATTACTTTATAAATAAATATACACTATTATTATTCAATTCTTTTGGTTTTTTAATCTTTTTCCCAAATTATCATACCTTTTTACTTCATTGTACGATGTAAAGGAAGTACTGTGATCGCGAAAAATTTCGGTTTTCAGATTTCAACGGATATATTCATTTTGACCATCCCTGAATCCATTTTGACTAGTTTTAGCGTGACGTTTGTACGTACGTATGTATCTCGCATAACTCAAAAACGATTAGCCGTAGGATATTGAAATTTTGGATTTAGGACCGTTGTAACATCTAATTGTGCACCTTCCCTTTTGATTGCAATCGACTGAATCAAAAGTGTCCAAAAAAGCCCAAAATCCAAAAAAAAAAAATTGTATTTTTTCTTTTTCTTAACTGCAGTAATCCCTCATTGAGAGTTTTTAACGATATATCATAAGTGGTACTTATTTTCATTTGTTTGACAGTTTTAGGCAAATAAAATTTTAATTAGTGACTGAAAATAGACTCTCACAAGAACAACATTATACTGAGGCATACATGCCCGATCATTAATAGATTGCAAAAAATTCTTATCTTTTGGTTCATTACTCCTATGATATTTTCGGACAATATTTTTTCTAAATCGGAGTTGATCATCATTTCATTTATTTGTTTTTTGTTGCTGATCATTCAATCGCTCTTAAGTTTGATATAATTCTTCTGATCGTAATTTGTGTACACGTTCTCTAGTTTTCAAATTTTCTCTTTCTTAATATTCATCCTGTCTTAATCCTGTCTTAATTTTTTATTCTTTCTTTGTTCTTAACGTTTTCTTCCATTTATATTCATCTTCTTGTCGTTTTTTGAGATATATTTCTTCATGTTATCTTTCTTTTTCCTATATGATTACATCTTTTTCATTTTTGATTACTCACCAAATAATCTAATAATAAAAACTGAATATTTTACACCGTAAGGTCGAAAATAACTTTTTTAACCGGTATACCGGAGTTCACTAAACGGAATAGTTTAATTATTACTTTTATTTATACAACACACCAAAAACCTAAAACTTATTAATCAACATCTCACGAAGGTACGAATAATACTTATCTATTAATACGAGTAATATAGTGACTTTTACTCTATCCTATTATTTCATGTAAGATTGTAGGATTAATAAGTGTACAAATATGTGATGTTAAAAACTAATATTTCAGCGTATATCACTAACTGTCCGTTTTATTAAAGAATTGGAGGATCGTATCTCACTTTCAAATGAAATAAGTTTAAATGAACTGCAGAAAAAAATGTGTATATATATAATTTAATAGGCGTTCAAGGAAGTGATGTGGTATCCACTGAGATTTTTTTTCAATGCGATTACGAGGATCGTTCAGTAATAAACAGATAAATAACAACAGCTGAAGAAATATTCAATAAAATAAACTTAGCTTAGCTAAGGTTGTTTTTTAGGTAGGATAATAATTCGTGATTAAACTTTTATTTATCATTTTCAGCAGGAGTCCGAATGTCAGACTATGGAACAAAATATCTGAGTTCACCAGTCGAGGAAAAATTCAGAACCTACGTCTCAGCCGGTAAAGTGATGCTCACGATATTTGGAGACTATGAAGGCCCACTTTATTGTAATTATTTGAAAGAAAACGTAAAATCAACGATGATTACGAGTACTATTGGAGCATGCTAGAAAATAAAACGATACCAGTAACAAGGATGAAATGTTTTAGTTTTCTCTTAAACGCTCTTAAGTCGGGATGCGAGCTATTGCCACATCCTTTTTAAAGTCAAGATTTCGCAACATCACAGTTTTGCTCGTTTGGTCCTTTAAAAAAGCTTTTACGTGACTTACGTGACATCGAGTTCGGCTATAATGAGGGGTTAAGAAAGCAAATAGCACCCTATTACGGATCTTCCACATATATATATAAAAGCAGTGTCATAATTTTAAATGTCAAGGTGAATATCTCAAAAACGGTTGATCCGATTTCAATGATGTTAATAAGTTTTATTTTTATAAATAAATTACGTTTTCTCAAAATAAAAAAAAACTTTCATAAAAATACCGATCGATAATTTTCACATTCAATAACGATTTATATGCGTGTATTAGTTCATATTTTCAAAGAAACAATGTAACCGTATTTAAAAAAAGAATATTTACAAAAACTAGATGTTTTCAAGATAAAAAACTCTTTTAAAAATTAAATTAATATGAATTAGATTTCACTTTTACGGATACATAATATACAGTACCGCTGCGCTATAAAAAAAAAAAAATATATATATATATGGTAATCGGGTTAAATTTTTGCATGTGAAGGTTTTTGAAGATCTTTCTGTTTTATGATCACCTCTAAGAACAAAATTCAATTCTCGCACTGAAAAATTTCGAAAGATTAAACGTACGCATATTGGCCTGTTTTTTTGCAAAGTTCAAACCGGTTGGACCGCTTGGGATAAAATTTCATACCAGGGTTTTCTTTATCTTGGATATCGATATCATTTAATTTTTGTTATAACCGGTCGACCGGGTAGGTAGATTTGAGTCTTACGGTTACGTTTCGTAAAGTTTTTCTCAAACGGAAGGTTAATTTTTTCATATAATTCTATACTCTTAGATAGCTGAGGTACTTTACGATGGCGTTCGGTCATATCACTATAAACGAGGAGGGGGGAAAGAAACTTTTTTCCATTCTTGTACTAATCAGGTGTCGGTGGCGTGATTGGTAGCGTCTCGGTCTTTCATCCGGAGGTCCCGCGTTCGAATATCGATCAGGCACGGTATTTTTCATACGCTAAAAAATTCCATTTCCATATCCCACGCACAAGCATGTATGTGGCGATATCATCAAGCATAAAAAAAATAAAGATAAACCAAAAAAAATAGATCATTCCATTACATTAATAAGTTACTTTTTTATATATATTCGGACAATTTTGTCGACGGTTGAAGGTTCAAATACGCCTGAATTATTGTTTTTTTCTAATATAGTTTTATCGTTTGCTTGATGTTATCAGACTTGGATTAACAGATTTTTATGAAATTTTGTAAGACGACTATTGATCATTGATTCCATTTTATTTGGGTTACAATTAATCAAGAAGTTGGAAACATACGGTCGCAATGATTTCCTAACTAAAACTTTTATTCAAACAGTATATGTTTTTACGTTTCTCAATATTTTTTAGGCTTACATATTTTTGGTTCCTGTTGTGTCCCATGGGGCCATAAATTTAAAGAATGAAGCCGGGAAAGTTATGCAATCTTTTCATGAATTTGGTTTTAGTAATCGAATATTTTTTTATTCCATGATATTTAAAAAAAAAAGTATTTATTTTAAATTAAAAATCTGAAAGAAATTTGACAATCGTCAATTTTCAGAGGAAATGACTATTTAAAAAATAATATCGTGAAATAAATAGGGACCGTAAATTTCCATTTAAACTATGAAAAAACTTTTTCTATCACGGTAGCAAATATCTGAGGTATAAATAACAAAGTTCTCGTTGAATAATTGTAAAACGTTATCGAAGTTTACTATATAAGCTGCGTTGAAAACATAATTCAACCTGGAAAGTACTTCAGTAAAACGGGCACTAATATAAAAAATGTATTATGGCGCTCTTTTTTATGCATATACATAATGTTTCTATTTTTACACGATGTTTTAAAATAAGTTCAGTAAAACCGTAAAACTTCTACGTAAAAGAAAAGTAGACGTTTAAAAAAACGCAAACAAAAAACAATATTGTGAATATTCCATAAAAAATATACGTCGTACTTTACTGAAATAGATACATTTTATATAATAATGTGTAGGTCTATTTATATTAATTCAAGATATAAATAAACAAAATACATTAAAAAACTGGGATAAAGAGAAACTTAGAAACTTAGACAATAAGTAGGAGAGAAATGATGGGAAACGGATGCAGTTCAAGGAATGCATGTTAATGTGTGAATGTGTGTGTGTGTGTGTGTGTGTGTGTGTGTGTGTGTGTGTGTGTGTGCACGTTCAAGTCTGTATAAACGAATGTTGTGTGGGAGATCGCAGATGCATGTTGTTTAAAGTAATAGATAGAGTGAGTTATTACAGTAAATCGCAACTACAGTTCAGCGATCGGATTTTATAATGTTTTTTCTTTGACCTTGCAATTTTTCTAAAACAAGGTCTTGTTGAGGACGAAAATAACCGAGTAATGGATCGAATTCCCCGCTAGACTCTTTTGTATCCAGAGGAATTACTTACTCAGGAGTTGTAACCGAGAAGCCTATTGCGCTAGTATCTACGGCACGTATTATTACTATTTTTCTTATTGTAACAGTATTTTTTTTTTTTTTTTGTTACGGACAATCTTCTCTTGTTACAATGTGTATAAAAAGTAACAACATTTATTTGAATTCGTAAAAATAAATTTATTGTTTTATATTTTTCTTTATTTTATCAAACTCTATCTAATAGTTCACTTTTTGTTCGATAAATAAATTTAATTTTGTCGATATTAATAATTTCTGTGAACGGATCTTTTTGCACGAATATTATTTATAAAGCTTAAAGGTCGTTCAGCAAAGGCAACTAATAAATTAAGATTAATTTTTTTTTTTCGAAAATTTTACTAGATCTTGTCTTTTATATTTCGATGCAAATGTAATGAAATTATGTTGCCGGTTTTTTTATTTGTAAATTGTTTTAATTCAATTTTTTCTGAATTTAACGTACATAGATTTTTACGGTGTACTAAAGTACAATATATTCATAAGTCCTAAGTTTAGGGCTATTTACAAGATCGTTAAGGGTTACCTTAAGAAAAATTAGTGAGTATCAAAGTAACCCACCGGGTTGGTCTACTGGTGAACGGGTCTTCCCAAATCAGCTGATTTGGAAGACGAGAGTTCCAGCGTTCAAGTCCTAGTAAAGCCAGTTATTTTTACACGGATTTGAATACCAGATCGTGGATACCGGTGTTCTTTGGCGGTTGGGTTTCAATTAACCACACATCTCAGTATGGTCGAACTGAGAATGTACAAGACTACACTTCATTTACACTTATACATATCATCCTCTGAAGAATTATCTAAACGGTAGTTACCGGAGGCTAAACAGGAAAAGAAAGTGAGTATCAAAGTAAACGGGTAATGCTAATAGCCTTTTAGGTAGATTTCATAAGAAAGCTACATATTGTAATGGGTACCATGATTCGACTTCCGGAAAATTTCGACTTATCTTCGCGTTTCACATCCACCAAAACCCAAAATCACCGTCACTTCAAACGTTTATATATATATACTCGTATTTCTCTTTCTTGTGGACACGATAACTGCCGTAATTTTGCGCCAATCACTTTCAAATTGATAGATAAAATATAACGGCCTAATATCTCGGTCGAGTTCATTAAAGGGCAAAATCGGATTATGGGGGTGAAAATGGAGGAGCTTTTACAAAAAACAAAAAAATCGCTATAACTTTCTTATTATGTAAAATATCGAATTCGTTTAAAGTTCCTACTATTCTTTGAGTAAGAGCCTAAAAATTACATAGGTAAAGTTTTTGGATATCACCAACCATTGGTTTAGGGGGTAGAAAAAATGAGGTTTCGAAGACAAAAATATCATACCTCCCTTAATAGGAACAGTATCAAATCGGTTTAAAGAGGTCGTTAGTCCTCTAAACATTACCCAAAACTTTTGTCTGAAACAATTTTTGATATGACCAATCCTTACGGCAAGAGATGACCAAAATGTTGCTGGAATTGTAAGAAGGTGGGTTTGTAAAACATGTGAAACTCTTTTACATGCAACTATTGCTGTATTGAGTAAATTTGAAGTTTTTTTAAACTTTAAGGTGGAAATCTTTTTTAGCCCCTACTTAGCACCGGTGAAATGTACCTCCGTCTTCCAGCGTGCCGAACCGAAAGAAATTTTTTGTAGTTTACTTCAAGTTGTAACCGAGTTATAGCCTGCTACTGTTTCTAATGAATAATGAAAAATTAAAAAAGAAAAAAATTATAATCGATCGGTGATTAGTCAAAAGTAATAGAAAATACTGGGGTTTGTGAGAAAACAATTTTGGTTTTCACAAATGTGAAAATAGCTTTATGTTTATTTTGGACTTTATAAACATTATGATGTTTTCTTTTGACGTTTGATGACTGCCACTTTTGGCATACTTAAGAAGCAAATTGAAAGTAATTTTGGTTTAGGCTGTTAATTCACGATCAATTTTAAAACATGGAGTGCAAAAATGTACATTTTCAACGTATTTTACCTTTTGATTTTCGTAAAGGTAAGAAAGTACTGAAGCTCACAAAGATATAACCAGAACTGGCAATGTAATGTATTACTATTATTGTATATGTTAACTCTTAACCTATTATTAATAATAAAAGTCGTCGATTACTTTACAGAATAATTAATACTTTTTCTTAATAATTTACGATAGTAACCTTCTACGTAACTCACAGATTCAAGTCAAACCCTTTTTTTTTTTACTCTGATTTATTTTGAAAAATGAATATTTCAGGAGTGAAAAAAGTATTGTGTTTATTTGTTTTGTTTCGTTGTACCTCATCAAATGAAATTAAAACAAAAATACGTTTTTAGTTTATTAAAAGTATTTATTCATTCAAAAAATAAACAGATTGTCTTTTTTCAATCAATTAAGGCTTTTTTATTACTATTATAACTTAATGAGAGTTTATATGAATGAGACAATAGAACTGTATAATTAACAAAATAATTTTCTCTCTTTTGTCGTATACTTTAACCATTGTGTTCTTGTGGAGAATAATTAATTTCGCTTTCTGTTTGATGTCACGGCAGATATTTTTTATTCAAATCCTTAAAAATTTTTAAATCGGTATTTTAAATTCCACCAAATTCGTAATTTATAAATAAATAAAAAAAATTTTTAATTTGTCTTATATCATCTATTTCTGAGCACTTTAGTAATTGTTAATATGTTAAAAGTATACATTTAGTGTGGATAGCGCAGTTTTCTGTTTTTAATCTTTATCTAGATTACGCTGTTTGTTAAACAATTAAGATGTAACACATCGGTGAAATGCTGTGGTTCACAAACCAAGGAAGAGTAATAGAAAGAAAATATCAATATAAATTTGACATTAAACGTAACTGACATACGTATACGTTTTTTTTTACATTTTTAAAAAGTAATGATTAAAATCTATTTTTATATATTCCACAAGTGATTTTATGTGAATACTGAATGTCATCTATTTATATATAATTAAAACGTTTTTTACTTCATAACATAAAATTAATAATATTTGTATACATAGTATAGTATGAAGTGAAAAGAAATATAGATCAGAGATTTGCAGATATTATTCAACTTTTTTAATTTCCCGATAGACAATTTCATTATGGCGGCCGATCATTTCACGATTCCAATTAATAACAAATGGTTAAAATAAAATTTTATTAAGAAAATTAAAATTTCTATTAAAACTGACGACAATCTTAGTTTATGTTACAAAAAAATACACTTGCTCCACGGTGAAACAGTTCTATAGATATGTAAAAAGTCTATCCGCATTACAGGTATAACTACGATTGTACTTTACCTTTCGGTGGAAATTCTCGCACGTTTTGATAAATATATATATATATATATATATATATATATATATATTTCAATTATATTGATAATTAGAAATCTATTCGCCTATTGAAAATCCTATTGGATCTCCGTGGGAGTATGGTAACTTTTCGTTTATAATTCGAAAGGATCTGAGATCGAATCTCGGTCAGGCTTGATATTTTAATAATTAAAAATTTATTTCTATTATAAAAAAAAAGTAATAAAAAATGATACATTATCAATAATTAGACCAACACGTTATTGTTGCCTGTTATGTTGCAATTTAATATTATTAATTTATTTACTATATTATAAATAATAACTGCAAACATTATATAAATAATATAATCCGTTTAAATATTTAAATTGTTCCCAAATTGGCCATTAAACTAAAAAGTTTAATAACAACACGATAACTCTAACGTTGTTAGGAATTCGTAGAAACTACGGTAAAAGTTTAATTTACTATTATTATGAGTAAATTCCATTTAAAATATGTACGTATACCAGATGAATAATTTTTTCGTACGGTTTTTCAGCTAAGTTAAAAAACGAAACTGGGTTTCTAAGTCAGGTTAAATTTTTTTAATGTTTTTTTTTTATTTTTGTGCTCTTCAATCTTTTTTGCCTTTTTTTTATTTTTTGACCTTTGTAATTTAAAGCATTCTAAGCTTACTAATAAAAAAAAACATTAAACTTTTATTATTATTTAATTAATATTTACTATTAATTAATTATTTTTAAATTCAAGACTGTAAGTTTAATTAAAATAAAAATTTAAAAAATTTTAACAGTTAATTTTTTCAATTTTTTATTAACTTAATGACATTTTTGGACTCAATTTTGATTTAAATGGTCAAAATTGATTTATTTTTATATTGTTTTGCTTGTCTCCCAAAAACCGTTAAAACGAGCTAACAAGTGACGATATGTGCCGTTTAAAATTTTTGAGCCTCCCCAGACTACCGCCATCACTGTTGGCCGAATACTCTAAATTGGGGCTTACTGAGTTAGCCTGTCTTATCGGAATAGATTTCAAAAGAGGGAATCGGGATGTCTCAAATAACAGACTGATTGTAGTTCTAACTGAAACAAACACATTGTTGGCCGCCATTTTAGATTTGCCGATCAGAATTTAGTTTTAATTGTATCAATTTTTCATCTCATCTAGCTCTTTAAAATGACATATCAAATAACCATGGGGACCATTTGAAATTTTTGAGTAGCTCCCCACCTCTCGCCGCCCAAAATTTGAAAAAAATGTAATATACGTTCATCGAAGTAGCCCATCAGTTCAAGGAACAATGTTGCAAACTGTATCCAGTTATCTCAGTTATAAAAAAAAGTTAGACGAGGTGTAAATTACTTTTCAGCCACCCGGTATGTATTTACATTTAATGAGTAAAAATAGAGAAAGAAACAGAAACTGAGAGAACTACAAAAAACGGTCACTGAAATAAATTCATAAATAGAAAATATTAAGAAAAAAAATTACAAACAAATAAAAATCGAATGCTCAATTCAGTTACAGAAATCATCAGCGGACGCTGGAAATTAGGGCAGGTAAATTCAAAAAATTGATTTTAATAAACGATATTTAAAATAAGAATCTGTAAACAAAAAATAAATAAATGTTTTGATAAATAATATTAATAAAAAAAATCCCTTTCGGCACGTCAGAAGGCGGAGGTAGATTTCACCGGTGCTAAATAAGGGATAAAAAAGATTTCCATCTTAATTAAGAAAAACTCAAAACGATAATGGTTGCATGTGAAAAAAGTTTCACATGTTTAGCATACGACAAGCCCATCTTATAATTCCAGCAAAATATTTGATCCATCTCTTGCCGTAAGGGTTGGTCATATCAAAGATTGTTTCAGACAGAGATTTTAGGTAATATTTACAGGACTAACGACCGCTTTAAACCGATTTGATACTGTACCTATTAAGGGAGGTATGATGTTTCTTGTCTACAAAATCAAATTCTTTCAACCCCCTGAGCCAATGATTGGTGATATGAAAAAATTTTACTTATATAAGTTTTAGGCTCTTAGCCTAAAAATAGTAGGAACTTCAAACGAATTCAAAATTTTACTTAATAAGAAAGTAAAAGAAATTTTGTTTTTTGAAAAAGCCCCCTCCCATTTCCATTCCCATGGCCCAATTTTGACTGTTAACGAACTCAACCGAGATTTTCTGACGAGTTATTTTTAAGGAACAATTTGAAAGTGATTGGCGCAAAATTATGGCAGTTATCCTGTCCACAAGAAAGTGATATATATATATATATATATATATATATATATGTATATAAACTTCTGACCTGCTGGTTTTGGGATCTGGGATATGAAACGCGAAGTTAAGTCGAAATTTTGCGGAAGTCGCATTATGGTACCCATTACAATAGGTAGCTTTCTTATGAAATCTACCTAAAACATTAGATTGTACAAAAATATAATGAAATAAACTATTTTGTATTTTGGGGGGGGGGGGTTACATTTACAACCATTAAAATTGAATAATTAATTTGTTTTGAAAAATAGATATTTTACTTAAAAATAAAAACAATAATTTATTTTTAATTATTCAAGATCTTTTACTGATTTTGAGTAAAAATCCTCTTAAAACCATGACCTTGTTTATATTAAATATGGGACCTTTGGACCTTTAATTGTTAAATACCACATCAATATTTTCAAGTCATTTAAATACAAAGTGATACGTTGATGTTAAAGTGTAAGCCGCCTTATTCTATTGCTATTGTATTATAATATAATATAATATTAAATTTTAAGTTGTTTTTCATATTATCATTTATTATACACGTGTATTATTCGGATATTATATAAATTTTGTTTTTATAAGATACGAATTTTTAATACTATTACATTCTATTAAATGAAATGTTTTACCTCTTTAATTTTTAAATAGCAAATGTAATAATATTTTTTATTAGTTTACACCGGAACACTCGTTTATAATTCTCTTTTGTAACATGTCGACATTAGAATATAAACATATATATATATATATATATATATATATATGTAACCTTTTACTTCAGGGTTATTATCTATTTTGCCTCCGGAACTACCGTAAGGTATACAAACAAATAGATACGTACATATCATCATACATATGATACAAACATATCATCATCATTCATCAACGGATGAATGAGGATGATATGTATGTAAATGAAGGGTAGTCTTGTACAGTCAGGTCGACCATTCCTGAGATGTGTGGTTAATTGAATCCCAATCACCGAGGAACACTGGTATCCGTTATCTATTATTCAAATCAGTGAAAAGATTATTCTTGCCTTTTTTTAGGATTTGACGTTAGAACTCTCGACTTCGAAATCAGCTGTTTTACGATGACGAGGTAACCACTAGACCAACCGGTAGGTTTACCAATTAAGTCTGCTACTCTTGAAGATCTGCGAAATCGAATTGCTACAGCAGTGAACTCAATAACCAGGGACCAGTTACGAATAAAAATAATTTGGGACCGATTAAAATAATTTTTATTTATAAATCTCGATTTTTTTACATCCTTGTACGAAGTAAGTAAAATACTGTGATTGCGAAAAATTTCGGCTTTCAGATTTCAACGGAAATTTCCATTTGACCATCCCTGAATCCATTTTGACTATTTTCGGCGTGACGTCTATACGTACATATGTGAGTATGTATTTCGGATAACTGAAAAACGATTACGTGTAGAATGTTGAAATTTAGGATTTAGGACTGTTGTAACATCTAGTTGTGCACCTCTCCTTTTGATTGTAATCGACTGAACCAAAAATGACCAAAAAAGCCCAAAATACAAAACATTTGTATTTTGGAGTTTTTCTTAACTGCAGTGGTAAGTCCTCAATGAGAACCTTTCAACGATATACCATATGTGGTACTACTTATTTTCATCGGTTCCAGAGTTATAGCCTAACAAAATCTTAATTAACGAAATATTTTGCTCTTACAAGGTAAAGGTACATCGGTTCGTATCAGACCATTTCATTTTTTTTTTTTAAATGAAAAGCACATAAAATTTTATTTCAGTGATAATTTTGATTTTTTTTCATATTTTTTTTATTGTTATTATTGAAATATTATCTATTGTAAAACCTTTCTTACAGAGGTTAATAATTATTAATAAATAAATACAACTGAATTAAAAAAAAAAGGTGAAAAAAAAAAGATTTTACTGGTGCTAAGGAAATGATCAAAAAATTTCCACCTTTAAGTTAAGATTTACTTCAATAAAAACGACAATTTACTTAATACTTAAAATTTACTTAAAACGACAATGGTTGAATGCGAAAAAAAATTTCACATGTTTAGCATACGACAATTCCTATCTTAAAATTCCAGCAATATTTTGCTCAGCCCTTGCCATAACGGTTGGTCATATCAAAAATTGTTTGAGACAATAATTTTAGGTAATGTTTAGAGGACTGACGACCGCTTTAAACAGATTCGATACTGCGTCTACTAAGGCAAGTATGATATTTTTTTTGTCTTCAAAACCCCATTTTTTCCATCCCCTGGACTAATGGTTGGTGATATAAAAAAACTTTACTTACGTAAGTTTCAGGCCCTTCGATATTTTAATTAATAAGAAAGTTGTAACGATTTTTTGGTTTTTCGAAAAAGCCACCCCATTTCCACCCCCATTGTTAAGTAAATTACGAGTATAATTGGGCGTTTTATATTAACGAATCTATTATTTGAATCGTTCACTGTTTCCCTCTTTGCAGATGATGCAAGTGTATCTACAACCGAAGATAATTAATTAAAAGGAAGTGAGAATTTCACGACAGAAGAACAAAAAATTATTCAATGGATAGATTATAATCGTGAGAATTTAAATATCGATAAAAAATATTGGATTCACAAATAGACGTGATATCGATAATCGTTTGAATAGAAATCCCATCGATGATAACGATAATACTTATCTTGTCCATATAGCAATAAATTTAATCAGACGATAAATTTTCTTGCGGTGATCATAAAATTAATTTCGTTTGCAACAGAATCAAATCGTACTGCTATACTTTAAAGCATATTATTATCTTTATTATTTCATATTTATTACGCTTTCGTTTTCGTATATTCCCATTTGAAGAATGACTTAGACATTTGAAGAATGGATATGACTTCTTAAGGCTCCCCCAAAATGTCACAACGAGTTTTCAAATAACAAAAATGACCTAACACATCAATCTTTTGGTGTTAATAAATTTGAATCATCAAGATCAACGTTTAGAAATGAAAATTTTAGCTAACTATGCGTTTGTATCGATGAATATGTTACATTTGTTTAAAATAATAGTCACTTGTATTAAAAAACAAGTAATATCTACCTATATCAAATCAGACAATACGGTTGGTTTTCATGTAACTCAATACAATATTTCGGCTTACGAGACAGGACATTATTGTGTTTCTGTTATTGCCATTTTTAGCCGTTTAACAAATTTTTCCAACAATTTATTTAAAATAGAAATAATTCAAAGATTTTCTTTTACAGAATACGATATTCCTCTGACTTGAATATTTAAATAATATTATTAAAAAATTTATTTAAAAAAAACACTGAATTTTTTGCACCTCTT
Organism: Lycorma delicatula; assembly: GCF_047948215.1. Taxonomy (NCBI): domain Eukaryota; kingdom Metazoa; phylum Arthropoda; class Insecta; order Hemiptera; family Fulgoridae; genus Lycorma; species Lycorma delicatula. The sequence goes on along the minus strand of NC_134461.1, from coordinate 129,236,579 downwards.
TAAGGTGTACATAAATATGTGCAAAGTAATTTTTACTAACGTTTTCTGAATTTTAATTTATTTTGTAATATTAATTTATTCCTAGTACTTTCGTGCATTTACCGTAAAATTATTTTCTTTCATGTGTTATTAAACAATTAAAATGGGCTATAATCACATTAATTTTCTATTTTATAATTATTTGTGTATTTTTTTATGCTTTTGTATGATCAAGGTAATATCAAAGTTTTCCTTGATAATTCCAGGAAATTCCTTTATTTAGAATCGAGTAACACATTTCTGATACCATCTATATATTGTTTATTACGCACCGATCAGAATAAATGATTTTTTGTTTTTTTTTAATTAAAATTTAACATAAAACAAAACTTAAAAATAAAATGCATTCTACGTATAAAAAAAATATACAAATACACTAATAATAGTAATTAGACGACAGCAAAAACAAAATCTTATTTTAAAGACTAAAAAACTAATATGATCTTAAAGAAAGGATGTGACATATATATATATATATATATATATATATATATATATATATATATATATATATATAGAGAGAGAAAAAAAATGAAAGAGAATGAATTTGGTTTGCTTTTTTTAATAAATGACGTAATCATTAGCCAGACAAATGTAAATGAAAACGTATATTAAAAGAGAAAATTAAAAAATGCAATTTTTCAATGCATACATATTTTTAAAAAACCTATTATTTCTGAACTTCATTAAAATTTCACTGCATATTATAATTTCAGCACAACGTTTTAACTTCATTTTCAATTTATGAATATAAATTATTGTAAAATGTGGTATTTATTAATTAAATTTCAAATTATTATTTAATTACCGATTAAAATTAACGTTTTGTAAATTGATGAAGAATATCTCTCTTTTTCATTATTAAATAAAATAAATTTAAACAGAATTTTATAATTTGATATCGTGTTTAATTAATTTCACTTTTACTCTATAACAAATTTCTTTAAAAACCTCCACTCTTCTTAAACGTTTTTAATAATATAAAAACTAATTAATAAGTGGTTGCACATAAGAATGGAATAAGAAAGAAAAATTGCCTAGATCGACCGGAATTCGAATTCTAGACCTTTTTTTTATTTGTTGTAAATTAAGATCTTTGAGATCCACCATACGGTTACAAAACGACTGTTTAGAGACACAGAAGAGCAAAATAAAAGCAGCCACGGTATAATTTTTTCACAGGATTTAAAATTTAAATTCCTACACGTTAATTTATTTAAATATACCGACGTTATTCGATTTTTATTACTTTCCCGGCTACAGCGAGATATAACATAACAGCTAACATATCATTACAACGGGAAAGTTTATAGGACGGGCAGAATAAAACAATCTAAAACAAATTTGTCATTTTTTAAGTTTATTCCTTAAGCGCTTGTAAATAAAATGTTAACAATTTTAACCTTACAGTACCTTACAATCGGTTCAGAATTAAAATTCATCGATCACTAAATAGGCTAAATTTGTAATGAACATTAAGAAGCTACAAACCCAGTGGTTTGTAACTTACTCTAGGTTAACAAAGAAAAGAAATTAAATTGAGAACGTTTTCGTAAAGCTGGTTAATAAAACCACTTAATTGAATCGATATATTAAATCAAGAATATTGTTTTTCATTAATCTTGAAAAATTGTTGATAGTGCTGTCCAATAAACTTACTGCCATATAATTTCGATGCCGATCCAAACGATTTTGATATCGTTGACTCATCAGAGACGTTTCTTCCCTAACGGTTCGTAATTTAAAATTATTATATATGAGATTATTGCTTATATACAAAGGTATGTTTAACATTTTTCTCAATGTTTTATCTGATAACGTTCAAGTACGATTTCAAGATGGATTTATAAATAAATAAATAATTTATTTTGTTCTGAGAGCCGAGATCCGTGTCCTATTAGCCAGTACATGTTTTTAAACTTTAGGTCTAACTGCATTTTCTTAGATTTGATAAGTTTTATTCAAGTAAGGCGCTATATTTTGCTGCAGGAAAGGAGTTATTGGTAGTAGGTTTTTGCATCTGTATTTTCTGCATAAATCTGCCTTCAAATCGTTATAGAAATCTTTTGCCAATCACATTCCCAGTAACAAAAAATACTTATTTTTAATTAAAATAAAAAATTTACTTATTTTAAATTTAAATCTATCCCGCAAGTTATCCATCGCATTTAAAATCTAAAAAACTTAATTTCTTTATAACTCAAGTATTTATTGTTAAAAAAAAAAATAGCTAAAACTTTTCACCCCTTCTTACAAAATTACAAATTTATTTATTTAGAATTACGGTTGTATCTATAATTCATAATTTTGGTTACTGTTTTCAATACAAAGGTAATTGTTAGTATATAAAGATACTAACAGAACTTACAATTGAACTGAAAAAATCTGATGTGGACACCACATGATTTCCTTGTACGCCAATTAAGTTACATTAACACATTTTTTAAAATTTTATTTCATTAATAACATCTGATATTCTTAAATTTTTTTTGTTATTATTTATTGTACAATTTTTTTTACAATCACAGGTTAATAAATTATTAATAAATCAATATATTTAAATTACAAAAAAGGTAAAAAAAGGAGATGAATTCGAACTGATGTGTCTTCCCCTTGTAAGATCCAAATATTTCAATTACAATTTTATTTGCTTGTAATTCTAGAAAAAATGAAAATAAGTACCACTAATGACGTTAAAAAGCTCTCAATGAAGGCTTTTTGGACCAAAAGTGTCCAAAAAAGCCAAAACTAAGAAAAAAATTGGATTTTGAATAATTCTTAACTGCAGTAATCAGCCCTCATTGATAGCTTTTCAACGATACGTCATAAGTGGTATATTTTCATGGGTTTCAGATATAACCAAATAAATGAAATATTTGGATCTTATAAGGGGAAGGCAATTGGTTTGAATGCGTCCTCATTTCCTTTTTTTTTTTTATTTCAATATATTGATTAATTAATAATTATTAACTTTTGATTCTAAAAAAAAAAAATACACTAAATAGTGATTCAATAAAAAATAAAATATGAGAAAAAAACCAGAAATTATTAGTGAAATAAAAATTTTATGTGCTTTTAAATTTGTGTATATTTAATTTAATAGGCGTATAAGGAAGTCATAAGGGGTCCACATCAGATTTGGTGAAATATCTGATTATTTGTTAACGAAGTAGAACGACCCACAACAGTCTTCATGAAATCGTTATCCAGGAAAATATGAACATTTTTATTATGTAATGCTGATTGTATTTAGGTATTTACACACGTTAAACTTTTAGTGAATTTGATTAATTAAAGAGTTAATAAATTGAGCAATTTTGTGCGTGAGAAGTAATTAAATAATGAAACCAGTATATAAGTACGTAGGAATTATTGTTAATTAACCTGGAAAAATCACATTATTTGTTTAAAAAAAAGTTGGTTAGTTTTATTCGCAAATAATACTTTGTAAGATGTAATATTGTTAAATTATATTAGAAAGAACAGATGTTAGAAACTACAACTTACTTTACTTAGGAGAAGCGTACGTTTTAACAATGTAATCTCTAATGATCGCGCAAAAAATTAAGTTAATAAATTGACAAGTGTGAAAATTGGCAAAAATTTTAATTCAATACAAACACCAGATATTTTTATATAAGTAAGAATAATATTTTTAATTTGATATTTACATATTTTTAGAAATATTAATTGTACTTCTATTTATAAAAATGGAATTTTTATTCAAAATTCGAAGTTATAGATATACCAGGAAGAAGTATAAGAAGAAAATTGTTTTCCTCTCAAAAAAGATTATTTTTAAATAACATGTGAATGCATTACACCCTCATGAAAACCGAATAAAATCTATTTTTCTTTTAAATAACTTTTAGGTCGCGGGGCTGGCCTGAACAGCTGGTTTTCGAAGTCAAAGGATGTAAGGTTCAAATTTTAGTAAAAATTACTTGCTTTTATACGAATTTGAATATTAGACAGTAGATAGCGGTATACTTTGGTGGTTGGGGTTCAATGGCTGGCCTAGGTCTGTACAAGACTATACCACATTTATACGTCATAAATATCATCCTCACCTCACTGGGCTGTAGGGCTGTTGCTTATTGTTTACAAGTTACAACAGATTGCAACCAACCCGGTGGGTTAAGTCGATTTCATCTATCTTAAATTAAAATTTTGTTATATTCGGAAAACTAATCCTTCGGTTTTCAAAAACTGTTCATCGTTTATAATGTTACAGATATTAAGGAAATATTCAAAATATGCGATATAACTAGTTTTTTAGAAGCAAATATATTACAAAATTAAGATAAGATATTTGAATTACTAGTTGTTTGTATTTAATTTAAGTTTAGGTATTCTCTTATTAAAATAAAGTATGTTTTTTATTTACCTTGTTTTAAGTAAGTTATGAAAGTGATTTTGGGATTTTCCCTGCGGCTTTATTTACATCTACTCGTAGTAAATATGTATTATATAAGATAATATTATTAACTGCAAACGTATTAATAATCTAACTTTGGATTTCTACTATTATTTGAATAATATTAAATAAATATTATTCCTAAATTATATAGAAATACAAGTGTAGTTTTCTTATCGGATAGAAACAATACAGAAATTAAAATAAATAAAGATGTAGTAAGGCGGACCGGAGAGGTTCAAAAAGATCTTTATTCTTACTTCACAAGAAATTTTCAACAAACTAAACCGATGAGGTACAGGAATAACAGTGGATAGAACACCGCTTGAATTTTATGGATTATGTATTGATCGCAACACTGTATGGATGAAAGTACATTGTTGGAGAATGTGAATCGGTTGGATTAACAGCTTACAAACCGAAATATCAATTGATTTCATTAAACTGCTTACTCCTGAAAACTATAAATAGTGGAACTTCAAAATCGATATACCTGAAGAAACAAATTAGCTTGAACAAATAATTATTTACGGGAAGACTTCAGTAATCACAAGGAGATATATCTCGGGATGGAAAGGAATGATTCAGAGTATGCCTTCTTTAGATATAATGTAAAAATGTAAATTAGATTATGCGATAAGATTATATTTCCAATCATAATTTTATGGCAGCTAGAGTTTAATTTTGAATTAAGAAACAATGAAAAAGCTAACAACGAAAATTGGGGCTGTGAAAAAAAATTAAAGGAGTTATATGAAGGTATAAGAAGAGAAACGTATGATAAGGAAAGTTACTGGGCTTCAAGAAAAATAATTTTTAAGAATAGCTAATATAATGGAAACGGATAGGTCATATTATATTAATAAATGATGCGGGTAAAAAAGATAATCGAATGAAGACCATGCGTTTGATTAAGCGGCCATCCAGAAGAGACCTTTTCTTTCTTTTTTTCTTTATCCTGTTTAGCCTCCGGTAACTACCGTTTAGATAATTCTTCAGAGGATGAATGAGGATGATATGTATGAGTGTAAATGAAGTGTAGTCTTGTACATTCTCAGTTCGACCGTTCCTGAGATGTGTGGTTAATTGAAACCCAACCGCCAAAAACACCGGTATCCACGATCTAGTATTCAAATCCGTGTAAAAATAACTGGCTTTACTAGGACTTGAACGCTGGAACTCTCGACTTCCAAATCAGCTGATTTGGGAAGAGGCGTTAACCACTAGACCAACCCGGTGGGTTCCCAAAGGAGACCTAGCCGAGAATATCACAAGATATTATATCAACACATCAAAAAGTTGAACAAGTATTGCGAGTAAATCAATACTTATATTTTTTAAACAATATAAAAAAAGAGGACATTTTTTATTAATTTGTAATTGTAATCAATAAGGCAATCGTGTTTCAATTATTTTTTTAATTCTTTGTAATTATGAATTCAACTGAAACCGAGATACGGCTGATTTTGTATTACTTATATAAATTAATGTTTGTTATTATTATTAAATACATAAAATACCGGTCCCATCCATTCTTTCTCTCTCTCACTCTCTCTCTCTCACTGTGATGTCATCAATCCGTGTTGATGACAACACCAATTGAGCTTCCAAAGTCTTCTATTCTGTATCTTCCTCCCGAGTTGTTGATATCTTAGACAATTCGTGTCATTTATGACCTCCCTGATATATTCCAGTTTTCCTCTTCCTCAATGGTTCGTTCCCTCAAAAATGGTCTTCAGGATCCTCTCGTGCCTCAGCAGATGTCCAATTAATATATATCTCCTCTTCTTGTAAGATTCTGTCGTAGGGATCTATTTTCGTTTTTTCGTTTGAGCATCTCCTCATTAGTTACTTTATCGATCTTATTTTTAATGATCGCCTGAAGTACCGCATTTAAAACGCTTGTAGGTCTTTCTTAGGGGATTCCAACGGTCTAAATTTCACTCCCGTACTTTCATTCTGGAGCGTAGAGTGCTACGCTCCAGACATATGTTTTGAGTAACCGCTTCCTTGCTTCTACACTGATGGTATTGGAACAAAGTAGATCCATCTTTTTAGTAACTGCTATTTTTTCCAGACTTATTCGTGCTTTTTACGTCTCTTTTTCTTATGCGATCTAATGTGTAATCTAAAATAACATGACCCTGTTTTAGGGAATAAATGACGACATGTAAGTGACGATCCTGAATTTAGTTAGGCTTACTTTACAACTGATCTTCCGTACATACGTTAACGTTATAAAATGTTATATTATTTGGATAGAGTACTTTCGTAAAACAAACGTAAATTAATCTTTTTTTATTGTTCTCGGTAAGTTCATTTGTTTAAAATTCAGATACCTCATTTCACTTGTAACTATTTTCAGATAATAAATGATCAAACTTATATTACGGTGAATCTATTACAAGGAAAACTAAAATTAAGCAGAATTTAAGTATTAAACCAAGATGTACGTTTAAGCGTGCGCGCGCTTACACACACACACACACACATATATATATATATATATACAACCCAACTTAATTTCTCTTATAATCAAAAACAATAATTTACAAGTATATACAAGTAGTATTTATAAGTATATATATATGTATACTCAACACAACTTAATTTCTCTTATAACGTATCAAAAGCAATAATTTCATTTTTAAACTATATACATTTCTTCTTAGTTTCTTAAATAACATAATAAAATCACAAAATATGAAATCGAATGATAGAATTCAATAGATTTCTTCTCAAGATGAACTGCCTCAAGGTATATCGGTGAAAATAACTTCGTTTATGTTAAAGAATCGAGCGTTTATACACGTAAGTTAGACATATAATACTAAAGGTAACGTATTATATACAATAATTTAAAATTGATGAACTCTGAAATGTTACTCAAATCTCATTTATAAATAAGAAAAAGAAAGCACTCATTAAAAAGAAAGACCACTATAGAAAATAAGTAGAAATTATAAAATATTAAATTACTTTCTATTTCGGAAACATTTAAAAATGATTAAATCGAATAAAAATCGGTTATTCCTGACTTTTTCCTGTTTCTCACTGTCTCTCCCTTTCTCAAATAAAAATTTATATAATGACGGGAATTTTAATCGTTCTATAAATCGTTTTCGTAAATAATTTATTGGTTATGTAGTAAGGGTTAAGAAGATAATTTTTTTACGGGAAACCAATCGCTGTTAATTTTTTCTCATATAACAATCTTGTTTAAAAAAAGTATATGAAAATTAACTTAAAAAACACTCTTGACCGACTTTTCGTTTCCGATACCCTCACTATTTTGCAGGAAACCACTGATTCTCAGAGTACATAGAGCTACATACGTTCGATTAATGAATAAACCCAACACAAAAGCATCAATGTTAACTCGCTCATCACTGTGACTTACTGCTAAAGCGACTAAGAAAAAAACGCCTATATAACATTTAAATCATCTCAAATTGACCGCTTTGTTGTCTGGTGTCTACCTTAAATCGAGCGTAACTAAGAACGACTCAAACAATCTTTATCAAATTTTTATGTACGCAATTCAGATACGATATTACAGCATATCTAAATTTCACTGAAATTTATCCGGTAGTGTTGGAGATTTGCTAACCATAAATTACGTAAAGAAAATTCAATTTCATCCCTCCTCCCCAATCGAATCGCGCGATTGAAAGTAATACCGTATTTTTTCAAAGTCGTTTTTAAAAAAGTCTTTCGAAAAGGTCTGATAACAATCGGAACATATTTAATATTAACTTTGCATATTAACTTTTAAAAAGAAGTAAATAAGCGACATAAAAAAATAATATATTCTGATCGGTTCTAATGTATTGCCTTACAGCACAATATCCGTAATTAATACTTTTTTCTATCAGATTTCTGTTTATCTTTTGTATATCATCAATCTATCCCCGAGTTTATTTTATAAATTTGTTTATTTTTAGTCTATTTAGAAAATTACTTAGATAAATCACTCGCCCTTCGTTAGTAATTGAATTAATAAATGTTTTCAATTTATCTGAGGGACTGTTAATGTAGCTATGCTAAGCAAACATACAAAAATGTGATAATTATAATCGGTGCTAAGGTTACATCTAAGAAATAATATTTAAAATATTATTTTTTTAATATATAAATAAACAAAGAAAAATAATTAAAAAAAAGGAAAATTTTAAGAAAGCTTTTAGAACCTAAATGTAAAAAAAATAATTTAAAATATGTTAAGATGAAACGAGTAAATTTACCAGAAATTAAAAAAAAATAACGGAATCTATAAGAAAAATTCGATTAGGACATTTAAAACGTATTTACTTATAGGCTCATAAAAAATAATGAAGAACGACAGATTAAAAAAAAGAATTATATTTTAACTTATCTTTCTAAATTAGAAACTAAGAATAACCGATTCAAACAATCGAAAGAGATCTAAAAGTATTAAATATTAGAAAAGAAGAAATTTTGAACCAAAATAGTTTTAAAAATAAAATAAAAAAATCCAAGATCTTCACGAAAACCGAGAGGAAAACGGGGAAGAAAATTCCTGAAAAAGAAAGAGACGGAGTGACGAATTTATTCAAAGAATGAATGAGTAACAGCAGAAAAGGAAATAAAATGCAAAGCAAATTCATTTTTTTAATGCGGTCTTGTAGGTGGTCAAAAAAAATTGTGAATAGCAAAACAGTTCCTTTCAAAACCGGGATAGACGTTGAACGGGTATCTACTGTATCGCCTTCTCGGATGATTTAGTTATCTTATCCTATGATCCCAAAACAGCAACAGAAGAAATTGACGTTAAAAGAAATACCAGAAAGAAGATATCTACATATGAAAAATACTGTGTTGAAAAAAAAACACTATACATTATAAATATTAACAATTCCGTGCCTTTTTTTAAAATGAAATATAGAAAAATTAAACAGTTTGAAGGAACTATAGAATGAAAAAAATAGCTCTAAGAAATCGGGTGAACAAAATGAAATCGGCCCGTCGACTAATATAGAAAGTATAAAAAAATATATCACAAAACGCAAAATTAAGGCGTTTGTATACGGTGATTCGTCCAGAAATGTAGTCCGTTGCAAAATGTTTGTCGATGATCGACATACATGAGCCTTTTAAAAGAATCCAAAAGAAACAAATTCTCAAGAAAAATATTCGGCCCTATAAAAAAGGACGTTAAAATTAACGGATACACTACGTCCCCGCAAAATGCTACACCACAAATTTTAAGAAATAATTCATAAAAGGAAATCGATTTTCATAGGCTAAATTTTAAGTACGAATAATATTATTCCTAAGAAATCGTCCTTTTTTATCTATAAAGAAAAATTCAAAGGATATGTTGTGACTTATCGCAATATGTTAAGACAGACTTAAACAAAGCGGTAATAGAAAAAAGTCTTACAAAATCGAGAACTGAAAAAAAAATTTTCAAAAATCTTGAGAGGAGAATAATCTACCAAAAAGAAGCACTAAAAGAAAAAAAAGAGTGAAAATAGAAGAATTCAGGCAAAATGCAAGTAGGAGTCTTCAAAAGTACTAAAAGGAAAGTAAGGAGAGCGACGCTAAGAGTGTCAAACGTGGTTCATAGATAAAGAAACGGAAGGAGGAAAAAAGTAATAGGCTAAATTAGGTTAACGAATTATTTTTCCTTTACCAGAACTAAGCCTAACTTTTCCGGTTTCGTAATAACCTTCTTGCACTTAAGTTAAAAGTGCAAGTTTTGTTTTTGTTTTTTATAACTTAAAAACTTATAAAAAACAAATTTATACAAAAAAATTTACACATTTCTATAATAACATAATTAAATCATTTACAATATAAAATAAATAATATGAATGTAATAATTACAGTTTAAAACCAACTGCAAATTACGTACAAATAAAATTATTTTATGTAATTATAATTGTATTTAACAGAATTTATTTACAGAAAGAAGTTGTATATATTTTATGACGTCATTCGTTGAGTGTCATAATCGTAATTGTTTTAAATACGTAACATGAATTACAAGTTAAACCGAAAACGGTTGTAGTAATTCTAAAGAGTTAGAAAATCACGGGCCGAGCGTAATAGAAAAAAAGTAACTGAATTTTCTCTAAATAATACAGTGAAATCAATATTAATGAATCCCTTCCTTTTAAAGATATCCAGTTTTAAAATAGTACCCTCAGGAAATATAACGTTTAAGATGCCCATCATCCTGGATAGGTAACAAAATATTTTATGATAATCTTATTCTCATAGGTTGGCAACCGTATGGACTTCCATCATTAATGTAAATTACGTATTTCAAACCGTTGATTTTAATTTCCTAAAAATAGATCTTTTCTTTAACCGATGCATAATAATAGTACAATACACAGATCACGCCAGAAATAAGTAGATATAGTACTCAACGAATAAAACAAGGAATCGTTTCAGCATGTATCTGGACAGATCGAAGAAAACCGTGGCAAGATTTAGATCAGAGCATCTCAGAATACAAAATTAATTATGAAACAAAAAATAAATGTGTTTTAAGTCCATATTAATTATTTAAAATATAAGTAAATGTGTAATGATATTAAGTATAAAAAATAATAACGAAACAATTCACAGTTCAGAAGTAATTATGAAAATTATTTCGGCATAAAATTATTTTTACAGGTTGGGATGCACAAAATTAAAGATCTTTTGTTAATATTATTAAGAAATTAATTTACAGAGTAAAATTATTTCCGTAAAAGAAAATCTTTTAATTATTGTATTTTAAATAATCGGTATGAAAATTTCTTAAATGGTAATTTATTAAAAATGGCAAAGGAAGCATAATAACAGTCTTATAAGCCAAAAAATTTCATCGAATTACACGAAAACAGTTTTGTTAAACAGGTTAGATCCAAAATGATGGTGTTTTTGAAAAGTGATCGTTCTTTTTAGCAAAGATTGCACATTCAAAAACACAAGGATAAGTTAACATATTTAATTTTCTAATTGTCACTATAATATTATTAATATTTAACTGGATAACAAAATTAATTATTTATATATATAAAAGCTCAATACCTCTTAGAATATATATATATATATTCAAATTTATATATATATATATATATATATATATATATACAAAAGCTCTTTATATATATATATATAAAGAGCTTTTGCGCACGAGATAACGAGTTAACGTTAGCGCACGAGATAACGGTATTCTGGCAGAAGTCAAGGAAGATCGGCATGTAAACAGCCTTAATATTGGCGATGATATACATATCTATCATCAAACAGCGTTAAACCATTTGGAGAAAGCCGGCTACTACAAACAGAAGCTCGATGTTTGGATGCTGCATGATTTGAGTCAGAAAAATTTACTCGATCGAATTTCTATCCGCGAATCTCTAATGAAACGTGACAAAATCGAGCCTTTTCTGAAGCGGTTGATAACGACTGATGAAAAACGGGTAATCTACACAACAATGTGCAATAAAGATCGCGGCCGAAGCAAAGAGAAGCACACAATTTGTAGCAAAGCTCACACTGACGCCCGGGAAGATTATGCTGTACGTTTGATGGGATCGACAGGACATCGTGCATCACCAGCTGCTGCCGCTAGGCAGAACGATAAACTCAGACCTAAACTGTCGACAATTAGCGCGATTGCACCAAGCGGTTCAAAAGAAACGGCCTGAACCGCTCAAGAGAAAGAGTGTCTTATACTGCGCTGACAACGTCAGAACGCATACATCTTTAACGACCCGTCAGAAAATGGGAGAACTTGACCGGGAGATTTTAATGCAATCACGGTATAGCCCGGACCTAGTGCCGCCGACCATCAGTGTTCTGCGAGATTCTCTGAATTGTGTTAAGTTAGTTTCAAAAGAGGCCTGTGAAAAACCACGCGTCACAATTTTTTGACCGGAAACCACAGAAGTTCTGTAGCGATGGGATTATGGTCTCGCCAGAAAAATGGCAAAAGGTCATCGAAAAAAGTGTTACATATGTGGTCTCATAATCCATTTTCTGATAAGAATAAATGTATTCTTAATTTTGGACTGAAAAATAACTTACCTGACCGGGATTCGTATACGGGACCTTCCGGATAAAAAGTGAGACGACCCTTCCATCTTGAAGTTATTATTCTATTTTTATAGGGTTACGTTTCTGGGAAAAGGTTTTCACTTTTATGATTTTTTACTTTTGTCTTGCAAAATAATAAGAAAAAAATCAGTTGATAAAATCCTAATTTCATTATACATTGTGATTTTACATTTTCTAAAACCGTCCACTAGTTTTTTTTTTATTTACTTAAATAAAAATTTATAAAATTAAGATATGAAGTAGGAAAAATATCAAATTCAAGAAAGGTTTAAAAATATATAATTGTTTTTCTAAAATAAATACTTTCTTTAAATCAATTAATCCCCCTCGCCCAATATTTACTATATTCACATTAATTCTCATTAAAATTAATCGGAGGTAAATTTCTACAACATTTATAATCATATAATCCTTTTTGTTAGTTGCGTTTAAAACGTACGAAAAACTTTAGATTTTGTTTTACTATTCTACTTAAAAAAAAATATATTCAACATCGTTGAACAGCACGAGATCTTTCGAAGCTAATTAACAGAACCACCGTCAGAAGAGTTGCCAGTAGTATATTGTTGGACAATCGGTATCCAATTATTTTGAAATTTTGTTTTAATTATTTAAAAATTGTCTCTTCAAGAATTTGCTTTACTTTAGTAAAAACAAATTAACCGACGAAAGAACAAAAAATTTATTTTCAATCGTTTCAATACCACTAATGAACCAATAAATTATATTTTTTTAATTTACGACTATTGTTTGCTAATTGTTTTTCCTTTCCGCTTCAAAAGTGAAGAAAGATAGATTTTTTCTGGGCGCACAATGAGTGTCGTCGTCAGCGCCCGGACAACATATTTCTAAGTACGTAAATAAATATTAAATTAAAAACTAAAAACCCGAAGTGAAATAAAACTATAATGAAACATTATATCAATAATCTAAACCAAAACAATAAAGTTACAATCTGGTATACGCCAAATTGTATAAATAGCTGAAACCTACTACTGAATACTTAAATATCTGAATATAAACGGACGACTCTGAGAAATCGAAAAAGATAGCGAACCCCTAATAAAGCTTCTCATGTTATCTGTATAACATGAGAAGACAATTTATTATCTGTAAAATAAAGTGTCCATCGGGATGATCACTGGATTTTTAATAAATTACGGTCATTTTTAGGACTTCTATCACGGATAAAAGACTAATATGGGGCCGTCTCAAGGAAACAAGACTTTGTCACAAAAATCAAAGCTTATGCTTCTTAGTCGATATATCGATCAAAAGTTTTCACTTCTCATAAAACAGAAACGAATAACTTACTATACATTTTTCTACAACCGTCTATCTCTCCCATCTCTACAAAATAGAAGCCATCTGATCAAAAGTTTTCCGGTCGATTACAAATGTCCTGAAATACATCGTAAATATTACACTCAGTAGAATTCATTACAAACCAATCACCGATATCTAGGCAAAAAAGAGGTTACATTTAAGACTATACACATCTAAAAAATATATTCGATCGACAAAAAATCAACGGCGACAACAACAGCTATGGTTTCCTAGATCTTCTTCGATGATTATTCTTTATTAAATCTCACTTCTTTCAATAAGTTCCAGCAAAATGTAAGAGCTCGTAGTTCTATTTTTGAGGCCAATCCTTATTTTCACGAATTTCCGCTAGACGCATACATTCAGTTTTAATTAAGATAAAATCTTATTTTTTTATAAGTCATTTCAGTCGGCCGAGTATTGTGATTTCTGGAAAATGGATGAAAGAGAATTTCATGTTATGATCAAATATTACTTTTTCGAAAGGAAAAATCATACAACATACTGAAATTAAGGGGGATAAATAATCGATTAATTATCCATCTCGATTATTTAACGGAGATAAACTGATATTTATTTATCGATTATTTAACCTAGGTTAATTTATATCGATTAGAACAGTTTACAAGTGATTTGGTTTTTTTTAAAGTGTTCATATGAGCACAAACGACGGTCAATGTTTTGGACGGCGTGAAAAGATACGACTACAGAGAATACTGAAAAAAATTCGCATGATATGGTGATAGAGAATATAAAATTGAAAGGGAGTGGTATTAATAAGATAATAATAAGTTTCTAACCGATCGGTGCATAACTCGTATTTTATACGGATATTTACTCGTATATTAACGAAATTTCTCACGAAAAACAATGCCATGGTCGATCATAATCGATCAAAAGTGTGAACGAGTAATCATTTCTAACCATTACTTGAGCTCTTTCAGTGAAAAAAAACCTTTGCGCGGTTTAACAGCTGACGAAACTTTCATACATCACTATCGGCCTGAAACCGAGGAACAGTCAAAAGAGTCGATGAAACTGGATAACCGGCTCCCAAAAAAAGGCAAAACTCGTTCCATCAGCAGGAAAGGTCACAATTTTTTTGAGATGCTCGTAGTATAATCGTCACTGAATTTTGGGAGAAGGGTTACACGATAATCGGACAATATTACGCATCTAAATAAAAAAAAACACTACATTTGACGAAAAATAATTTTATTTAACCGTGACAGTCCGTCCACTCGCCTGCGATTGAGACAGCAGAATTTTCGGATTAAGTCACAAATCTTTTCCGCATTTCTTTATTTTCCAGGCTTAACACCTTTGCATAACGATTCGTTTATGCATATGAAGAAATAGCTTTTGTTGGAGAGAGATTTACGTGAAAATATCAAGATATTATCGAAATATCAGCTTACTTTAAAGACGGTTAAATCATATTATAAGGATGTCATCAAAAAAAAATTGAGTGTCGGTAGACTAAGTGATTAGATTTGATAGAAAGCTGTGCTGATAAATAAAATATATTTTTCTTGAATAATCCGGGTTCGAATCCCGGTCAGACATGGCATTTTTCATTCGCTATAAAATTCCATTTCCGTAGCCCACGCATACGCTTCAAGTTTATGATGAGTTGCGATATCATCAAGCAAAAAAATAAAAAATAAATAACAAAGTATCGTCTTTACTTTTGAAGAGACGTTTATCAAACACCCTTAGAATCTTTTTATTTTTACTTGAATTATAAGTACTTTTACATTAATTTCAAAGAACTGCGTATTATTTCTTTGTTTTATTCTTTTTTACTCGTATTATTGTTTTATATATACGTAAAAAATATAAAATTTTAATTAAATATTAATAGTACAAATATGAAAATGAATTTAATATGAATTTAAATTGTATTAGTTTTATTTCTTGACAACTCTTCAGGACAGATATAAAAACATTTTTTCGATATATATATATATATATATATATATATATATAGATATACACACACACACCTGTATTTCATAACATAAAATATTTTACAGAGACAGATTATGGTGTAAGATAATTTCGAAATAAATACATTCTGGAGTTTCGTATTAAACAAACAATAAAAACAGAAGTTTTTTTTGCTGAAAGCTGTATTTAAAACTTACTGGTTTTTTTTTTGTAACTGAATAAAGATTTTAAATCAAACTTTGAGTAATGATAAGTATTAAACATATTTGACATTTTAATTATTATAGTAATACTTACGGAAATGAATGAAGACTTATAATCTAGAAAATACAACACATTACCTCTTGTTTAGAACATAACTGATCCTTTTTTACGAAAATTGGAATGTTTGATTATCTTAGTTACCTGCAAAAAAAAATTAATGAAATTTAGTTTTAAAAAAATTAAAATTTTAGTTTTTAAATTATTAAATAATTTTTTTTTTTGTCTTCAGTCATTTGACTGGTTTGATGCAGCTCTCCAAGATTCCCTATCTAGTGCTAGTCGTTTCATTTCAGTATACCCTCTACATCCTTCATCCCTAACAATTTGTTTTACATATTCCAAACGTGGCCTGCCTACACAATTTTTCCCTTCTACCTGTCCTTCCAATATTAAAGCGACTATTCCAGGATGCCTTAGTATGTGGCCTATAAGTCTGTCTCTTCTTTTAACTATAAATAAATATTTTATTAAATTAAATCTTAACTAGTTTTTGTTATCCTGTGATAATTTGTCATTATTTTAAAATTTATATTTCGTTCTTATGCGCCACATTAAATTTAAGTAAAATTAAAAAAAAAAAAAATTATTTTTAGAAAAATCACTAATATTATAATACGTTAAAAGAGTAAATGATGCATGCAGCTTGTCTTTTGATTTTAATTTCTGTTGGTAAATGTTATTTACAGAAATTTCAGAATTAAATTTGTAGTTTTTTTTTAATAATAATCTCGTTTTCATATCGTAGTAGTAACCTGCGTGTCTACTATTATTCCATATCATAATATTTAAAGCAAGGAAAAATCAATAGATTTTCTTTTATTTAAAGAATAAATAGTACTTTTATCCGTTTATAAATTTGGAAGAACGTAGAAAGTTTTCCAACGTTTTTCACATATTAGGTTTTATTTTCGTATCTTCCTCGCAGCTTCATTATTTTATAATAGTGATGTAACCGGGAGCGTAAAAAATTAACAACTATATCAAGAATTATTGCATACATATAAAGTTCTTTTTCATAAAAAAAATTTACTTATTTGACAAACGTAATCTCTAAACCAAAAGCTATTTCAAAACTTGTAATTTGATCTTTGTATTTTCGCCAAAATAAATAAATAGGAAATAAATTATTTAATTAAAAATAATTTATTAATACTAAACGGGTAGGTATGCTACTTCTCCGATAAAAAAAAAACCAGCGATGAATTTCAGAAAGTTATGGAAATAATTTTTAGTTTGAAAGAAGTTAAAAAGAAAAAAAATCATTTGGGAGCACCCAAACTAAAGGTGAAGATTCGAGTAAAATTATTTTTTAAGAAAATAATAATAATAAGTTGTGATAATAAATTAAAAAAAAAAGTCTTTTAAAATTATTTAAAAAATACAAAATTAAAGCCGTAATCCTAAATGAAGTTGTAATTTTGTAGAGTAAGGAGTGAAAATTCTTGGCTAAATCTTTTTTTAACAAGAAATACCGAAGAGCAAGAGCTATCAAAGCATTAAGATTTTCTGCATTTTATATGTAACGGGTAACTTGCGAGATGGATTTAAATTTAAAATAAAATCCAATCGTATAAACTATTAATGCAAAAACTCCCGTTAACTTCTTTTCCAAGCAAGTAAGTTTTTTTTAGGGTGGGGGTAAATATTACATTATTTGCTAAATAGACTCGGTAAAGATTTGAAATTTTATTTCGCTCAAACCACTCACACCCCTTTTTACAATTTTTTTTTCGACGTCGGTCACTGCAGGACCACGTACAGCAGTTAACTTCTAGTGTTTTAGCTCTCCAATACTCCTTCACCCGCTTCCTGTGCCGCTTCCTCCTTCTTCCGACCGCTTTAAGCTAGCGTATTCTTTCTTCTCCTTCTACATCCCTTTGAATTCTAAGAGTTTTTCCTAAGCACCCTTCTGTCTTTTAAATCCATCACGTTTATATTTGCTAATCGTAAGTAGTTTGGTTGAACCGGTTAACGTTCGTCTTGTCGCCGTTACACTTATCAAAAATTCTTTTCGTAAGCTTGTTTGAATCCATTCTTGTCAGATGTATTCGCTTACATATTGTTTCCGTGATTCTATCTAATCCCCGGTAAAGTTCTTCGGTCTTTCTTAATTTCCAACCATCGTTAGTTTTGATGGACCCTAGAATCTTCCTCAGTAAAACTTTAAGATTTATATATTAGTATGTTTTATTTAGAATATTAAAAATTGCCTGTATAAAAGTTATTTTAATAATATGAATATGTAAAAAAAAAAAAAGTTTTAAAACATTACTGTTAAATTAATCGCACTAAAATGTAAAAAATAACTTTAGGACTGTATCTCAGAATGGATTTGACGACAAGCTTTGATGGTGATATATGTAAGATTATGTGAAAGTCATAGCTTCAAATTAAAAATCTGATGTTTTTGCCAATTTTTTTTACATATTTTTTTGTTTTCTACTTTTACGTGCATTTAATATAAAAGAGTGGTTCTTAAAAAAGTTTTTTATAATATATTTTTTCATTTTCTACATTTTAGTCATCATAAGTTTATACTTTACAGCTGCTCTGTCGCACAGGTTTGAACGTAATTAACGAAAGATCGGATCGGCACTTTTTGCGGTGAATGAGTACAATCAAAACACAGGGCTAAACGATTTAATTTCCGGATAACCAAGATCCGGTCGATCAAGAGTGTACCCGATGGATTAAACAGTTAGCGCTCGATCTGCTGATAAATACGCCCTTCGAATCGTGAAAATCGGACGAGCGGTTGCCGAGATGTTACGGTGGCACCCCATTCCATCCCCTCCACAATTTCCGAACGGGACCCCGGGGCATTTGAAAATATTACCATCCTACGGGTATCGCTGAAATCGGATCGATTAGTGTAAGGGGGAGTTGAACATTTTTTTCAGAGGGCTGGACGTTTTCTTAACTACAGTAATGAGCTCTCATTCGTAGCTTTTCGATGTATAACGATATATAAGCGGTACTTAATTTCAAAGGTTCCAAAGTTATAGCCAAATAAAATTTTAATTAATGAAATGTTTGGATCTTACAAGGGGAAGACACATCGGTTCGAATCAGACTTCGTGTCCTTTTTTTTTAATTTAAATATATTGATTTATTAATAATTATTAACCTCTAATTGTAACACGATATTTACGATAAATAATAATTCAACAATAACAGTAAAAAAATATATGAAAAAATAACAGAAGTTATTAATGAAATAAAGTTTTATGTACTTTTCATTTTAAAAAATCCGAACGGGTAATTATATAGGCGTACAAGGAAGCGAGCTCTACGGCCACGGGGTAGGCCCCTTTGCCCCGGGAGGCTCAGAGCCCCTGAGTTGGCTCCGGGATTGGCCTGGGTTGACCCGAGTCCCTAGAGTCCAAGTTCTAGTTATTCATAAGGAATGTAACAGAGTTTCAGGACATGTTCTACCGGTGAAAACGAAGAAGAAAGTTCATATAAACCCTGAAACTAAATACAAACATAAGAATTTCGAAGTTTATTAATACGAGTAAAACTCAAAATGTGAAAAATTTTAACCAGGTATTAAACGAAACAAAATTTTCAATATTAACCCTTTCAGTAGGAATCCTGCTATTTGTAAATTTTTAACGATATATTCTCGCTGTTCATCTCCGTTCCAAAACACAAAGAAAAATGATATCTGTGTATTCTTAACTGGAATATTTATAAGGCATTGTTATTGACGATGTACACGAAATATTTCATTCGCCTATTTAAATGTTTATTTTTATTGAAACGCAATTGAAACCTTAATCGCTAGAATCGGCTGTTAGCATTGCCAACTTATGAAATAAATTATTCCAAACAAATTTAGATAAAATATTTTTTAATTAACTTTAAAAATATCTAATAAATTGATTTATTCGTGCATAGTTTTATTTTATTTTTATTTTTTTTTTTAAATTTTGATTGTTTTTTCCAAAATATTTAATTCTTTGGTTTTGCGATATTATAAATTTTGTTTCGTTTAATTCCTAGTTAAAATCTGTTACATTTTAATAAGTTTTGTTTTTACTAAATTTCAAAATTCTTCTTTGTATTTATTTTCTGCGGATTTTACTTATATTACTTTATTCAGAATCAAATTTTTTACGCATTTCGTTTAAAACTTTCAATTGTTTATTACCTATTTAAAAAAGTTATTTTACGCCAAACATAAAATAGTGTTTTTTTTCGACTCCAATATTTTATCTTTTAATCCAGATTTTTTGAGAAATACTGACAATACAGTTCTGAAATCTATTTTTTTAATGTTTCGGGTTTAAATTTCATACAACCATTAAATTTATCTCTTTATTTATATGCCAAGAATTACAGCTTAATTTTTGTCGAAGTCGCAGAAATCAGGGCGAAATCATTCGCCGGCCAGTACTCGGTAACAGGTTTCCGAACCTATGTTTATTATGAACTTTCTTCTTTATTTTTAGCAGTAGACCATGTCATGAAACTTTGTAACATTCTTCGTGAATCATTCTGTATATATATATATACACACACACTCACATTTTCATTCAATTATGTACGTATAATAAAAATAGTATTTTTAAAATTTCTTTGGTAAAGAAGCTTCTAATTTCAGTAAACTTTTTATTATTCTAAGTTAAACTGACTAAATATTTATTTAATTTTAGCATAATAAAGTACAAAAAATACTTCCAGACTAGTATGTATTAAATATAAGTTTAAACAACGTATGGCAACAATAAAATTATTATTATACTGTACCGACCTGTGTGTGTACGTATATTGTTAAAAATTATTACATGAGTATAAGATATCATTGTACTGACCGCAATATAACTTTTCTGAAAACATTCAGTAATATTTTTATTTACGTATGAAATATTATACTTTATATACAAGAATATAAAATAACAAAAACAAAACCTTTCGCGAATCAGTAATACGTATGTACTCCACACTTTAATACAAAGGCTTCGTGAAATAGTAATAGCCATGTTTTTATTATTATTTTTATCATTATTATTATTATTGATATCAGAACAATCGTGTTGCAAATATATACAACACCAGTGACTCCTAGTCCGGCCAGTCTCCTTGACTAGTGGGAGAGGGGAAGCCCCGTTAGAATGACGTAATGCCCCTCTTGTAAACCCCCCCCACTACAATAAAACGTTGCCACAAAGCGGTCCCAGGTTTCCTCTCACCTGCTTGCGCCTCTACGAGCGAACAGCTAGCAAACCAGGCTTCCTGCCAACGTTCGAACTACATACACTGTATTTCTGTGTATAAATATAAGTATATAAAAAAATACAGTTGTATTTTCTTCTCACAATCATGAGTAATCCACATGTTGGCGGTCACCGAAATAACAGATCGTATACAAAATAAGTGTGTACTCTTGTGAAACGTGTATTTCATAATTCATATTTAGGTTTAACAAAATAATAAAAAGAAACTATAATTTAGTAAAACATAATATATTTCATCGGGCTTCCTTTGTTCTCTTTAAATATTTTATATATATATTTTTTTTTTTAATATTCACTCAATATTATTCCATATAAAAAAAAACTATCTTCGTTCTGTTTATTAATGACCTGCCTCAAAATCTTGAACTGTTCATTGTAACCCTTTTCGCAGATGTTATAATTGTATCTGAAGACAATTACTTAAAAGACTTGAAAATTCTACGTTACCAGTTCAAAAAAAGGAAAAATTATTCGCTGAATGAATTGTTCGCATCTAATTTTAAATATGAAAAAATAAACCGTTTTACTGTATGTGTCAGGTGGATATAACATTGTGATTACGTTGATAGATTTTCCACTATTCATAACTGTCCATAAAGTTAAATTTTATTACACGATAAATTCTTTGGAAATGATCAAACTGATTTCATTTTCAATAAAATCAGACTGTACTGTTTTACTTTCATGTCCCTTAACAACACGGTAACCTTGTCGTGTTTATTAATATTTATTATGCTTATGTATATTCCTATCCTAATCATAATGTCATCTCTTGGAACTCCCTCAAAAAGTCACAAGTTTTCAAGATACAAATAAGGATTGTCAGATTATTGTTTAGCATCCGTAATTATGAATAATATAGACCGATATTTAAAAATATGAATTTTCCTTTTGCTTGTTGCTTACATTTTTTTTCTAAATCACTTCTAAAGAAAATAAAAATTGGTTTTTAAAAAGTTAACGAACTTAATGAATTTTGAAGAAAACTAATATCCATCATGTATACAACAAATATTTCAATCAAATATGCAGAAAATCGGTTTCGTCAATCTTGAAATATAAGGCCAAAAGCATTGCGACACACATACAAACATACGTGTTTTTTTTTTGTTTTTTGGACTAGATAGACAGGTTGGACTCTAAAATATAAAGCTACAATGGTGTATTTTTTACTAAAAAAACAGTCATTAATTTTTGTTAAATAATAGCAATATCCACTTCTAACAAACCGATAAAAAGAATTGTTTTTTGTACTCGATAAAAAATAAAACCGGAATGGTTTACGTGAACTGGCTTTCTTCTTTTTCCGATTAGATCTTTTTAGATATCATTGCATTTCCTTTTCGAGAGTGATTTTTTTGCTCTTCTGTAAATTTTCTGGTGCTGGTGTGTGGTTTTCTTTCTTTTATCTAGTTAGAAATCCTCAAAAGTTTTTCGAAACTATTCTATATATCATTTATTATTTTTTTTACAATTTCATTTAGTTTTTGTAGGTCTTCCTTTCTTTTCCGGCGATTTATTTCACCCTATTTCTGTTTTTCTATCGTTGTAAAAGTTACATAACTGTTTTGTAAGTCTATTGTCACTCGTTCTATAAATAGGCCCAAAACTTCATTCTTCTTTTCCGCATCTCCATTCTCTAAATCTTTTATTTCTTGTTAGATTTTAGCCTATAATCTTCCTCTGTTCTTTTGGGTGCAAAAGTTAGAACGGGATTTATTATTATTATTATTCGCTCTATGAATCGCTCTGTAAACAAAATTGTTTAAAAACTTTAAAAAACCTGAATTATCTTGTACTCTGTTCAACGTGTATATAAATATGAGCTAAAGTAATTTTTATTAACTTCTGAATTGTGAATTATTTTTATATTTATTATCGTCGTGTATTTTTTTTTTGTCTTCAGTCATTTGACTGAAGCATTTGACAGCTTTCCAAGATTCCCTATCTAGTGCTAGTCGTTTCATTTCAGTATACCCTCTACATCCTACATCCCTAACAATTTGTTTTACATATTCCAAACGTGGCATGCCTACACAATTTTTCCCTTCTACCTGTCCTTCCAATATTAAAGCGACTATTCCAGGATGCCTTAGTATATGGCCTATAAGTCTGTCTCTTCTTTTAAATATATTTTTCCAAATGCTTCTTTCTTCATCTATTTGCCGCAATAACTCTTCATTTGTCACTTTATCCATCCGTCTGATTTTTAACATTCTCCTATAGCACCGCATTTCAAAAGCTTCTAATCTTTTCTTCTCAGATACTCCGATCGTCCAAGTTTCACTTCCATATAAAGCGAAGCTCCAAACATACGCTTTCAAAAATCTTTTCCTGACATTTAAATTAATTTTTGATGTAAACAAATTATATTTCTTACTGAAGGCTCGTTTAGCTTGTACTATTCGGCATTTTATAACGCTCCTGCTTCGTCCATCTTTAGTAATTTTACTTCCCAAATAACAAAATTCTTCTACCTCCGTAAACTTTTCTCCTCCTATTTTCACATTCAGTGGTCCATCTTTGTTATTTCTACTACATTTCATTACTTTTGTTTTCTTCTTGTTTATTTTCATGCGATAGTTCTTGCGTAGGACTTCATCTATGCAGTTCATTGTTTCTTCTAAATCCTTTTTATTCTCGG
Source organism: Lycorma delicatula (assembly GCF_047948215.1). Classification (NCBI taxonomy): domain Eukaryota; kingdom Metazoa; phylum Arthropoda; class Insecta; order Hemiptera; family Fulgoridae; genus Lycorma; species Lycorma delicatula. The sequence goes on along the minus strand of NC_134461.1, from coordinate 129,212,620 downwards.
CTAGAATTACTATATCATCAGCAAATCGTAGCATCTTTATCTTTTCACCTTGTACTGTTACTCCGAATCTAAATTGTTCTTTAACATCATTAACTGCTAGTTCCATGTAAAGATTAAAAAGTAACGGAGATAGGGAACATCCTTGTTGGACTCTCTTTCTTATTACGGCTTCTTTCTTATGTTCTTCAATTGTTACTGTTGCTGTTTGGTTCCTGTACATGTTAGCAATTGTTCTTCTATCTCTGTATTTGAACCCTAATTTTTTTTAAATGCTGAACATTTTATTCCAGTCTACGTTATCGAGTGCCTTTTCTAGGTCTATAAAAGCCAAATATGTCGGTTTGTTTTTCTTTAATCTTCCTTCTACTATTAATCTGAGGCCTAAAATTGCTTCCCTTGTCCCTATACTTTTCCTGAAACCAAATTGGTCTTCTCCTAACACTTCCTCCAGTCTCGTGTATTTACCTTAATATTATTTCATGTGTTTATATTTTAAATAATTAATATGGACTTTAATCGTACTAATCTCTTTTTAATAATCGTTCTTTAATGTATTTTGTGAAGTTGTGAATTTTATCATGGTTTCCCTTGATTTATCCAGAAAACTGCTGGGAACGTTCCTTTTTTATCGATAGAGAAACATACCTATTTATTCCTGATGTGATTTAAATAATCTATTATCATGTGTCGATCGGAATATAAAATCTATTTATTGTTGTTTTGATTTTAATAATTCTTGAAATTTCTGAGAAGTATAGAAAGAGTAAATAAATTAAAAGTGTTATTAAGTAAAATTTATTATAAAAATTATTTGGAGCGTAATTATATATGGAAGTGAAACTTGTACGATCGGAGTACCTGGGAAGAAAAGATTAGACGCTTTTGAAATGTGCTACAGGAGAATGTTAAAAATCAGATGGGTGGATAAAGTGACAAATGAAGAGCTGTTGCGGCAAATAGATGAAGAGAGAAGCATTTGGAAAAATATAGAAAAGCCAAAATATAGGAAGCCAAAAAACTACTGTATGAAAAGATATTTATATATGTTTAAGCGTATAATTTTTACCATAATTCAATGATACTATGTTACTATTTAGTGTTTTAAATATCCCAATTTGAATTTAATTATATTTTTTATTACTTTGAATAAATTCTAACGTAAAAAAATTATTTACCTAAAATGACATAAAACTGGAAAAAACGAAAAATTTGTTTCATTATGGGAAAAATAATAAAGAAACCATAGGGTACCAGAAAAATTATGAAAGAAATGAAAAACTGAAGAAAATACAAAAAGAGGACAGATAAAGGAATAAATTTATAGACGATTAAATAATGAATTAAGGAAATTTTATCCTCATCTATCTCACATTGCAATCACTTCGCCCATCGGGTTGCAGAGAGCTTCCAAAGTCTTCAGAAATTAGTCCTTAATGATTAAATCTAGATGTTTTAAATTAAAATAAAATATAAGTAAATTTGACCAATAAAGTAGTAAAATTAATCTACGTCTGAATTGACAACCACAACGAATAACGTCGCATAAATTTCGTTTCCAAGGAGACGGTACAAGCTTATTTTACTGTTTGCTCAAACAAACGATTTAACACAGTCTTTCTCTTTTTTCTGTTCAGCCTCTGGAACCACCATAAGGTATAACTTCAGAGGATGATGTATATAAATTTAAACGAAGTGTAGGTTCGTACAGACTCAGGTCAACCGTTTCTGAGATGTGCGGTTAATTGAAACCCAACCGCCAAAGAACACCGGCATACACGATCTAGTATTCAAATCCGTATAAAAGTAACTGCCTTTACTAGGATTTGAATCTTAGAGTCGCCACTAGACCATCCCAGGGTTGGTCTGACATGGCTCGGACTGAGCCGGAGGCGTTTTTAGAGACATGCAACGCCTATCTTAACCAGACAGTTTTTTCTGGCAGATGAAAGCGTCAGCGGCTGGTGCTGGTTCCTAAACCGGGGAGGGATTTGGCGCTTCCCTCCTCGTACCGGCCGCTGGTGATGATTGATGCGCTAGCGAAGGCACTGGAACGTATGCTTCAGCAAAGGATAGTTGGTGTACTGGGAGAGCAGGGCGGGTTTCTGCGAATCGGTATGGATTTCGCCGGGGTAAATCGGCCATCGATACTGTGGCTGCTGTCTGCGACTTGGCGTGAAGAGCCTTGTGGTGAGGTGATGGTAGGATCTGCGTCCTAGTTACGCTAGACGTACGAAACGCGTTTAACTGCATTCGCCACTCAGCAATAATGGGAGAAATGGAGGACCTTCGTGTCCCTTCTTACCTGCGACGGTTGGTGCAAAGTTACCTCATTGGGCGTCAAATGACCTTTAGACTGTATGATGGGTACGTTAAGAAGAATCTCGATAGAGGGGTGCCACAGGGGTCAGTCCTTAGACCGACCCTCTGGAACATGGCTTATAATGGATTGTTTCGAGTTGTTCTCCCCCAAACGGTTACATTATTTGGCTACGAAGATGATATTGCATTGCTAGTGGAGGCGGTAACAAGGTATGAGGCTGTAGGCAAAACTGGTTGTATACAAAGATTAGTGAGTGGATGGCTGGGGTAGGACTGAAGTTGGCTCCTGAAAAGACGGAGATGGTGGTGATCTCTGCCTCCAGGAGGAGGCCAACTTTACGTCTGATGCTTGATAGCAGAGAAATTGTGTCTCAGGTGGCCATAAAATACTTGAGAATTTGGGTTGACTCCAGCCTAAGATGTAGTACTCACGTACTCCGGGCTTGTGAAAAGGCGGAGAAAACGAGGAGGCTTATTGTTACCTTACTCCCAAATACAAGAGGGCCCTCCCAACATAGGAGGCAATTGCTTACTGGTGTGATCTATTCAGCCCTGCTACATGGTGCCGAGTTGTGGGTGGACGTTGTTAGATTTGCCAAGTATAGGGGTAAATTGGAATCCATCCATAGGAGGTGTTGCATCAGAGTAGCGGCCACCTATAGGACGGTGTCCAGGGAGGCGTTTAGGTGATTACTGGATTCCCGCCTGTAGACATAATGATAATGCGGCATAGCAAAACTAGGAAACTGAGAACGCTTCCATTAGAGGAAAGGAAGTGTTCTGCTGAAGAACTAGAAGAAGAGATCGTACAAACATGACAGCAGCGGTGGGATCGGGCCACGAAGGGTACGTAGACCCACCGCCTTATTGGGGACATCAGGGCGTGGTGCCGGAGGACCCATGGCACGCTGAGTTTTAACTTAACGCAATTCCTGGCGGGTCATGGGAGATTCAGGTCTTATTTGTATAGATTCGGACTCGATCAATCTGAAAATTGTCCGGAGTGTGAAGTGGAAGATAACCCCTTAATATGTTTTCTTTTTGTGTCCGAGATTCACCATAGAGCGTAGACAGATGCTCGGCAACCTGAGACGTGAAGATACCCTTGAAGATAATCTACGAGTCCTGAAGATACCCTACGAGTCCTATTACAAGGTGAGGCATAGTGGAAGACTGTGGAAAGATTCGTGAGGACGGTCTTGAGGAAGCTCCAATTATATGAGGAGTCTCGCAGAGGAGAATGGCGCCGGAGGGCGCGGGGGTCCTCGGCTGTGTGCCTAGGGGGCCCCGCGTAGGGGGCGTGGGGGTTGCCTGGGTGCGATGAGGCCGGAGATACTCTGCTCGTGCGTCTGATGGTGGCTACTGGTAAGTGGTGTGACTATTTAAGATTTCTGACTTGACGGCTGTGTGGGTGTGTAAGCTTGAGTGTTCTGGATGTTAGTAGCGTGTCCTGTTTTCTGCAAGTTCTTGTGTGTTGCTGTTGTTGTCGGTGTATGTATTTGACGTGCCGTATGTGTTTCTTCCAGTAGTGTTGTTTGTGTGGGGTGTCTAACATTTTTGGACTGTTATGACTGTGGGTATAGGCGGTTCCCCCATCGTCTGATGAAATGTTTTTATAAGGAGTCCCAGGAAGGGTGAAGCCAGGGGTAGAGGTTTAGTCGGTAGTGCGCAGGTATACATACGTCTTTAATTATACCTGGCGGAACCTGTTAACAAGCACGACACTGCTTAGGCGCCCGTAAATGGGGTTCCTCCACGTCTTTAAAAAAAAAAGAGAAAAAAAGGGTTGGTCTAACATAGCCTGATTCGAGTAAGATTTTTTTTTAATTTTATTATTACATAAATTCAAAATATAAAAGCCATGCTGAGTTAATATAATTCGATGAATATAGATTATTTTAATGGATTTAAATTTATTTTATTGTAATATAATTTGTTTTATATGGATTTATTATTTGTTTTTTTGGCTTTGTAAATTTAAATCAACGTAACTTATAAAAAAATTATTTTTTTTTAACCGACATAAACATAACATGAATTCAGAAGATCTGATCTACTCGTATAATAAAATTAAAATTCAGTATTAAAATTATTATTCTGTGATTGTTGTCGGTGCTTAATTTTTTTTTATTCGAAAAACCTGTTTTACATAAAAGTAAGCAGTGGTTATTCTTGAAAATTTAAAGCAAATCAATATTTCATCTTTATCTATTATTATTATTAAGCATAATACAATGATAGTATTATTACCGCATTCAGGAATGTAATGCAGAATATTTCCATAAAATTGTAAACTAATTTTTTTCTTTATTACAGACAAAATAGCTACAACTAATTTAATTTATAACTGTATTTTTATCAAGGTTATTAAAGTTATGTAACTGTTACGTTGTTCTAAATTTATAATAAAATAAAAATATTGTGCTAGTTCTAAAATTATTCTCAGATTATATAATAAAATGTTATATGAATCGAAAGCTGTTTTAAAGTTTAAGCGATACGCCTCTCAGTTTTTATATTTTTGTAAGGTAATAAAATATTCACTTGCTTTTTGGTTCCTGTAAATGTTAGCAATCCTTCTATCTCTGTATTTGAACCCTAATTTTTTTAAAAATGCTGAACATTTTATTGCAGTCCACGTTATCGAATGCCTTTTCTAGGTTCATAAATGCTAAGTATGTTGGCTTGTTTTTCTTTATTCTTCCTTTTACTATTAATCTGAGGCCTAAAATTGCTTCCTTTGTCCCTATACTTTTCCTAAACCAAATTGGTCTTCTCCTAATAATTCTTCCACTCTCCTCCCAATTCTTTTGTACAGAATTCTAGAAGATTTTTGATGCATGACTAGTTAAGCTAATTGTTCTGTATTCTTCACATTTATCTGTTCCTACATACAACTATACATACTAAAACTGAAAAATTATACCCTGAAAATAGATTTATATAGATTTACATCATCGGATAGAAGTAATAAATTTAAACAGGACTAAAGATATAATTGAAATTAGATTAATTGGAATTGGTTGATACTAGACTTTCTAGGAGGATTTTTAAAGTATGATAAAGGCAAGTTGTATACCTCAGGACTGGTTAAACGAAAATTATGTAAATCTGCTGATCAGTTTCCGTAAGGGGTCAGTATTACGACTCAATCCACCGTCTAGTCTCAAGGGATATAATTGTATTGTTGTTTGGTTATATGTCTGTTAAGCTTATGTTTTAAGAATTTATAACTGTAATAATTTTATTTTCACTCGTAATTTGTTTATACTTTGTGGAACATAGATTATTATTATTATTATTATTTTTAGTAGGGTTTTTTGTTTAAATTAATAATAATTGTCTATGATTTAAAACTTTATTCGTTTATTGTAAATAATCGATTGCATGGTTACAAGGATTTGGTTCTTTCTAACTTAGCATTTATTTTTTACGAATTATTAATTGCAATTTCATATTAAACATTTCGGATGGAACCTAAAATAACAACTGGGTGTGGCTGTCCACAAAATTTACCTTTTATCTTAAAGAGTTTTTTACTCAGTATCTTATTGAAAAAAGTCGTAAATAAATTGTCTCATCAATATTTCATCAAAAAGTTATTTATAACTTTAATTTAGAATTCTATTTTCAAATATAATTTGTATTCTTTAGGTAGAAATATAATTTTGCATTACTCTGCGCAATAAATTATTATTTCGTTTTGAACAAAATCACACCGTATTTTATTTAAAACGCCCTGATAGAAATGTTAATGTTATTATTCCCAAATGAAGTATAAAATCGTCTTTTCGTGCAACCTCAAAAAATTACAAAGACTTTCAAGATAAAATATGGTACCCCTAATATGAATCACGTAGAAAATAAAAAAAAAATAAATAAAGTTTTTTTGTGTATATATTTATGAATATGCAATCTTTGTTATAAAAAAAAATTAATAATAAATGTTATGGTTAAAAAATTAATATTCACTGCAACCAAATAACGTAACTTTTTTCTGTAGCTCAGCACAATACTTCAAATTACGAGAAAGGGTCTTCCTTCTTATGCGTTTGTTAGAATTATTAAAAAATTACCGAACCATTTAAAGTAATAATTTTATTATAAAACTAATATTTTTTTTTTTTTACATGTTTGCTATCTGTTCAACTTGTGCAGCAATATATATGTAGTCAAATAATTTTCATTAACACATTCTGAGTTGTGAATAATTCTATAGTTGTTCTTTTAGCTTAGTAAGTACCTTCTAGAGTATTTAGCTTAACATTATTTCACGCGTTTATATTTTAAATAATTAATATAAATTTTAATCATATAATTTTTTATTTCTATAATTAATTGTGTATTTTATTATTCTACTCAGATCAACGTTTTACTGATTTTTCCCTGGGTTCGTTCGGCAAATGAATTTTTTTGTTCTTTTTTATTATGAAGGAGCGGGCATCAACAGCTATGGTCATTAGCCCGATGGAAATTAGTAGCGTATGAAAACATGCCATGCCTGACCGGAATTCGAACCCGGGACCTGCAAGAAATGCCGAGGTGCTACGTACTCAGCCACGGAGATCGGTCTTTTGTTTTTGTTCTTGTAGCAGCATATCTATTCACTTCTGGCTGATTTTTATAGGAAGTGTTTACTATCATTTATTTAGTTGATGTTATTATTATCTTTTCTTTAATTTTTATTTATCGGTTGATTTTTTAATTATTATTTCTTTAGAATCTACTTGTGACGGCTATTTAACAATCGATATGACCAGATTATGCTTTATATTTCCAATTCATTTTATAAAAAATCTTCTATTTATATATTTACATGTGTGTGTGTGTGTGTGTGTGTGCGTGTGTGTGTCTGTATATATTTTAAAAAAATATAAATTACCGTTCTTTATTTTTATATAAAAATTTTCGACTAAAAGAAAATTAACGTAAAAGGGTAGAAAAAAAATAAAAACAAAATAAATGTGTCTACATGATTACATGCAATGCGGGTAAAATATACTGCGACAAGAAGTAATTCAACTGTTGCATCGATCGCACGTTTCAAAAGAGTCGTAAGAAGAATACATAGCAAGTAAATTCTATGTCAACTCTTATCCTCGTATTATTACGTGTACAATATTAACTGTTATGTCAGCGGTTGCCGATACATTGTAACGGAGAATCTGCTCTGTAAATATTTTGAATTAATAAGAGTGCTACTAAATCCTTTATAAAAATATTTTTTCGATTTCATGTATCCTTGACTTATTATTTTTTTTTTTTAGAGATGTTATTCTAAACGGATAAAAATATTTATTAATCGACTTTTAAAAAAGTTCATAACTAAACGTCGATGATGTACGTACTTAGAAATATATATTACCGATTAAAATAATGTGGAATGTCTGTAAGAATTAAATTTAAATAACTGTAATTAATAAAATTACTAAACTTGCTCTTGATTGACACATTTAATTATTAAAACAATGATAGTCACGTTTAATTTAAAATTAACATAAAATAATAATTAAATTAACGGAGAACAATAAAAAATATTAATGCAATTAAAAATATAGACTACAATACTATTAAGCAAAATTTGATTTAACAGTTCGTGATGACCATAAAGAGGAAAGAAATATCTATTAGGTGTTAAACTCATATTAATAATGTCATCGAAAATTTGACGTAATTTTACATTCAATTAATAAATTTATTAAATTGAAAATTCATTAAATAATTTAATGAATTAAATGAATGGATAATTTAATAAATTTTCTATTCGTTAAATTATCAAATCCAGTGAATTCAGTAAAATATTTTTACATTGCGGATGAGTATTAAATCAGAAAAATGACCTTTAGAATCGCTAAAAAAGTATTTACCACGTTTCTTATTTAAAATTGTTTTATAAGTGCGTGTGTTTGTACGAGGGTAAGTCAATTATTATATTTTAGTTACATATAATTTAGTTATATTTTTTGTTGGTAGTACTGTCGTGTTGCGTAGATGACGCATGCGTGGTTTAATTGTTATGTTTGTGCAGGTTTGATGCTGCTAGGTTAGTTCCATTATCGCTGCCCTTCCCTTAACCGTGGCTGCTCCTCCGCTTTCTGTTTAGACCAAAGAAGAGCAACGTTCAGTGATCCGTTTTTTTGTGGTCGGAAGGTGTACCAGGGGCCGAAATTCATCGAAGACTTTCGGTGCAGTACGGGAACAGTGTGTTGTCGTAACGGAGTGCCTACGAATGGATTGAAAAATTCAAAACGGTCGCACAAGTGTTACCCACGACGAAGGAGCCGGACGACCGTTTACCGTCACAAATGAGGAAAACATTGAGCGTGCACGTGACATGGTTTTCTTAGACAGAGGAGTAACTACTGATGAAGTGGCACATCGTCTGCAAATTAGTCACGGTTCTGCCTACGAAATCGTCCACAACGGACATCTTCTTAGTATGGAATGGAAACGCCCAAATTCGACCTGCAAAAAAAACGTTCAAGACCCAACCGGCCGCAGGAAAACTGATGTTTTCGGTTTTTTAGGACTCACAAGGCCCAGTACTGGAACATTATGAGGAAAGGGGCACGACAATAAACAGTGCGCGATACAGTGAGTTTCTTACTGCCAAGCTGAAGCCGCAATTCGAAGCAAACGCCGAGGACTGCTGTCGAAACGTGTTGTGTTGTTGCACGACAATGCCCGTCCACATACTGCTGCTCAGACTGTTGAAACGCTCCAGAAACTCGACTTTGAAGTACTGGCTCCTCCTCCGTATAGTCCTGATCTTGCCCCATTAGAATACCACTTGTTTGGTCCTTTCAAAGAGGCATTAAGGGGCCATCGATTTACCTCGGACGAGCGGTGAAAGAAGCGGTCCATTCCTGGCTCACAGCTCAACCGAAAACCTTCTTTTATGAGGGCATCAGGATACTTGTGCAACGATGGACCGAGTGAGTTGAAATTCAAGGGGACTATGTTGAAAAATGATGTACATGTACGTTTCCTATTTGTATTACAATAAAATTTATAACTACATTGCGGATAGTAATTGACGTACCCTCGAATATATATATATATATATATATATACAGACTATATGTTTACCGGTTCATTTACACTTTCACTATAGCTACGTCAGGCCTGGCAAGCCGGTAGCAGTAATCGCATTTGCCTATCACACACACCCAGATCCGACAATACCTGGAAAATTGGTTGGAGAAAAACAGATATATTGCACAGCGTGTCAGATGAAAAAAAAAAAAAAAAGAAACAGAAAGTATTTTAGCATATGTCCTGCCGAGTAGAAATAAAGAAATAAAAGTTCGGATAAATATGGATTGGGAAACAGTGATTTTTGAGTTAACGATAGCGAAAAATTTCTGCCCTGATTTTTGTTCCAAGTTAAAGTGAAGGAATACAACAGTTTATCAAATTTAGTTTAAGATTTGATTAATTTTGACCCTTTCTGAACAGGTCCTAGAACTTTCTCTGTTTTAATTTTTGGGAAAATTATTGTAAAACATAAAAGTATGAGTGATAAAGCACAACTTTTTAAGTTTTGGTCTACAACTTCGTTAAATTACTTCAATACAGCACAGTAATTTTCTTCAATTTCTATATCATATAATCAAAAGAATACGCGAATTCCAGTTGTTGATTAGCTGTCAATAAATAAATAAATTTTTTTTTATAATATATGTATATTTTTTAATATATGTTGCACACTCTCAGAGGTCTAAGAGATCCCGGGAGAGGGTCCTACTGAGATCCCGCAGGACCCGGCTATGCCGTTCCCCGCAGGGGTCGTTCACCCAGTACGCCGGGACTTGGTCTTTTATATGCCTGCTTCTAACCGTTTCCTCTCCTTAGGGAGGGGTCCAGCCGGGTCTCGGTCTTTTTTTTATTACCCACGAACTGAGGGGGTCCCCGGTCAGTGAAGCTTGAACGTAAAATATGAAACGGCATTTTTCAAAATGCCATGCTTGATCGGAATTCGAACCCGTGACCTCTTGAAGATGGGCCGATACAATACCACTCCGCCACAGAGATCGGCATGAATCTATTTTTTAAATAATGAATTTTCGTTTCTTAATAATTTTACGTAGCAATTAAATTTAAATAATAGTACTTAACTATTCGTCTTTGATTCCAATATTTATTTATTTTCTAGATTTTCTATGGGCAGTTGAAATCTGTGTATTGCGAATAATTTTCTGCGCTTTCAAAATTCAAGAATATTGCAGTGCTTGAGTTTCACTTTAAAAAAATTCCTCTCAGATTTTAAATAAAAATTATATAGACATAATTTTTGTTAAGATTATTGTAATGGAGAATTACATTATTGACATCATGAATGTCAGAAAAATTCCCAAATAAAATGATTTCAAATTCAATAACTTTTGCTTCAGTAATTCAGTTTTTACGCACAGTCGGTTCTCTTTTATCATGTTCGTATTCTATTTAACGCCATGACGTAATGATAAAGAGCAGAACGTAATTCGCCAAGTTCAATGTAGCCCGGAGCTCATTACTTAACGAATTTTAAATCGCACTATTTCGTTACACAGCAAAGAATGACGAATACTGCATAAAGAAAAATCTCTACCCGTATTATTTTACGCTTTTTAATATTTGACTCTTTTTTCTAGATATTTATGATTCCTGTTTCGATTTAAAATTGTAATACAATATTTTATATTCTGCCACATTTTAATCTGTTTTGTTTTTAATAAGTCATTTTTTTTCAATTTTTCTTCTTGTTCAGTAGACGTTACTTAATAGATTTTGTAAAATTAAATCTTACTTGTTTACTCAAAATCTAAAAAATTGTGTTTTTCGACACATAAATTTAATATTTTAAAAGAATTTTCCAAATAATTAGTAGAGATGTAATTGTAAAACCTGTTTTATTCAATTTTTCACATACGGCCAAAAACCATCAAATTTAACCTTAATTACATTCCAAGAATTTCAGTACGGCTTCATTTTTATCCTTGAACGAGTTATAAGGGTAAAACATTTTGCAAGCTACACAAGGAAACGAAGCGTTTCCATACTTATTTATGACCGGACCCATACTTATTTATGAACTTCTTTTTTTTATTACTTGTAGAATTGTAGAACACCTCCTGAAATTCTTTCCATTTCTTTGCGAGATTCAATCTATTTGTAGAAAACTAATCGAAAAAATTAAAGTGAAGTCTATGGAACGTTTAATTTCTTGATATTTCATATGATACGTAGTTTTAAATAAAACTTTCTCACCACTTGTCCGATTGAAAATATAAGTCGATTCATTTGAAGATGAAATTGTGGCAAGGGACAGAGTTGGCTCAAAATTTAAACGAGACATCGGTCATGTGATATTAAAGATCTTTGCGAGACCAGCAAAACTGTATCAAAAAATAAAGTTCTAACTATTTATACCAAAATGGCGACTACATACGACATTGAGTTAATTAAAAAATAAAAACTGAAATTTTTCAAATATTTCTTCTATATAGTGCACTGAATTAAAATTTTCTCATTATTTTTATAATTGTTAACTTTTTACTATTTCATGCCACTTACAGACTAAAACAATTTAATATTTTTATGTTAATTTCAATTTTAAATAATGCTTTTGAAACAAATTTTGCCTTAGACAAAAACAATTTTTTTCACAGCGTGCGTCTTTTTTAAACTATTGAACTAGTAAAAAGTATGAGCTATTATAAATAGAATTTCGATGTCTATTTTGGCTTGCGAAAGGAAACACCTGAATAAAATAAACCGAAAAAGACCGGCGAAAGAAAACAAAATATTAAATTAAAGCTAGAGGTTTTCTGCTCTATTTTAATGATTAAAATCAACTCGAATGTGCTGTCGGTATTTTTATAAACATGCATTTATATACTCATTACAAATCATATAAAATCAATTCTTTTTGTCCGACTATTACTTAAATAACGAGTAGAATGGCTTAGGATTCAATGAAGGTAATGTTGCCGCCATCTTTTTGTTTTATTCCCCTATTATTAACATCTCTCAGTTCATTGACCCATGTCCTCTAATTTTCTGTCAGTCGTCATTGCTTTGGGGTCGAGTATGCTTGCTACGTCAAGAGATCTAAAACAACGTACAGCGATTGAATTTTTAACAGCGGGAAAAGTGAAATCTTAGTGACATTCATCGTCGTGTAGAAGTCGTTAATGGTGAAACTATTGGTCGAAGTACTGCGCTTACAACAAAATTATATGCATCAGAAGCTGATAAAGCAAATATTGAGGATGAACATCTCAGTAATCGAAAAATATCCGTGACTTAAATGAAAAACACCAAAAGTAGGTGGATGAATCGATTCAAAATGACCGTAGGGTCACAGAAAAACGTATTACCACTCGGATAGGCGTATTGAAAGAACGAGTAGGAAATATTATTGCACAACTGGGGTATCGTAAAATATTTTCGGGGTTGGTGCGCAAACTCATAGAAAAAACAAATAACAACGAAAGAAATGTTATGAACAGCTGATGAAACGAGGGAGATGACTTCATTTTCAATGCTATGATTCGTAACGAAATTGGGTGAATCATTACGACCCGGAACAAAAGAGGCAGTGCATGAAATACCGTCATTATGCTTCGCCTCATTTAAAAAAAAAAAAAAAAACACAACACAACTCTCCGCAAAACAATTCTCTTGACAATGATTTGGGATTCCAAACACGTGTATGCAGCTGATTATCCGGAAACTGGGTCGACTGTAAATTCTGTGCAATACGTAGAGAATATTAAATAACTTTCGTCGTATTCGACGATTCACGGAGCTGATAATTCTGCAATATTATTTTGCAGAACAACATTATCATGTTTTACGGTTAACATATCGCTTGCAAACGCTGAACTTCTAGTAAAGTTGTAATTAAACTTATTCCACACCTTTCCGTATTCATCAGATTTGATGCTTTGCAATTTTGATTTTTTCTGCAATTAAAGATTTTTATTAAGGTATTCATTTCACAACGTACGGTGAATTCAAAGACTTTGTGAGGTCGTGGTTTAAAGAAAGACCACCAGCATTCTTTACTGACAGAATGCGAAAATTGGTTCACCGTTGGGAAAAGTATGTAGCTGAAAATGGTGACTACGTGAAAAAATAAATGTAGGATTTTGTACGAAACAAAATGTACTTTTACGCCATATTCTTTCACTTGACAACCTTTTAATTTGCCAGTGACTGCGAACTATCAGCGACCCCACGGTTGTGTCGATGGCGTAAGGAATAGTTCGAGATGAATCTAGGAAAACCACGGTAAAAACTTTATATTAGAGTACTTTCACAAAATACACAATTAATTATAAAACAATAAATAGATTCGATAGTCTATTGCATTATTTTATCTGATTTTAAAAGAAGAAAAGTACACTCTATGCGTACTGGTTTGATTACCGTACTGTAATGCCTGATTTTAACTTTTATTGAGTTGTTTGTTTTATTGTAAATATCTTTTGTATACGGGAGACTAATTATAAATTTTTCTTGTTAGATCGGCTTCTTTATCTTTCTTTCTTTTTCTTGTTTAGCTTCCTGTAACTACCGTTCAGCAAATACTTTAGAGGATGAATGAGGATGATATGTATGAGTGTAAATGAAGTGTAGTCTTGTACATTCTCAGTTCGACCGTTCCTGAGATGTGTGGTTAATTGAAACCCAACCATCAAACAACACCGGTATCCACGATCTAGTATTCAAATCCGTGTAAAAATAACTGGCTTTACTAGGACTTGAACGCTGGAACTCTCGACTTCCAAATCAGCTGATTTGGGAAGACGCGTTCACTACTAGACCAACCCGATGGGTGGCTTCTTTATCCAAAGCATAATTTTAAATATTGCATCCAGATATTTAAATTTATTGACTGTCATTTTTCAAAATTTGTTATTTAGGGACTTAGATATCGGTAATGAATACTGAATTGTTAAAGAAAATTTTTATTAGACTTTAAGTTTAATAAACTTAAGAAATATGTTGGATATGTTAATATGTTGGAAATTACATAAAAATAAACGAAACGTTTGATAGCAATTTCAATAAGTAAAACGATCAATTTTTTTAACGCATAACTGATTGTGTATTTTCACGGAACGATTGTTTGTGTAACTATGAAATAACGGATTTTACTCTTCAGTAATAACAGGCTATATATGAAACAATAACTGTTTTTTCGAAAAAGTATTTCAGTGCGATGAATTCTCTAGTAATGTAGATTTTTATTTGAAAGGAGAAGACTGTAGTAATGAAAATTTCAATCTATTTTCTCCATTCTTATAAAAAAAATAAATAACCTTTATAGACGTTTCTTCTTTAACAAAAGGAACGGAATAAATTGAAAAGGATAAGATGATACAGAAATATAATGATAAAAATTGAGAAAAGGATCGCTGAACTGTTAAAGGTAAAAGAGTATTTAAATTGGCTTCAAGCCAAACAAGGTATTCTTACCGGTATAGGAGTTTTCTTGTTGAAAATGCAGTACACATCATCAATCGTGACTTTCGTCCGGCGTAATTTATTTTCAGCAGTACCTTTATGCAAACCTAATTTAGTTTCCTTCGACATTTACATTTATGAGCATCGGGTTTCAAATAATAAAACTTGGTTTTTATCGTCTAATCTGTTTTTTTAATAAATTTATTGGAACCTTATACCCGTATCATTATTTCATTAAAAAGTAAGTACGTAGATCACTCGTATTCTATTACGTTAGTATATCGTAAATTTAATCTATATTGATGAGAACGAAAATCTGTTAGGGTATCGCATCTGAAGTCCCAAACCAAATTTGATGAAATTCATAAGTCGGTTCTGTCTTGATCCCGGTTGGTTTTCGGTCACTCAAAATCTCTAATATATGCCCGGAGCCACCAAAAATGGGAAAACTTAACGTTTTAAATCTGTATAAAATACAACCCAAATTTCGAAATTTTGAACCCTTCAAACCTCTTTGGCCCACAAAATTGGAAAGTGGTGGTTTCGAATTTAAAAAACTTCATAAATAATTAAAATAAACTATCCTCTCTCCTTATTACCATATATCATCTTAAATGAGGCAACAACTAATGAGGCAACAACAGGTATCGTTATTACAAGCATTAACTTCAATCCAGCAAAACAAGAAAATTTTTGTAAATTCATAGCAATATTCTGATTAGAGATTAGGGACAACCCGGATTAAACCGGGTACATAATTAGTTATTTATAGCATTTGGGGAATTAAACTAATAAAATGAATTTCCAAAAAAATAATCATAGAATAAATAATCGATGCTACGATAAAGATAAAGATGCTACGATTTGCTGATGATATAGTAATTCTAGCAAGAGTAAAAAGGATTTAGAAGAAACAATGAACGGCATAGATGAAGTCCTACGCAAGAACTATCGCATGAAAATAAACAAGAACTAAACAAAAGTAATGAAATGTAGTAGAAATAATAATCATGGACCACTGAATGTGAAAATAGGAGGAGAAAAGATTACGGAGGTAGAAGAATTTTGTTATTTGGGAAGTTGAATTACTAAAGATGGACGAAGTAGGAGCGATATAAAATGCCGAATAGCAAAAGCTAAACGAGCCTTCAGTAAGAAATATAATTTGTTTACATCAAAAATTAATTTAAATGTCAAGAAAAGATTTTTGAAAGTGTATGTTTGAAGTGTCGCTTTATATGGAAGTGAAACTTGGACGATCGGAGTATCTGAGAGTAAAAGATTAGAAGCTTTTGAAATGCGGTGCTATAGGAGAATGTTAAAAATCAGACGGGTGGATAAAGTGACAAATGAAGAGGTATTGCGGCAAATAGATGAAGAAAGAAGCATTTGGAAAAATATAGTTAAAAGAAGAGACAGACTTATAGGCCACATACCTGGAATAGTCGCTTTGATGTTGGAAGGACAGGTAGAAGGAAAAAATTGTGTAGGCAGACCACGTTTGGAATATGTAAAACAAATTGTTAGGGATGTAGGATGTAGAGGGTATACTGAAATGAAACGACTAGCACTAGATAGGGAATCTTGGAGAGCTGCATCAAACCAGTCAAACGACTGAAGACAAAAAAAAAAAATAAAATAATCGATAAATAAAATGATAAAAATAATATTTTTGATTCAGACTATAAATTTTTGTTCACAAAAATCTTTTGGTCTTTCATTGTATTTTTATCAGTCGAGAAGAACGTAAATTTATGATCCATTCAGACACAACAACGACGAGTTCTTACAGTACAGCTGAAAATTCCACCGGTACCAGTAACAAAAAATATCTTTATGTTTTTTACTCGACATCTTCTAACTGGTCCTTGACAGTACCATATATATGCTATTCGGTGTGCAGAATGTCTACAGACAGCGAAAAGATAATTAGCTGCCGACGATATTTTTCGTTTTTCACTGCAGTAATACTGTGTGCTAGGGTTACTATAAGATCTATTAAAACACAACAATGTCCTCACAGTGACGTTTTCCTCGTAGTGCCCGTGCCATGACAGTGATAATTTAGTCGACTATTCGCACACATCAGTATATTTTCAGCAAAGAATAAAACAAAATTGAATTGCTCCAAAATATCCCTATTTTCTGACGATGAACTGACAATCATAAATCTAATACTTGATAAAGCGGCAGAAAGCAATAAGAAACTGAAGGAGCGTACGCTATCTTTTTTAAGGATTTTATCTTTGGTGAAGATAAATTTTTCAAATACATTAAAACGCGTTATTACACATTCAATTTATTTATAGCTAAATTAGAACATCATGTAAAAAAATGTTACCGTTGGAAACGAGCGGTACCACCAAGGGAGCGGATTTGATTACGATAGCCTATTTGATTACGATAGCCTATTTGATTACGATAAGCTATTTGATTACGATAAGGAAGATTAACATTTTTTAAATATTCTTATTGACAAATTTAAATTTTAAACTCGTTTGTGTAACGACGGAATATTAAACCGCGTAATCATGATTTAAGACCTGATGTTTCTATTGAATTACCGTTTTCAATTATTTACATTTGTACAATAAATATTTCAACTATTATCTCACTCTTAATATCATTATTATATTTAATTAATTAATAAGTAAAACCGTATGGAATATATGAGAAAACAAGGTATAATTTATAAAAATATATAATACAAGGTTAATGTGCTAAAAAGTCGTATAATTCTTAACAGAAGTAAAAATTTTAATTAACATATAAAATTTCCAATTCACAAATCGAGACATCTTGTTATGTAAATTAAGCCGTGCTGTATACTTAAAGAGATGACTCTGCAAGTGTCATTTTATCTGAATCGCGAATGGAGGCTGAACTGGCCGTAAAATTATTGTAGGATTGTTGCGTACAATTTTGTGGTTTCAACCGGATTGAGCTGTACTGTAATCTATTCGTTGGCGAAACTTTATTTTTTCCTCTTTTTTGACTTAAATCGTGTATTTTCATTTCATAAATTATATGATGTAACCCGCATTAGTTTAATCGACTCGTCGTCGTTATATTTATTAATAATAGTTTGAATGTAATAAATAAATAATGTAAATAATAATAATTATTAAATTCTTAAAAAATACAAAATTATTTTGGAAAGTATACAATTTAAAAAGATGATGGATAATATTAATAATAATAACAACAAATAGCATTACGGAAGTAAAAAAAGAAAAATAGCGTTAACTAATTTTATTTTTACTGTTTGCACGCATTCTGCGCACTGAGTAGCGCTGTACGGTATAGTCACCGGCTAGTTTGAACAAGTCGATCGCAAAACAAAATAACGATATTTTGTATTATTTGCACTAGTGGAAATAATACAACTTCACTGTTGTATCTGAATAGAGCATTATTTTTTTTTTTAAATATTCGTAACTAGTGTTGTTGTTTTTTTCAAATAAAGTTCTACTTTGTTTATTAATAAACTGAACGTATAATAAGGCAGATTAAAGTATTTGAAAAATTTAAATCGTCAATAATAAATTCTTTTTAAATGTAGCTGCGGCATACTCTTCTACAGCTTTTCCTTTTAACCGTACATCGTCAACCCGTTTTCTTTTCTTTCTCTTATTCATCAAGTATTACGGCTATGAACGCTACAGTTAATCGTCGGAAGATTCGGCTATATCCGAGCAATCTGGTTTAATATATCGCTGCAAATATATTGATGTGTGCGAATAATTGACTACTGTCAGTGTCGCGTTACGAGCACTATTTAAATACAACTTTAGTCTTCACTTACACAGTCATGGCCTGGCAAAGGATATTTTTATTACTTTATGTTGTAAATACTATAATTAAAATTGTATTTTTTCTAGAATTTACAACTGAAGAGGTTTAAAAGCATTAAAACAATTTCAAAATGTAATCGGAATTTAAAATATCATTTTAAATAACAAGATACGGCATCTCATCTTGCAATTTCATTGTACCTAATACTTTACGTAATGAAATCAAGTTAATTTTGATATGTTTAGTTGCTTTTGTCAGCATTAATTTTAAAAATAATTTTTTCTTATGAATTTATTTTAAATATATTACATGAAGTATTCTTCTTTATTGTAGCGAAGTATCGACAATAAAAAAGCGATAAAGGAAAAGTATTACAGGACTTTGCATTCCAGTATTTAAATATTGAAGATTAAATATATTAAAAAAATATGGCAGCAAGAAATTTTTAGATATATCCGAAGAGGGGTATGTAGCAGAATATATTAAAAGAAAAATTCTGACAGGTAAATATTAAGACGTTCAGGTGACAGTAATTTATTTAGATATAGAAGGCGGTATGAGGGTGAAAACTATAAAGAAATAAGAAACGTGGTACAGAAAGAAAGACAATTCCGAGTGTGATTCAATGAAGTAAATATTAAAAAAAAAAAAGATGTGAGAAAGATGTAGTTGAATTGTAAATGGTAATACTGGTGAATTACAGAGAAAAAATAAATAAATTGAGTTTGTTTAAACCGCAAGTCTGAAGTGAAAACTTCTATTGAAAATATAATCGTTTGAAAATAATATATTAATGAACTTAATATTATGGATAATATTACTTGGATGAATCAGGGACAATAATAATTGTTATTAATTAATAAGTAATTAATTATGTTTATTTAATTAAAATTAAAATATTAAATTATTTACTGTGCGTGAAATTAGTTATGTGCATAATGAAAAGTATGTTTTGAAATATTATTCTATTGTACTCTATATACAAGAAAAACATATAAATTTAAATCAATGACTTAATTTCTCTTCAATAATATGTTTCAGTATTAGAACGACGATGCACTAAACGTATACACTGAAAGGTAGGTATAGTAATTACAAGCACACCGAATTATAAATGTATTTAATGTAAATCGATACACAGAAGCCATTCACAACCGATTGTTTCTCTCTCGTTCGAACAGGACTCGGCTGCCCCGAGTTTACACGAATGAGCGTTCACTTCAAAGCCTGACTGATAAGATTTTTTTCAGCGCCCATCTAAAAATACGCGACGCGCCTATAGAGGTTTTCATTTCAAACAAATAAAAGCAAGTTGTTTACTAGTGGTCCAATTACCACGCAATTCAAAATTCACCGAAAGGAATCAGTATATACAGATACACACGGAATAAATAAATACGTATTCAATTTAATTTGAAAAGGTATTGTTTTAAATTTTAGACTAAAATTTTATAATAATTTTGATAAAAAAATGCCTACCAATTACCTATATTTCTCGTATATAGAATTTATCACTCAAATTTATGAAAACAAATTCAGGTGCAATTCTTATAATTTTAACGCCATTTGTTGTACGGGCTTTTCCTACTTTAAATGTGGGAGGATCATTATCATTAGTGTTATTATTATACGCAATACTTTTCAAAAACCTCCCAAATTATTTCAGGACTTAGATCTGTAGGATCCGGGCTAAAAAATTCTTGAAATAGCCCACTGTTTGCTGTAGGCTCTTTGTGTAGATAGCAAAATCTTTAATCTTTAAAATAGCAATATATTTAATTATATCTTGGTAAACATTTTTAGTTACCAAAAAAATAAAAAATAAATAAAAGAGAATCTAGCATTATTATCATTTGCCGTTAGTTGTGAAAGAGTTCATGTTAGTAAAATAGCATATTTTATAAAGTTGCTAAAAAAAATAATTTCTTAATAAGAAATACAAAACTAAAAATATATTATAAATATCTGATTCGTCAGTATTTTAGGTGATAAACACCTAAAATATTTAATATTGAGTGCACGTCAATATTTTGGTTTCAATTAATTAAGGGGTGCAATGATACGGTCAGCAACAGTAAGATCTCAAAGCTTTTCCTGAACGATTACAATATTTTTACTTATTTTCATCAAATTTTGAACAAAGAGACTCGTATGTACGCATAGGGCAATTTGTAAATCAAATTTTGGGTCAACATTTCCAGGGAATCGGGTAGATAATTTTCTGGGATCAATATTGTAAACAAAACCCATTTTATATTAAAATACTACTGAATTAAATATTTAATTAAATAATATTTATTAATTATTTAATTATTTTTATCGGAATATGTTGAAGAGTTGGTCAGTGTTAGATATAAATCAAAATTCTTTCCAAATATCTAAAAGAAGAGTACTTCTTGTCTGGCCCCAAAAAATTGTCCAAAAAGTATCTGGCGATTTTTGAAAAGAATAAATGACAAAAAAGATAAAATTGGGAATTTTATGGAAAATTTATAAAAGTGCCAAGGACCTATAAGTTATAAAATGCCTGAAAGACGGATGCCTAAAATAATATTAAAGGTAATGTTATTTTACAGAAGAAGGAAAGGAAATCCGAAGTTGGTAGAAACTAAATGGGATTTGGTTATAATGGAAGTAAGAAAAAGAGAACAATTTCAAGATAATGGAACGTCTGAAATCCTATTTTGGAGAGGCCAGGCTTCATTAAGGCTGTAGAGCTGAGAAAAAAAGAGATTATTAAAAAAAATCTGTCCGATAATTTTCTTCCGCACAAAGACACACAATCCCCATTTTTTACAACGTAAGTCGGAATTCTAATCTAAAATGATAATTTACGCAACGATTTATTAGGACACTACAGCAGTTGATTTTTAATCATGCCAACAAACTTAATAAAGTACAGAAGGATGACCTATGCGCGTAAAATGTCCTGTGATACTTTTTACAAAATCGCTTAGTAAATATTTTATATTACAATTATTCCACAAACGAATTTCAGTAATTCTTAAGTCTGGAACAAATTTTTCAGTAAATAATGTTTAAAATAAAACACGTTATATAAGTAAAGAAACGTATGCCGCGTTAAGAAAAAATATCCTGTGTTTTATGTTCATATAAATATTTCGATTTTCTTCAAATGAATTTTAGAGAAAATCTTTTTAAAGCACATTTATTACTAACAGTAAATATATAAATAATCCAGAAAAAGTTTTTTAATTTTCCTCTTAAAATTGAAATAGTATATATATATATATATATATATATATTATTTTTCTTTTCCTCTATCTCCCTTTGGTTTAAATATTCTCAAAAGATTTTTGAAAGTTTATTCTTCATATATAGAGCTATCAAGAAATATATACACTTTTTTTTTTAAATTATATACCCCAGGCCTAAAATGCAGAAAAGGTTTTTGGAAATTTTATTTTTCTTATTTTAACCTTTATTAAGTAAGGGCGGTGTTAAATTTAGAAAAGACTTTATTAGAACAAATTTGTTAAGCTTAACTTATAGATGAATATTTTTAGAAAAAATATTTCTTAAAATTTATTCCCTAACTCTGAAAAATATATATTCAATTTTCGGCTCTAACTCTTTTAATTTTTATTATTAATATCTGGGAGAGTCAGCAGAACTTTTTCAAACTTATATATATATATATATATATAATAAATAAATATATATATATATTTATTTATATGCTACAGATAGGAACGTTTCATTCTGGGTTTTATGACTGTAGACCCTGAATTTCTGTAACACAAATTTTGGCTGAGCAAAATGACGTAACCACTCTGCGTTTGGAGTAGTTGGAGTATTGTATTTATAATGTTTATTCTTATAATGTACTACAGCACTCTATTATTCGAGCAGTCGAACATCAACTCCCTTTTTATCTTTTCCTCACACGTTAATGTTACACAAGGACTCTGTCAAAAGACTTTTGTTACGTCTAAGAAGATCTTATTTGATTCTATCATTGTTTTATATTTAAGTCGGTTTGGTATTTGTGATAGGTATTATAATAAGAATATTAATATCTAAACTAAATCTATTAATTTATTTTTAATTCGTAAATGATGAACGATTGTTAATCGGCTTACAAAATCTTTAATTAACGTAAATCCAAATTTTTGATGGGTAACTTAAATGTATGTTAAATCATAAGCCGATTTCGTTTTAAATAAAAATTCACAACATATCCGCTTCCCATCTTATAATTACAAGTAACGATTTGATCGCTTTATTCATTCATTAAACACGAACAAAAGTGGTTAAATCACATGTTAACGAAATTTATTAATTAAATACATGCGGTGTACGGTTCTACAGTGCGGTTCACCGCTATATATGTCGTACCTTACGTTACTATTACTTTATGATTTAAACGAAATATCTGATATCATATTTTACCTTGAATCATGTTTATTTTAGGTTTATTACATTCTAGAAGGCTGTCGGCTGAAACCTTGATACGTAACGTAAGATTTTGTAATTGAAATTTTTTTTCGTAGCATATTACATATTAAAGGGTTTACATGAAAATATTATCTGTAACTAATAATAAAAAGAGTTTTAAAAAATGGCAAACATTTGGTTAATGAGGGCAAATGGAATTAAAAACTCGGTTTTAATTATTCTAAAGATTATTACTAAACCAGTCTCGTCTGTTTTTTTTTTAATAAGTTTTTAGCTTAAAAACCCTCTTTTTTTAACTCGTAATAATGAAAAAAATAATAATGAACGACGGTCTTATTTCAATTAACAATAAATTTTTACTTTCTGGCATCATAGTTCTATAGGTATACTGCGAGAAGTAAAGTAATCGGTCAAAAAAATGGAGTACGGATTTTTTTAATTTTTGACCTTTCATGACTCAGGGACCCCAAAGAATAAAAAAGTGGGTGGTAATGTTTGTGCATTAACATGTTCGAAACTTAATAACTTTTGACTGGGTAAACTGATTTTGATGAAATTTTAAATAGAGCCTCCCGTTATAGGGTGATTTGTTGATCAAATTTTGGGGTAATATTTCCAGCGGGTAGGATGGATAGTTTACTGGGGTCAATTTTCTCAAAATTTTATAAACATAACCCGCTTTATATTACGCTCAGTACATGCTTGCACGCTTAAATTACCATTTCTTTTTAAATTGCCCCAAAATTTCCCCGTATTTTTTTACGGATTTCTTTATGGCTTCCGAGGCATACAGGCATAGTAGCAGGGCAAGAGTCCAAAACAAATTCTTCGAGGGCAATGTAACGATGGAGGAGACGATCAAAGTTTAAAAATATTGATGTTTGAATTTTTAAAATATTTTTTGGTTTATTTTCATGCGTCATTATTTTTCCACTATTTAAGAAAAAATAATTAACGCCTAGAAAGTACATTGTTTACTTTTCTTTGTATTAGGATGAGTAAATTAAATTCATTACTAATTAAGACGTATCTTCAAAATAAAATTGAAAATAGCCGGTAAATAGATCGCGGTGGACGAGGGCTTCGTCGTCGACAGACTATTACTTAACAAGAAAATTAGGCGAAACTATACTAGTAATGAAATACGAAAATAAGTTATTCTAATGAGATTCATGATGATTTTCTACCTCCTTTGACCCGAACATCAACCTACCCGTCGACCAATTACAACCAAATATTTAATGGCATCCGTATCCCGTATACAAAAACTATTGTACCAAACTTCATTCAAATCGGTTTATCTAGTCTAGAGATAGTAACAAAAAAACATCAGTGTATTTGGCCAATAAATGAGAAATTTTTATGGCACATGAAAAAATGAAAACATTTTTTTTTTGCCCTCAACCATTCATTTTAGGGTAGTTTTTATGGGATAAATAAGCGTGATTATATTGGGTTATGGATTGCGTATAAATTTCTTAACAGATACTGAATTTTGTAAAAATAAAATATTGAAATCGTCGAGTAAAATTTTTGAGATGTTACTCTTGATGTCCGTATCATCCCGCCCCTTAATCGATTGCAATAAAAAAAAAAAACAGGCTCAACGATCATACTCAGAAGTCATCGTACAAAATTTCATAAAGATCGGTGAATCCGATCTGAAAATACCAAACGTACCGATAACCAACAAAATAGAAAAGAACAGGTTTATCATCTCCCATCCCTGAATTAAATCCTCAAGCACATAACCAAAGTTATATACTGATGTAAGGGAATAATCTAATTAATATAACAATATGACTTTTGAATCCAGAAGCGACAAAAAAGAAAATGTTTTTTATTCCCAAGTTTTTATGGAGTAGGGGGTTTAAATAAGGCCAAACCCCATTAGAAATTATTTTAACTTCCTAATGGTCATTAAATTACGTGAAAAAAAATTGACCTACCATTTGTGTAAAATTTTAAGATCGGAACTCACAAAGCTTCTATGTCTGTGTCTTCTACACAGACATAAATTTAATGAAATGTCATCAATTCCCCGTATATAGAAACCAAATGCCAAATTTCACCAAAGTCAGTCCATACACTCTAAAGATAACAAGAAAAAAACATAAAATACGAGTATAAATCGCTCGGTAATTTCTCAGTGCAGTTGATTTTTTTTTTAAAAAAGGAATCATAAAACGACAAGATCTGTAAAACACCACTACATGAACAATTTGACAAAATTAGCATTCTTTCCCTTATGTAATATACCGTATAAAATGAAACTATATAGCCAGGAACGTTTTTTTCTAAATTAATCAGAAAATGTGATTATAAATGTGATTTAACATTGAGTAAATGGAGAAAGAGTGATTAAAAAGAATTGCTTACACTACTTTTTTTTCAAAACTCCTGAAGACAGCCATAATTTCGATTTTGCACCTACACAAAATTTCAATATATTGACTGAAAAAAATATATATTTTCAAAGCAACTGAAAATATTTTTTTCTAACTTTTAATAGTTTATTGATACCAAATATTTTATAAAAACATCTTATTTTACTTTCACGGCTATAGTTCTATTGCTGTTGCACGAGTTTAACTACAGTAAGAAAGTATAGCCATCAGCCAACGATTGTGCTTTTTACAAATGTCGACGTTTCAACACATGATTTGTTCAAAAAAACAAAAGAAATTTCCAAAAGATGTACCAATATGTACGTGCATAAGTGTGATGGTCTTTATTAGAAATGACTTAAAAAGTTTTTCTATATATGGAGCATTAATGGGATTAAATTTTTGAAAAAAATTCATTATGGGGAGGGGTAGTTACGCCATTTTTTTTCTACATGTTTCAGCGTTATGTATAAACAGTTTTTGCCTCATATCTCGAAAGACCGATGACAAACAAGTTCAAATTTGGGACAAATATTTGTCTATATATTTCCCAGCATTGACCTGATTTTTCAGTGGGAAAATGAGGCGTTACGGTAGCCGCTTTTTTATTTTATCGGTAATATAACTATTTACGGCAATATACATATAGCTGCTGCAGCAGCAATAACTATAAACGCAAGTATGCTGATCGGTCAAAATATCCGGTGTAGTAAATTTTCAGATCTCGACGTTTTATAGCATCCTCTGATCGAAAAACCTTAACAAATAAACCGTTGAAAATTCAGGATGTATATATTTTGATAAATATCTCTGGACTACCTGAACATTTCAACTTGAAATCCGCCTTAAATATTTCTACGTAAGGGTCATTTATACCATTAAATTTTCAACTTTGATAAGAGGATGTGTAATTTAAAGACATTTTAAAATTTCAACTTTTTTCGGGGTCGTTATAGTGGTACTACCATACGACATGTTTACAGTATTTAAATTTTAATTCGGTCGACAATTTGTACGGGGATAATAATTAACTTAATTGTTTGAATGTTTTTATCTATTTACAAAACGGATTGTTAAAAATTATGATTCTTGAAAAAAGTATTTATCAAATAAATCTTAGTTTTTGTTCCCGATCCGTCAAGAGAGTACCCAGAATATTTGTATTTTTTTTTTTTACGATTTCGGTTAATATTTCTAAACGGGATTAATCATTAAGCACCAAATTTGGCAAATGTATTTATACACGAGGTGCTGATTTTATTTTAAGTTTTAGGTCCCTATCGATAAGCAGGAAAGGTAGTACCCGATTTTCAATGATTCTTCTGATATCACTAAACAAATTTTATATTAAGGGAATAGTTTAATTACAGTGTTTTCGATGCTAAATTAAAATACAATAACCAAGTCATGAAGGAGTTTCCCTTGAAACACAATTACGTTCTAAATATCAACAGTTAATCAGACGTGGCATAAATATCGATAAAAATCCAGCCGTAATGAATGAACTAGAAATCATAATAATTTGCAGTACTATGAATAAAACCACAGCGTAAGAAGAATAATAGTAACATAGGAATAAATAACATTAGAAACGTAAATGATCATAAACATAACATAAATACTTTGATGATTCGCGTTAGATCTTCCCCATTAGATATTTTACGCTCCCTCCTTTCGCTCCTTACGTAGTTTACGTGCTCCTCAAGTCTTATTTTGATTTTAGTTGCAAATCGACGGACTTTCTCTCGAACACACGGTAACCTTAAGTACTCGTAGTTGTGTATTTCCTTCATCCGTACGAACCGCGGCGCCTGCGTAATGTATCTCACAAATTTCTTTCGGAAACGTTAAATAATCTCTATATTGCTGGTTTTCGCCGTACCTCAGAGTTGGATTCCGTATGTCCAAACCGGTTTTAGAAACACTTTGTATAGAAGTAGCTTGTCATTTAGGGATAGTTGCGATTTCCTGCCTGACAATCAGTATAGCTCCTTAGCTCCTTAAATTCGATACCCGGTTGTTTCCTTTTTCCTTAATGTGAACCTTCTATATTAGACGACGATTTAGGTGTTTCAGCTCGTGGGATGTAACCTCCGTGTAAATAGAGCTTAACTTTCATCTAACCGATTGTAAATACTCTTATAATTTGAGTTACAAAAACAAAAATTAAAATAAAATAAATGCTACCGCTCCGGTAGCTATCTGTGACGAGGTGGTAGCATCTCACCCTTTTATCCGGAGGTCTGGTGTTCAAATCCCGGTCAGGTATGGTATTTTTTATGCTACAAGAAATTTCATTTGTGTATTCCCACGTACAAGCTTCGTGAGCTTCTGTGGTGAATTAATTAATCAAACAAAGAAAAAAAGGAATCAAGAATATATTCATTTTTAAACGTAACTAAATTCGGTGCCACCTACAACCTAGTGAAACAGAAACCTCAGAAACACCCTACAGAAATCTATTTCTAAAATCGTTTACTAAATTAGTTATTTAAAATCGTTTTCTATTTTGTGTCTTATAATTAATTTCTTCTTATTATGTGATTTTAATAAAATAATTAATATTTTAAACCTTAATTGAAATAAAAATCTATCAAATAATACCGGTTAAGGTACCTGGCGCCGACCGGGAAAGTTATACAATCCTTTACCGATTGTCTTTTATTAAACGACTGCCCAGAAAGGAGCGTAATGTATTAAGGGTGTACGTATGTTCCACCGTAGCAGCTCGACAGCTGAACCGATTTAGGTTTATGACTCCGCGTTGGAATCCATAAGTTACTGGGAGTGTCATAGGCTATAACATATATATATATAAATATATATATATTAATAAGAATAATAATTCTTCCAAATAATGATGGAAGAATGGCAGGCGTCTTGGGAAGCCTCAACTAAAGGAGCGTGGAGCAGACGTCTGATTCCCCAACTTTAACCCCTTGTCCGGAGGGTATGTGTGGGGGGTGTCACACTTCCTCATGGGCCACGGGGAATTTGGGACATATCTAAACAGGTTCAAAAGAAGATCCCAACCTTACTGTATATATTGTGCAGCAGAAGACACTCCGGAACACGTGTTCTTTGTTTGTGACAGATGGAATGCTTTCAGGGTCTCGCCTTAACTAGCCATCTTGCCACCGGAAAAGTGTGACTGAATGGGAACTAGACGATGGGAACTCGTATCAAGTATGGTAGTTAATATTCTCAGTACAAAGGAAATAGAAGAGAGAACTGGAATGCTGGCTGGCTGCGCCGGGTACTCGGTAAGATTTCGGCAGTGCAGCCAGGGGAGTCCTCTGAGAGATGGAGAAGAACACGACCGGAAGACGAAGGGGTGAAGAACAGCTCCCTGATGAGCTGTTGCTGGTCCGCTCTTGCGTAGATCGGTAACGGTTTTGACGCACGGGGTCTCTGAAACCCCTCAATCCGAAGGTTCCCGCCGGCGCCGTGGTAATGCTTCAATGCCGGTCTGGCCCTGGTCAGGGGGACTTGGTGAGAGGGTTTAGGTTTAGTCGGTAGGGCGCAGGAACACATACGCATTTTAATTAATATGTTGCGGAACCTGTGGCGAGTCCGACACTGCATTCCCTTATGGGAACGTACATAACTGGCGTTCCCCTCCTCCCAAAAAAACCCAGAAAAAAAGGGTCATCCATGCCACTTATTTCCACGACTTAAGCTAAATCATTCACTTCCCATCTAGTAGTGTCTACACACATTCTCACGTTGAAATTTATTTTTTAATAAAAGTCGTAATCCAAGTTTTCCCTAACGTTTTCAACTAATTAAAAATTCATTTAAAATGAGTTGTATAGTTCTATTGAAATAATTTATTTTTGCCAAAAAAGGGGTGTAATATATTTAGGGTATATATATTTATGTATGTATGAATGTTTGCTCCACCGTAGCAGGTCAACCGATTTAGATGTATGTCCTCTCGTTGGAATTCTAAGATTATATACTTATACTATATACAAAATTGTCACCTGTACGACTTTAATTATCCTATATTAAAAGCAATGGTTTTTTTTGGCATTCGTGTGTTTTTTATATTTACCTGCTGTTTCTTTTTGTAATTTTGATTTATTTTTGTTCTATTATGTTTTCAGGCATTGTTATTAGATGTTTAAAAATTAAAATAAAGGAAAAATAAACGAGTGGTTGTGAATTTATTTAAAACATAAAAATTATTTATTAAAAATTAATGTTGGTAAAAAAAAAAAACAACGCAACTGAAAAAAGATCGAGGTGTTTTTTTTTATTATAGTGAAACAATAAAACAATCTGTTGTATGCTAATCTAGTATTCCATTTCCGAGTTCTGGTGTGTTGAATGCTGGAAGGTCACGGGTTCAATTTCTCGGTTGGATTCACCGAAATAGAGCTTTATTTTTGTTGTTTTTTTTTTTTTTATAGTTTTTCAGGTAAATCCAGTTCAATATTCTCAGAAGAATCAACTTATCAAAGAAAAACACAACAATCTTCTTAGTTTTTTTTTTACACCACCATACTGTACCGTATAATTTTTCCTCTTATTTTATGTTCTACATTTATTCATTCAAGAAACTACCTGTTGTAAATAACAAAATGTGCTGATAATGTTTATATTTGAATCGTGATTTAAATATAAATCCACAAACTATCGATCCACAGTAACCGAATATAACTTTTTTTTTTTACCTGCGAATCATACTTACTGAACATAAAGTAGTAATTTTAAAATGTAAATCGTTGAAGTTTAATAAATAAAAAAACCTCGACTATTTTTTAAATTAAACGTATAGAAAAGATTGTTGGAGTAAATTTAAAGCTTATTAATTTGTTGATAGAAAATTGAAAACCGGTAAAAATTCAATAAAAAAAAAACCAACAAAAAACAAGTAAACTGTAAATTGTTACTTAAAGTCGTTCTTAATCTTAGTTTAACGTAGCTGGTGACTTTTAAATGGTTTTATTATCTATTATAATGTTTATAAAATTTATAACGAACCAATTTTTTTTTATTCATTGATGTAATCGCTACTAAAAAAGTGTCGTCGTATACTTTTTGATAAATTATTAGTTTAATAACCCTTTTTTATAAATCTAGCATGGTCTAATCCCAATATTTTAATTTTCTCTCCTTATAACTCAAAGAGATATTCTGTAAGAAGGAAAGTATGGTAATCAGTCAAAAAATGGGATACGGTTTTTTTTTTTCATTGACATTTCATGACCCAGGGACCCCAAAAAATAAAAAGTGGAGGATGATGTTCTTACGTATAACGTACGTGTGTTGGTATAATTGAAAAAACGTTTAACTGGATACAAAGATTTTGATGACATTTTTTACAGAGACTTGAAAAGATATATGGAGCAATTTGTTGGTAAAATTTTGAGGCCAATATCTTCAGGGATTAGATAGCTTTTGTGGTCGATTTTCCTACAGTTCTGCAAACATTATCCCGCTTTATATTAAGCTCACTGCTTACGTGCACGCTCATCTTACCATTAAAAACGTTTTTATGCCAAAAAATTGCCCTTCTTCGAAAATCGAAAAAAGTATATCTTTTTATTTATTATATATTTTTTAATCGATTAGTTTTTATCTTCCTACGCATAGTAGTAGTGCAAGTGACGTTGAAAAAATACTTTGGGGTAGTATTGTTGGTAAGTAATGATTTACCAGCTATTCCCAGGAGGGCGGGTCGCCAGGTGTGGAGGTTTAGTCGGTAGTGCGCAGGAATACATACGCCTTTTTTACTATCTTGCGGAACCTGTTAGCGAGTCCGACACTGCTTCGACGTCCTTAAATGGGGTTCTTCCACCTCTTAGTAGTATTGTTGGTAGGAGTTTAAAAATATTTATATTTTTTTAAATTTTTTAAATATTTTTTGATTTATTTAAACTTTTAATAGGAAAATTACAATATTGTTTCATTATAATTCTCCCCCAATCCCCAAAAAAAGAAATCTTAAGTAACTTCTTATTGATTGTAAATGTTTCAGTGGAATTTTTTTACTTTTTTCCATTTAACATAGTAAACGTAAGTGATAAGAAGGTGATTTTAATTTAATTTATTTAAATATAAAATGAAAATTTTACAATAAAACTTCATTATAAATTGATTACCCTCATCCCAAAAAAGAAATCTTATGTAAATTTTTCATGTAACATTATTTTCTACTACATAAAGATTAAAAACCGATGCCAGGAAAGAATTACAACTTTTTTGTCGGCTCGTTTTTTAGGTTACTGAAGCAAATTAAATTAAATGCTAACAAAAACCAATTTTCAAAGATTAAAAAAGCCAGTAAAAAGTTTTCGGCTAACTGACGAAGGGTTCGCCCTAATAGATTATTGTTTAGAAGAAAAGCCGAGTGGAATGATAAGTATTCTAGTACAGAATTACGTAAAAAAAAATTACTGTACATTTTTGAATAAATTTGTTAGATGCGGAAACCATAGTAATCGTATCTTTGTAGTACTCAAATAATTTTTATAAAAATTAAGTGACATTAATGATGAAAACTCAGAAATCACGGTTCAAAATTTTATAAAAAATAAATTCAGTCTGATGATATCAAGCAAAATGATTATTCTCCACTTCTGAATGAAATTTTCCGAATACACAATCAAAATGGATGTGTATTTTTGGACTCAAAGAACGCGAATGTGACTTTGAGTTCAGAAATGCCAAAAAATTTAAAAAGTTTTTTTGCCTCGACCCCCATGAGTTTTTGAAGAAGATCATACACCATCAAACTGTATCTTAGTAACATAAGAAAGCATTAAGTTATGTGATAAAATTTACCTAGACTTTTACCTAAATTTTTTAAGTACAGGTTCATATCTCTTGGCTCCTTTAACTGGCTGTCATCAGATTTAAATGGTGTCAGTGTTCTATATACAGGAGTTATCGGGCCAAATTTCATCCAAATTTGTTTATCTAATCTGAAGGGATAACACGCAAAAATCAGGTCAACTTACATATTTCTATGTTGGAAAGACGTTCAGCTTCCGTAATTTTTTAATGCTAAAATTGTGTTCTTTGATCGTGAAACGTTAAGGTATACGCAAACCTGACCACACAAATTTGACCCGATTAGGTGAACAATATGACGATATACCCTGGAAAATAAAAGATTTAAAATATTGAAAGAAAAGTACATTTTTTTGTAAGTGTTTTAAGTTCACTATGTATTTTTATGCTTTTGAACTCAGGGAGTCATAATCCGTCGATATTTGAAAAAAATTCCACATTGAAATATTGAGCCCTTCTGTTGCTGGTATAACTATTGCTTTAGCAGCAACAGAGCTGTAGTCAGGAAAGTAATAAACATTTTCAGTTAGGATAGATCTGGGTTAAATAAATAGCTTAGATATTGTAATATTTTTCGAACGGGATTAAGTTAAAAAATCTCTTTTGTCGTATTTAACCTTTCTCTTTATTTGAAAACCAAATTAATATTGAAATAAAATATTGAATTATTTAACAGAAAAGTGGCTGAGAAATGAAATAAACCACTTTTGAAGTTTTATTATTATTTTTAAGCGAAAAAGATTATATGGCTTCAAATACTATCGCAATGATAAGCGTAGTTTTCAATATTCATTATGAAAAAAACGACTTGCAAAATATTTTTTTTTAATATTTATATAAAACAAACATATAAAATCAATAGATAACAAGTTATGAATAGAATTTGTTTACGTTAAAGAATAAATTGTCAACGAAATAGGTATGTGTTAGAAATCATATTTTTCATCATCAATGAAAAAAAATATTTGAGCCATTTTGACCTTTCTTCCTTTTTCCTGTATAGCCTCCGGGAATTGCCGTCAGGTATTACTTCAGAGGATGAATGAGAATGATATGTATAAGTGTAAATGAAGTGTAATATTGTACAGTCTCAGGTCGATCATTCCTAACATGTGGGGTTAATCGAAACCCAACCACCAAAGAACACCGGTATCCACGATCTAGTATTCAAATATGTATAAAAGTAACTGCCTTTAATAGGACTTGAACGCTAGAACTCTCGACTTCCAAATCAACTTTGGGAAGACGCGTTCACCACTAGAACCCTGTGGGTTAGCCATTTTGATCTGACTTTGAACGAACGATATTCCTAAAATGTTGTAGTATTATTTGTACTAATACGGTGGTGTAAACAGCAATGACTTGTTAAAAATAAAAATTTTAATAATCCTATGAGTGACAGTACTTACACAAAAATTTAAAAGAAAAAATTAATATAATAATAATATACTTTCCGAGACGTGAAAGGAAGATACGCTACCATTTCACCAACGAGGTAATAAAATTTCAAAGGATGGACGAATTAAAATAGATATCAAAAGCATTTTAACGGTACAAGCAGGCAGAACTCTTGCAAAAAACGCTGATAACACAGTAATAGGACTTTCCATCACATTGTTAAAGCTGCGTTTCGGGAAAGTCGCAGGTCGTATTTAATTCGCGCGGGTGAGGCGATACTAGCGGTGACGGTCGGCACTAACTAAACTGAT
Organism: Lycorma delicatula; assembly: GCF_047948215.1. Lineage (NCBI taxonomy): Eukaryota > Metazoa > Arthropoda > Insecta > Hemiptera > Fulgoridae > Lycorma > Lycorma delicatula. The sequence goes on along the minus strand of NC_134461.1, from coordinate 129,178,734 downwards.
GTAATGTACGGTCGGCAGACCGGTGTAGCCGCCAGGCTTAACGCACAAGATACCGAGTCAACCGATCGATCGAGTTCGAGACCCAGCCAGATAGAGTTACCTTTTTACAATTTAAATGTTATTAATTTATTTAATTGAACCGCTCACCTGTGACGTCACAACATAGAAGTAGTTTACAGCTATTTTTGAGGTGAGGTGCGATTTTGTAAAATTTTTTTATTTACAAAATTGTTATTTTTAATCGTTAACAAATGCGCCTAAGAAAAATATGGTCCTTAATTAGGCGAAATCTCGAGATACAGAGGATGACCACACTGTCCGGGCTCACCTCTTTGGCCTTCTAAATTAAAAATTTAATGGCATCAATGTCCCATAATTAGAACTAATCTAACCGATTTTGGTCAAAATTAGTTCAGTAGTTCTGGAAATATAAGGCGAATTAGAAGTCAACACTAAACAAACACATATACATACGAAAATTAATATCCGGAAAATTTCTATCCGGGATTTTGAATTCTTTAGGTGTCAAAAATCGACATCCGTTGAAAACCGCATATTCCCAAATTGGACCAATTAAAATGCTTTTTCTTCTAGACCTTAGCTCTGCTATAGCGCTATCTAGACGAGAAAGTAAAAAGAAGTCTACTAACATGAAATGAAATCTATAAATTATAAAGAATTTTTGGAAATATGAGAACGCGTACGAGGTCTGTAAATAAAGTAATGAGACTGGTTCAGAAAAACTTTTTATTTACAATTCAATCATACATGGACTCGAAATAGTTTCCTTGGGAACTCACGCAACGCTTCAAACGGGTTTTCCATTCTTCATAGCAATGTTAGAACTCAGAAACCTGAATACCCTTCAGACGGTCGGTTACATTTTTAAAAATGTTTTCTACTGTTCCAAAATGTTGTCTTTTGAGATGTTTTTTTAAAATCGGGAACAGGAAAAAGTCGCAGTGACACAAGTCAGGTGAATAAGGTGGTTGAGAAACTACAGGAATGTTTTTCTTTGCCAAAATCTCATTAATTGAGAATGCAATGTGACAAGGTCCATTGTCATGATGCAGCATCCAGTTGTCTTTGATGGCTGGTTTCACACGAACAATTCTTTTTCGCAGTCATTCAAGAATTTCTCGGTAAACATATTGATTTATAGTCTGTCCTGTACGCAAAAACTCCTTATGGTCAATGCCATTACTATCGAAGAAACAAATTAGCATGGTCTTGATTTGCTCAATTTTGTTTTTTTGGGACGGGCGAGTTTGAAGTGTGCCACTCCTCGCTCTGGCATTTTGTTTCTGGGTCGTACTCAAATATCCGAGATTCATTACCAGTAATAACATTTTTTTTGAAAATCAGGATCAGTTTCAAATCGTCCTAGAGGATTGTGGCACACTTTCACCCTGTTGTTTTTCTGTTCAAGGTGAGGTTTTTTGGGACCAATTTTTCACAAACTTTTTTCATGTCCAAATCGTTTTCAAAATTTGATGGACTGTGGTACGGTTCAAATTCAATTGTTCTGCAATCATTCTGGCAGTTAATCGCCGGTCGTACCGTATCAAGTCTCTGATTCGCTCAACATTGTCGTCACTTTTTGATGTTAACCGTCCTCAACTGATTCCCGGCCATCTGAAAATGCTTCAAACCACCAGAAAATTTGGGCTCGTGACAGAGAGTCATCTCCATACACCCTTTTCAATTTTGAAAATGTTTCAGTAAAATTCACACAGAGTTTAACAGAAAACGTGAATGCAAAACGCTACTTATAATTAGTATCGCTCATTTTTGTAACGCACAACAAAAACTCGTTTCACGAAAAGCTTGTTTACGTCTCACGTGGCAACAATAGACTAAAAAATATTAATACCTAATATAAATCAGCAGTTCATAAAACCATAAGTTTACTAGTAACTTTACAGTGTTGCCACTTTGGCTGCCAAAATAGTCTCATTACTTTATTTACAGACCTTGTATATAAGAACATAGCAGCTATTATTATTTTAAACAAATTTGTTGATCAACAAAAGAAAACATATGATTAGAAAAACATGGGTAATGAATTTAATACATTCATGTATGTGAAGAGAGTTGAAAATTACGTGGACCGATCGATTATGAAATCTTACGAGTTAGTTATTAGATAAAGAGGGTAAGTACACATTAAAAAAATAACATAAAATATAAAACGGATAAGTGAGTGTGTAATTTAGATGACATTAAAAGATTCGTAGAACAGAAAGGAATGGAGAATTTAATTTTTCAAATGACTGGTGAAATACTGTTTCAAAACATTTATTTTTAATAAATAATATGAATATAATTTTTATTCGCAGATATTATATTTATGGACAAACTATTTTACGAATAAACTACTTTTATCACTGCAAATAGTTCATTATTATTAACAATATATAAGAGGAGGAGTGAGGAAGTAGACTGAAAATTTTGAAGTACGTACGTGTGGAATACTTACTTCTCTGCTTGCTGCTCTCTAAACTAACATAACATATTAGATTCGTATAACTCTGTTTTCTAATTTACAAATGTCACATCATTTCATAAACTCAGATGGAACTTTGTTGTTTTGATAGTTTCCTTAATTTAATTTAATTTAATTTGTTACATTTTATTTTAAGAAAATGATATAATTAAGTTAATTAAAAATAGTCGTAGATTCTTTAATTAAAAAACCCATTAATATAATATATTCATGCAACGGTGTACTGCGGTAAATTTATTTATAGTATAATCGTTGTTACTGGAGAATAATCAAAAGTTTATGCCTTTGATTTAATTACGGTCAGATCAGATTCTTTTATTATAACAGAATGCAGATGTTATTTTAATGTATTTATGCATGTTTATAAAAAACACCACATACATATTAATTATATAGGTTTACAATACTCATCATATCATGTGAACGAAATAATTATTATCAGCTAAGAAGTATGAACTTGAATGTAAGACGTAGAGTATAATTTACAAGCCGGCCCGTCTAGCCAGAACCTGGACCCTCGGGGCTTAGGTCAGCCCAGGTGAATCACGGAGCCAACTCAGGGCTCCTCGGGGCCTCTTGGTGCCAAGGAGCCTCCCCATGCCAGCAAAGCTCGCTTCTCTCGCCATTCCCAATTTGTCAGGGGGATCAGCGCCTTGGACGCCCACAGAGCTTGCCTCGGTCGTTATTCTCATCCACCCAGGGGCTCCATCCCCTGGAAATCCGCACTGCACGTTTATATACATTTCCGAATAACCGTGATCTGTTAGATCGACAGTGTACCTGATGCGTGCAATAGTTAGCCTTCAACCTACTAACAAATATCGTTTTAATTTTGAAAATCAAACGATTGTTTGCACATATATTATAAGAGCGCCCCACCCCGTTGCACCTCCTAAAACAGCGCCCCTGGGGCACCCTGATAGTCGATGGTAATGATCGATCTAGCCTCCCACGAGGTGCTCGCATACCACACCACTCTAGCCTCACCCGTAGTCCCACGGGAAGCCCGTTGTTGTTAAACAGAACATTTTAAAAATTATTTAAAAATACTCTTAATGCAGACCTCTACCGATAAATTGTAACGAAATTGATTGAAAGTGTAGAATTAAATGAAAGAGACTCGTGGTTTCAACAAAATAAGGCTACATGCCACACGGAAAGAGCGACAATGGACCTGTTGAGAAATATTTTTGGCGAAAGAGTAACATCGACTGGCTTACGGCCAGCTAGGTCATCTGATGTTTCTCCTGTAGATTTTTTGCTGGGAATATCTTAAAGCTTGCGTATTCAAAAATTATCCACACCGTTGAAGAACCGAAAGCCAACATAGTTCAAGAACGAGAAATCGGAAAAGGTACACTTCGAAAGGTTGCACGGAATATGAAAAACAGGGAAAAGGCTTGCACTGATGAAAATGCTGGACACTTTCATAATTTGTTATAAAAAATTTGATCTTAATATTGTTTTGTACAAATAATTGTAATATTACAGCTAATCGCAAAAAATATAGCTTGTTTAAATTAGATTGTATCTTAAAACTAACATCCGGTATAAGCAGCAACTCGACCGCACTCAACCGTTAAGGGGCCCATCTTTTTGAATTAATTTTGAACTTCGGATGATATTTCGTTTTTAAAGGAAGCATATTGTATAATTTAAGGCCAAAAAATACAAATATTTTCCAAAAAGTAGTGTTAAAGGACGTAGGTATTTTAATTAAATTACGATTGTCTGACTAGTTTTATATATTACTTCACTATTATCGATCATACTACCAACATTTTCATTAGTTTCATAAACATGACAACTTTATAAACATAACTAACTATACCCAAGAAGTATACGCATGCCTGAAAAAATAATATGTGATATTTCGTTTAACAATAATATTTTTGTGATGTTAACTAGAAGGGATTTATTCAGGAACCACCAGAATAAAAAACTGGAAAATAGTTGAAAAAGACTCACGAGAGACTTATTTAGAAGGAATTACGTGGAACGTTAAATTATCTTACTCTTTGAGTAAAATTTTGAAATACGGGACTTATGGAGAACGTATATCTCCAATCCCTTAGCAGATTGTAACCGAAATTAAATGGCATCATTAGCCCGTATTTAGAAGTCACAATACAAAATTTCATAAAATTCGGTTAATCCAGTTTGGAAATATCAAGCAAAACGATAACTGGCGAAAAATGCATAACTATTAGGGTTATTATCCGTCTCCTAAATGAAATCGTCCAGATAAACAGCTAAAATGATATGCTATAGAAAGAGAATCATTTATATAGTACAATACGGAAAAAGGTTTCCCCACCTCCCATTAAATTTATGAGCGTTTGAATGAGACCGTACACCATCAGAAAGTATTTTATATTTGTAAGAAGTATTAAATTATATGAAAAAATTTACATATTCTTTGAGTAAAACTTTTTACATACGGTTCCGTATCTCCTTGCACCCTTGACCGCTTACGATCAAAATGAAATGACATCAATACGCTATGTACAGAAATCATCATGCCAAATTTCATTCAAATTGGTCCATTTAGTCTGCAAATATCAAGCTAAAAAAGGCTAAAATACGTATATACATACAAATGTATGCAGATACGTAGTATCAAATAGTTCAATGCTATCATTGTGTGTTTTTATTAAGAGGGTCGTGAAACGCCGAGATCTACAAAAACAACTCATATCTGACACGATTAGCTTACTTTCCCTCATATAGTGTACCGTATAAGTAAGTATACAGAATAATTATGTAGCTGAGAAAGTAACAATCGTATTTAAATCTGATAGAGTGCATTTAATCCTGAGAAAAACTTGAGCTACATTATAAAAAAAAAAAAAAAAGATACGAGTATAATAGAAAAACTTCTTTTATGAAATGCTTTAAAAGACAAATAGGTTAAATGAAGAACCCAATAATTTAATGTCTTATAAAATTAATAGTATAGGTTTTATCAAATAAACTAATTTTTTTTTTTTTTTGTCTTCAGTCATTTGACTGGTTTGATGCAGCTCTCCAAGATTCCCTATCTAGTGGTAGTCGTTTCATTTCAGTATATCCTCTACATCCTACATCCCTAACAATTTGTTTTACATATTCCAAACGTGGCCTGCCTACACAATTTTTCCCTTCTACCTGTCCTTCCAATATTAAAGCGACTATTCCAGGATGCCTTAGTATGTAGCCTATAAGTCTGTCTCTTCTTTTAACTATATTTTTCCAAACGCTTCTTTCTTTATCTATTTGCCGCAATACCTCTTCATTTGTCACTTTATCCACCCATCTGTTTTTAACATTCTCCTATAGCCTCGCATTTCAAAAGCTTCTAATCTTTTCTTCTCAGATACTCCGATCGTCCAAGTTTCACTTCCGTATAAAGCGACACTCCAAACATACACTTTCAAAAATCTTTTCCTGACATTTAAATTAATTTTTGATGTAAACAAATAATATTTCTTACTGAAGGCTGGTTTAGCTTGTGCTATTCGGCATTTTATATCGCTCCTGCTTCGTCCATCTATAGTAATTCTACTTCTTAAACTAATTAAGAGGTCAATATTCTTTTCATAATTCTTTTTGTAATTTAACAGAATTTTTTCTCAAGATGTGATTGCATTCCGTTATTGGTACAACTAACTAGATTATGGGTAATAACAATTCTAATCAATATTTATTTATTATTTAATTTTTCCAGTTGATTTTTCAATCTGCAAAATTTAGTTTTTTATAATATTTTAGAACAAAAATATGTAATTATTTGTTCACAAGAATATCAGTAATGTATATTTTAAAATTCAGTCACCGCATTCATTAAATTACATGAAATATCATTAAATAAAATTAATGTAATTTTTAACAAAATGTAATAAAGAATTTAATTTTTAAATATCGACTAATAAGAAGAGGGTTTTAAGTTTTAAATACTGATTATATTTTTTATATAATCGGTTTTTTGTTTGTGTTTTTTCATTTTAAAATATTTTTTTTTTACTCTTGTTGTTGTCTTAGAATTTAGTTGTCTTGTGTTCTTTCTTAGTTTTTGTCTTGTATAAATCCTAATATAATAGCTTCGAGCAAACTTCTAAATGACAAAAATAACAGACGATGATATTAATCCCGGTTCTTGTTCGACAGTAACACAATTCTATATTTTCTTTTTCTTACAAGAATACACGAGATAAAACAATACAGCATTGAAATAATTATTATTGGTTTTAATGATTTTCACTTTGTCTAAATAATTTTTTTATTTTTAGTTCATTAACTGTACTTCCTATTGGAAAAGAAAATTAAAAATATCTAAAATATATTCATTATGATTTCAAAAAATAAAATACAAAAAAAGAGAATAAAAAATACACAAATGGAAGAAAAACAAAGAAAGCTTTGTGTTCATGTAAATAATTCTAAGGAATAGAATATAATTTTTATTTTTGCTAAAGACGTAAACTATTTTTAACAATTTTGAATTCAATTCAGTTTTGAATCATAACCGTGATTACTTATAGATTATTATTATATATTTAAATAAATTCACAATTACATGTCTTTAACAAATTAGTGAATGTAGTGATAACGATTTATGAAGATGCTGGGAAGTTGTGTACAGACACACAATTCCATCGATAGGAATTCGGTGTATATACCTAGTTCAGTAAAGTACGAACATGTTAAATATGTGACCTAAAGGGCAAAGGCCGTCAGGGCCTCACTATATCCAGTACTGAACAGTGCCAGCCCATATCCACTGACAACCAAACTGCTCATTTTTCGGCATTACGCCCTGTCAATTCTAACATCTGCTTACCCGCCAGGGGGAGCTTTGTTGAAATCCACGCTTCAAAAGAAATGTGAAGCCGTCCAAAACATAGCGTTGCGGACGATATTTGGAGCCACTGTGGTTCGTCAGAAACGTCACTCTTCGCTACGATGCGGGACTACACACCGTATCCGAGGTGGGGGTGTGGCGCAGGCACGCAAACTGTTCGGGAGAGCGGCCGTGTCCGAACACCGCCATCTCCGGGAAATCTGCCGAGAGGATCTTACTCTACAGGGTATAAGAAAACGGCCGCGTGCCGTATTAAACGAACCACTGTGAAGAGGCGGTACCAGAGTCAAAAAATGACAAACTAGGCTTAGGAGCCACTATCGCGTAACCTATAAATGAAAACCGGGCGAAAATTCCGTCCGCGAAAGAGACCCGTTTTCACAATTAAATTCTCTTAAAACTATAAAACCTAGACAGCACTCCACACCGTTCCTCGAAGAGACCACAATTTAATTCAGTCAGCATATGCGACTCTCTCCAGAAAAGGGGACGCATTGCTCCCTCCAAATAACTAGGGCCCCGGTAGGCGTATTCCTGGACTGCAGCGGAAGGACTGAAGGGGAATCACGCCGGGAGTAATAAGCTCAAAAGCTTAAGTCTCCCACGGTCAGACCCAGTAAATAAATTTCACGCTGGTCCGTACGGATAGGAACGCAAATTACCAAATCCGTCCGTAAATAAAACTTAAAATTTATAACCGCCACTAAATAACCGATGAAACCCGCTCGATAACAGACAGATACAGCAGTTAGGGACATTGTCCAGGCTCTGCGATCTGTAGGGAGAAATTGAAACTCCCGCCATTCTTGCGTTCCGTTCCGTTCCACCAGTAAACTACATAAATCCTTTAATAACCTTAAACCGTTAAATTAAACATAAAATAATAAAATTTAACAAATATTTCTACCTTAAAATGATACACCTTTTAGTAGTAAGGCCCCCACCGCACCCCAAGGCACCCAGAAGGCACCCATGGGGGTGGGTGATTTAAGAATTTTAAATGAAAAGAGTAAGCTTTTGAAAGATTATATTACACTTAAAACTTATTAAAATCACTTTTTCTTTCTTGTTTAGCCTCCGGTAACTACCATTTAGATAATACTTTAGAGGATGAATGAGGATGATATGTATGAGTGTAAATGAAGTGTAGTCTTGTACATTCTCAGTTCGACCATACCTGAGATGTGTGGTTAACTGAAAAACCCAACCATCAAAGAACACCGGTATCCCCGATCTAGTATTCAAGTCCGTGTAAAAATAGCTGGCTTTACTACGACTTGAACGCTGGAACTCTCGACTTCCAAATCAGCTGATTTGGGAAACGCGTTCACCACTAGACCAACCCGGTGTGTAAAAAAAAAAAAAAAAAAAAAAATTTTGAAATAAGAAACTTCACGCTACATTTCTAACCGAAATCGTGGCCTTTAAGATGTTTCTTACTAGTAACTTACCTATTAAATAATAGGTAAAGTAAAACTCAACAAAAGTAAAATAGTTAATAAAATAAAGATAAAATTTAATAAATGCTCCAACCTAAAACCAATCAATTTTATCATGTGAAACCGATACTTGGAGTGTACTACACGCAATGTCTTAAATCTCCTTTAGAATATTAATAAAACTCGGTACGTTCATTAACGGAAAACTTGAAAAGCTGATAAAGTGGTCGTGAAAACTCTTGCAACTGAATTTTATCCCTCGATGGGTTAAAAGGAAATATTCCGTGACCCCATGTCCGATTTTTATAAATATTTACAAACCACCATTCCAGATTTCATGATTGTTCGTTTAACTATTATAGAGATACTATTATAGAGATAATGCGCACGCACGCATTTTATCACTACATATAAAATTGCAACGTAATCTTTTTTTAATTTTTGAATCGGTTATATCAGGAAGTAAAAAAACAATTCTTGCGCAGTTCTGCGCAGGAAGACAACTTATCATTATTTTATTTTATTTTCTTTTGAAAAAGCTTCAAACTCATTCTACTCTAAATTATATACAAACAAAACCTTTGAAACATAAAAAAATAGTTACAAGTCAAAAGCGCACAAAAAAAAAAATTGAAAAGAATAAAAATTTCAGTGCTTGGAAAAATATGTCATGCTTAATTCAACAATAGATGCCGCGGATAAAGAAACATCAACGTTCCAACTTTCAGCATCATAACGAACCACGCTTCTAATATGAGCGACTCTACTTATCTTCATCAAATTTTCACGTCCACAATTTCAGATACACTACTTTTAGCGTATGTAAATTTCAATGAAATTGATCTAATAGTTTTGGGTACCGTTGCAACTGAATAAGGAGCTAAAAACTTCGCGTCTCAAAATCGCAAGAGAAATGTAGAAACGTTATGAAAGGGAAAACAAGCAGTTCTTGAATTTAATAACTGTTACTGATAAAACATGGAAACGTAATTTTGGACTCGGTGGAAATCAAACCAAGTTTGGACTAAAGAAATGTTGTCGCATGCAGTCAAAAGTGAAGCAGTTGGAAATAGTGATTTTTTCATAGGGTGTTATTCTTATGGACAGAGTACCGTATTGTTTTAGTGTGACTAAACAATATTTTGGAAAAAATATTCAGAAACAATATTTGGAAGGTTTTGCGACCGAAATTTCGTAAACTGAGACAGAAAAATTGACAGTGGTGTATTAATTTATCATGACATTGCGTTTCCACATATTGGGAGTTCTGCCGTAGATATTTTCGTCGTTATGCTTGAGAAACGCTTCACCATCCATCATACAGTTCTGATTTCAGTCTGCCGGATTTTGATATCTTCCAAAGCTGATGTATGATGTTTAAACTCAACAGCCCACTTTATCATCGTCGAAAACGAAGAGCTGGTTTTTTTAAAGTGAAATAATAATAAAATTGGTGTATAATTATAATATATCCAGAATCTTCAGTTTGAAAAATTAAACTGATTTCCTTTAAATAAACCCTTGAACTCAGATGATGAGATCATTTTCAATGATTCCAATTTTAATTTTTAATTTTAAAAATCTCCTGGATTAAAGTTACAAGGAAAACAGTTTCTTTGAAGAATTAAAGACAGAAAGAAGGTGGAAATATTTAAAAAATTATGATTATAAGAGAGTATTATTAAAAGCGGGTAATCAGTTACAAAAAAAGACAGCATGACAGCAGATTGGCTCTTGTAACGCACTAGTATAAAAAAACATGTAACTTGCAGTTTAAGAAGGAAGCAGAATTATAGTAAGAGTTGAAAAGAGTTTTTAAGAATATAAAATGAACGATTTAGAGCTTTTATATCAATTTATGACTGCAAGAAGGAAAATGTTTTACACTTTTTCTTCGTTAGTACGCCAACTTTGTCCTTAATCAAGGATTACATGTTAAAACAATAAAAATACATAAGAAAAACTTAAAACCGAACCGCTACAAAGTATACATACTTTAGTAATGAAACATGAAATATTTTACTTTTGTAACATTTTCTTAATGAATCAAAAAATCTGTTGTGGACACCACATGACTTCCTTGTACGCCTATTAAATTACATATATAATTTATTACATTTTCTTTTCATTTTTTCTTTTTGTCATTGAATTTTTATTTACTGTAATTTTTTTTTTTTTTACAATCACAGGCTAATAATGATTAATATCAATATATTTCAATTTAAAAAAAGTTAAAAAAAAGGAAATGAAGTCGGATTCTCACCGTTGTGCGATTTGGATCCCTTGCAAGATCAAAATACTTCATTAATTAAAATTTTATTGAGCTACAACTCTGGAACCAATGAAAATAAGTACAACTCATAAGTTGTACTTATATCATAATATATCATAATATCATGATATATCATAATATATCGTTGAAAAGCTCTCAAAGACAGTTTATTACTGCAATCCAGATTACTGCAAATTCAATTTTTTTAAATTTTGGGCTTGTTTGGATGTTTTTGGTCCAGTCGATTGCAATCAAGAGGGAAGGTGCACAACTAGATATTACAAGAGTCCAAAATGCAAAATTTCAACATTCTACGGCTAATCGTTTTTGAGTTATGCAAGATACACACGTACGTACAGAAGTTTCCGTTGAAATCTGAAAACCGAAATTTTTCGCGATTACAATACGTTCTTGTACGAAGTAAAAATAAAAACTTAAATTAAATTAGATTCTACATGTAAAATTAACAAAAGTTTACATATTTTTACAAAAGAAGTTCGAAGTGTGCGCTCTGCGCAGCGATGTACTTTTGTGGCTTGAATGATCATAATGAGAATCATCTGACAGAAAAAATTGTAAGTGCCGTCGATTTTTTTTTAGGATCTTCGAATTCAGTTTAGGATAATGTAGGGAATCCCTACATTATCGATAAACTCTATCTTAAAAATAAACTCTAATAAAAATAGACTGCTTGTTACGTTTTCACCCCTCTTGCTGTTGGGTGTTGAAACCTAGCGGTGGCTAGGGTGCCCACGGCAAACTATAGCCGCCAGACCATCACGCCACTCTACGTCACAAGCTGCTCCCTCGAGTACTGTACGTAGCAGTCTGCACTCATAGCTGACCCAAGGCGGTCACGTCCGGATGGACCCTCTCAATTCTTATTCGGATGAACATTACTTAAATTTTATTTAGTTTATGTTTGCTATCTTTAACGTTACAAGTGTTATGTTACAAAATTATTTTAAACCGCCAATATTGCGTACAATTAAAGAATTCTCAGTAATCAACAAAGTGTTGCCTTCATTAATCACCTATGAACAAATACAGTCCACCCTCACTCGAAAATCTACCGCAATTGCTGTTAACCAAGGGCGTCCTGTCGACGTCGCAACAATCCTATTCTATCCTGAAATATCAACTTTATCCTAAAAATAGTCTCCACAAAAAAATTGCAAAGACACGTTATTCCTTCTTGTTGGAAGAAGCCGTACTTATTTTTTTATGTTCGGTTAACGAGTGCAGAATTCTTCGGAAGTTGTACGGTACACTTCTCTATTGACAATCCGGCCTCTAAAAAAAATATCGACCCCGATATACAATTTGTTACATTATACTATTTCAAATTTAAATCTTAAAGAATTTTACACGTACTCGAATTTTACATCGCTTGATTATGATAACTTACGCATAAATTTTTTCGTATCGACAGAAATTCTTCTTTGAATATCGGCTGTGGCCTCTGGAGTCCTAACGGAAAATCGTCTATTTTGTTTTGAGTTTGAGATCGACTCTGTTGTACGCCACATTTTAACCGAATCGTATACGCTATTCTTTACTGAGATACAGATTTTAAAACATTTTTGCAAATATTTGACGCGTTTCTTCAAAGGATCCAGAACGCGAACAAGCTTCTATTATAATAATCCTTTCCTCTATCGAATAAGCCGCTTAAAAATAAACATAACTGTAAAGAACGAAAGTGTACTGCATTGTAGCACGAACAGTTTACATCTGACAACAATAGGCGATAGTAGTAATATACAAAATCAGTAGTTGCGCTAGCAGTACCAAAGTTAAATACGACCTCAAATAACTGTACTTCGTAAAGTTTTATGTTGCTTATCCGGTATTTGTTATATATTTTTGAGATATCGTAAATAAGATAAGGATATAGACTTAAATTCTGGTCGACTTTAATTCTTTAACTTATTTATATACTAGCCGATTAAGGCTCGCTTCGTTTGCCCGACCGTCTAGCCAAGGGGCTCCGTTCTTGGACCCCGCTCGCTTACGTTATCCTATAATGGTTGAGAATTTGGGTGCTCGTTCAACCTCTAGGCGCTAATTTCTTTCCTCTTTGGTTTCTTGTTCTAGTGAAACCGATAACGCTTAGCGGCATTTGATGATCGTCCTAGATTCGATCTTTTCTTAGAGAGCATAATGAAAAAGATTTAAAAAACTACATGAAAGGAAGTAAACGAAGAAAAATGAAGGAACACTATGTACAAAAAAAGAAAAAACAGCGGAAACGACGAAGAAGGGGGTATTCAGACTTTAAAAAACTTGAAAAAAAACTCAATTACAAAAGAGAGAATAGCAATAACTATAGTAGCGTAATTATAAAATCTTTTACAGATATTCATTAAAGAAAAATGAATTAGTCATTTTACTTCACTACATTTATGTTGCTACAGTGACAAAAATATAAAGGAATAAAAGGATTAATTTTTGTTTCTTTAGTGAATATCTTTAATTCACAACTTCATCGCCAAGAGGGCTAGGATCTCCATCTATAGCTTAAAACCTTCCCTGAGATAACGCAAATATATCCTGAAAATTTTAAAGCAGTCGGTCGGTTGGTTATTGCGGAGTGCTGTTGCTAACAAACAAACGGAGAAACTTTCGCAAATATAAACACGATAACATTTACTTTGTTATTCGAATTATTTTACTGTTTTACTACGGAAAAATCGGATGACAGGAAAGCTAGAAGAACAAAGGGTTGATCTTTGAATATGCAGAACAACAGCTTAAGGCAAAGTGAGGAAAACAGTGTTCGAGGGTAAGATTGAAAATGAGCGTATATTAAAAAAGGGTATCCTTTTAGAACGCCTGTTTTAATTACTTTAGAAATAGAAAGGAAGTAAAAACTGCGATAATGGATAAAAGATTAGTAGAAATTTATGAAAAAACTATTTGGAGTTTACTGAATGTAACAGGTAACCTGAGATTAATAGATTAGCGCGTTCTATGAAGTCGTAAAAGCAGTCGAATGACGGAAAAAAAAGAAGTTTTTCTATCTTATCGACAAAGCAATTTAGTATAAATATCTTACAAAGGAAGTAACGATTTTCTAATCTCATTCATCCACAAAATACTTGTTTCTTGCAACATAAATTACACTTTCCAAAACCACAAATATAATTGTTAAATAAATAATAAATTCTTTTTTTAAAATATTCTATTAAAATGAAAAATAATTACTAATAAATAACAATTTACGTTCCAAAGTATCTATTAGAAGCAATTAAAAAATATTCCTTTTAGTTTTTGAATGAGTAATCTAATTCCTTTATTAAATTATACAAATTATTTAAAAAAAAAAAAAACTTTACTTATACCTAGTTTTAAATTTACATTTAGATATTTGAATTTTGAAAATTATCTTTAGAAAGTCAGTTGTAATAATGTAACTTTAATGCATTACTTTTTTCTTTAATACATATTCAAATGAATTTGTTAAGTGAATTTTATTTTTAAAGCATATAATTATAATTTATGAAAATTAACAACTTAAAAAAAAAAAACGTTAAATAAATTTAGAGTTGAAAAATTGTTTTAAGTAGATATAAAAATATAAATCTATTTTGACCCAATATGATTGTTAATCAATCATCATTAGTTGATAATTGGGGGGGGGGGATAGCATATTTCCTGTTTGTGGTGTTGTTTATCTAATATTTTTTCACGTGTTAGAATAAAATATCTATTTTTCTATTATATAAAGAACAAAAATATTCACATAGGATACAAAAGAGATAACTTAAATTTAAATTGCCTATGATTTGCCAACAACTTAGCTTTATTAGCTAATAGTATAGCAGAAGCCAGAATACAAATAACAAGTATAGAAGAACTTGCGAATAAAATTGAACTTAAAATTTCTTACGAAAAGACTAAAATGATGGCTGTAGATCCTTTAGTTAATAATTCTATGAATATTAATGGAAACAAAGTAGAACTTGTAGAAAAATTTAAATATGGAGAGATCATTACTTGTAATTGTAACGAAAAACAAAATTGGACTGAGAGACTTAATAAATTATTTAAAGTACTACAAGTAACCGTACTACAAGCAACAGTAATAATTGAATAACATAAGAAAGAAGCCGTAATAAGAAAGGGAGTCCGACAAGGATGTTCCCTATCTCCGTTACTTTTTAATCTTTACATAGAACTAGCAGTTAATGATGTTAAAGAACAATTTAGATTCGGAGTAACAGTACAAGGTGAAAAGATAAAGATGCTACGATTTGCTGATGATATAGTAGTTCTAGCCGAGAGTAAAAAGGATTTAGAAGAAACAATGAACGGCATAGATGAACTCCTACGCAAGAACTATCGCATGAAAATAAACAAGAGCAAAACAAAAGTAATGAAATGTAGTAGAAATAACAAAGATGGACCGCTGAATGTGAAAATAGGAGGAGAAAAGATTATTATTTGGGAAGTAGGATTACTAAAGATGGACGAAGCAGGAGCGATATAAAATGCCGAATAGCACAAGCGAAACGAGTCTTCAGTAAGAAATATAATTTGTTTACATCAAAAATTAATTTAAATATCAGGAAAAGATTTTTGAAAGTATATGTTTGCAGTGTCGCATTATATGGAAGTGAAACTTGGACGATCGGAGTATCTGAGAAGAAAAGATTTAAAGCTTTTGAAATGCGGTGCTATAGGAGAATGTTAAAAATCAGACGGGTGGATAAAGTAACAAATGAAGAGGTATTGCGGAAAATAGATGAAGAAAGAAGCATTTGGAAAAATATAGTAAAAGAAGAGACAGACTTATAGGCCACATACTAAGGCATCCTGGAATAGTCGCTTTAATATTGGAAGGACAGGTAGAAGGAAAAAATTGTGTAGGCAGGCCACGTTTGGAATATGTAAAACAAATTGTTAGGGATGTAGGATGTAGAGGGTATTCTGAAATGAAACGACTAGCACTAGATAGGGAATATTGGAGAGCTGCATCAAACCAGTCAAATGACTGAAGACAAAAAAAAAAACAAGTAACCAAAAATACTTACACAAAAAATCGCTCTCGATTAACACTAAAATTAGAAATTACAAAAATGTGGTTAAACCGGTAATTACTTAGACGAGCGAGACTTTATTTAGATTAAATCAGACAAATAGGACTGCACTTTTGCTTAAAATTGAACGCAGGATTCTTAGAACCTGCATAAACAAAAAATATAAACACGAAAATCAGTACAGATTATCGCCTAATAAATTTCGTACGAAAACTTGAAATCTTTAATTGATACTATGAAGAAGAAGAGAATTTCTTTCTGCGCACAGTTATTAAGATAACCGCAGGATAGGATTATTAAAGAAAATTATCGATCGATATTGGTCTTTAAAAAATCCGCCGTTATGGAACAAAGAAATTAAAGAAGACGTGCAAGAATTAAATTTGACTTACGAAGATTTACTTAATAAATACGAAAAATTAAAATTTGTTATTAAAGATCCGAATATCAACTTTAAAGTAAGAACTTTTGATTATACAAAAAGGGTTTATTCAGAAGAGGAAAGTAAGAGTAAAGTAAGATCATTAAGAATGAATAAATATTGGGAGAAAGTATAAGCTAAGAACTTAAAGGTTAAAAGATCGGCAAAAAAGAAAGACTTGAATTATTCTGACTAAAGTGGTCCTTTGCGGGGTCTAAAAGTAAAAAAAAAAAAGAAGAAACATTTTTATTATGCAAATATTTTTTTTTGCAAAAATCACACGAGCCTCTAAACTGCTAAAAAATTTTAAAAGTAGCTTAATTATATAATCTGGCTATATTAAGATGAAATTTTATTTATTACAACATGTAAATAATGAATATAACCTGCTAGGTGGCGAGCCGCTACAGATTAATCAATACCTTTACCATAGATTCATTGAGGTTAAAACGTTAGAAGGAAAATCCACATTTGAGATATTTGGAGGAGTTCCACAAGGATCAGTCCTTGGGCCTATACTGTGGAATATTTTTTATGACAAAATTTTTAGATTAGATTATCCCGAGGGGGTTTTTGTTGTTGGATATGCTGATGACATTGCTATCCTAGTAGAAGACAGAGAAGTTAATAACCTAGAGGATAAAGCAAATCAGGCGTTATGAATAATTGATGAATGGCTGGTAGGAAGCATGCTACAGATATCCCCTAACAAATCCTGTGGTGTTTTCAGGTAGAAGACCTATTAGAAACCACAATATAAACATTAGAGGAGAGAGAATTAAGGAGGTCAAAGAAGCAAAGTATTTAGGGGTTCTTTTGGATAAAAGCCTAAGATTTAGCAAACACGTAGAGATGATCTGTAACAAGGTCACCCCTTTGATTAAGGCATTGAGGACTCTTTTCCAGAACCATGGTACACCGAAAATGGTAATAAGGAGACTGAAAACTGCGGCTACCACTTCAGCAATTTTATATGCGGCCCCGATATGGGGAGATACAATGAATATTCAGAGAAAGAAAACAAAATTAAAAAGAGTACACAGGCTTGCTTTACTGCGTGTAGCCGCGGGATACAGAACAGTGTCATACGACGCGTTGTGTATACTAACGAAGGTTCTACCCATTGATTTACAAATTAAACGAAGGACATTTAGATATAGGGGTATGTCCAAAGATGAGATTGAACGGCTAATTGATCAAGAGTGGCAGGATACATGGACACACTCTAGAGTTGGGGATTGGACCAGGCGACTAATCCCCAACATAAATATGTGGACTAGTAATAGAATAGGTAATGTAGATTTTTATACGACACAACTGTTGACGGGGCATGGCTCGTTCGGCCATTATCTGTTTAGAATTGGAAAAAGACCTACCCCACAATGTGTGTACTGCCCAGAGACTGATGATGCGGAACACACTGTGTTTGTATGCCCAAGATGGGCTCCAAATAGAAGAGAAATTTCGGACAACGGACTTACACCTGAAAACCTCTTAAATTGGATGGTCTATAGTGACGATAACTGGGATTGGTTCCGTAGGTTTTCCGGGGAAATCTTACGCACCAAGGAAGAAGAGGACAGAAGAAGGGGTTTGTGAAATTAGGGTAGGGAGGACAGTCCCTCCGTGGAGGGCCCGTACGCCGTGGTGTGCGGGTTCCTGAGAAGGGGGGGAACTCCTGGGGAGTGTGGGACAAATAAAATACCGAGTCCCGGTTGGCGGTGCCGCTCCTGCTGGTGCCTCGGCGCTTAGTGGGGGCGGTACCGCTGATTAGAGGCAAAGGCATAATGACCGAGACCCGGTTCCCTGCTGAGGGGATGGGAGGTGGCGTAGCCATACCCCGTCTCCGAGGCGGGGGATTAGAGGCAGGCGAATAAAATAAAATTAAAGATCCGAGACCGGGGGAGCTAACCTGCCGTGCCGGGTGTACAACCGGTGGGCGGGGGACACTCCCTTAGAGTAAAAGGACACTCTCCCCGACTGAGTATACTTAAATGGATATCCGCTCGGGGAGAGTAGGGAAAAAAAAAAAAAAAAAAAAAAAAAAAAAAAAAAGGGGCGAGCCGCTAAATTCTAATCCTTCTTTCTTATGGCGAGCTGCTCCCAAGATATTTTTCAATAGATATATTTTAAAAAGAGATCTTATTGAAATTAAAGATAAAATATCGTGAGTGATTCGTACGCAACGCCAACAGAAGATAAATTTATGAAAATTTTTATACACGCACTTCTTACGATATAAGAGCACAGAAAAAATTTTCGAAAAAAATAAGGGATAAAATGGAGTAACAATGAGATTTACAATTTTTTTAATTTCTCGATAGCAAATGAAAATCTCAGCTTTATTTTTTGTTGTGTAATCTTCATGTAAATATCTAAAAACCAATTTCTAGATTTTTTGAAATTCCGAGTTTAAATGGTTAAAATGGATTTTTGAATTTCTTTTAAAACCCGGCTATTTTTTTAATTGCTCAGTAACAAATAACGTTATCAAACAGATTTTTTGTCGAGTGTAATTTTCATGTGAATAAACCGATATCGAGATTTTTAAAATTCGATCTTGAAAGGTAAAGAAAGGTAAAAAAATTTTGAACAATGATTGCAAATTTTCCAAATCCGTCGATTAATATGCTCAAATCCAAAGATTTGACTCTTCAGATAAATACTAGTAATTTAAAAACCATTCCGTTTTTTTTTTAAACTCCGATTTTTTAAGGGGTGCGACGGTGTATGGCGCGGCGGCTTAATCAACGCAACTACTGTTGCTGTATGTGCGACGAGCTTGCTGTACCTGACTTGACTAAAAAAAATAAAATACAACAAAAATTGACCGCGACGGGAAATACAAGTAACCATACAGTGCCGGCGAATCTGCGACGGGAAGCTAGTTTATCGATTAGTTGTAAACTTTGGATAAATTTATGTTAAATTTTGTATTTTAGATTTTGAATATTAAAATCATATAAAATTTTTTCTTGCAGTATTTTTAACAAATCATACACTTTTTTTTCAGCTTTTCTCAGATATTCGATTACTTTTATGGAGAAAATTTCGCGGAATATATCCACATCCGTAATTGTTTTAATTTTATTAATTACAATAAAATATTTTTTCTGTATTTTAGATGATGAAATTTACGTTGTAATAAACGCCAAGAAATATTTATTTTTAAATACTTAAAAGTAGGCGATTTAATAATTTTTGAATTTTTAATATATATAAGAATAAATAATGTAAGATATAATATTAACTTTTAAACGAAGAAGAGAGAGACAGGATAATTTGCATTATTTTAAAATATTTGACCTTTACCTTCTTAGTTTCTCATTAAAATAAAATGAAATAAAAAAACAAACACACGAAGCAAAACGAAAGGTAAAGGCGAGTATCTAACATTTACTCTATCCTTTCTTATGAAACATTAAAGTAAAAGTAATATATACACCGACTCTTCCTTAAGTTTCTTCAATTCAAGGACTTAAATAATTTTACTGCGGTTTTTACTTTTAATAAGTAATTAAACATATATATTTACAGTATACGTAGAACAATATAGCTCGTATAAATTTATGAAATAATCTATACAGACTATCTCATGAAAAAGCGGAAAGAATTTTAGGGGATATTCCACAAATGAGAAGAAGAAATTAAGAAAATTTTATATAATGAAAAGAAAAGTTCCGTAATATAAGAGATAGCATTTTTTGAATCTCCTTATGATTTGTTAAAAATATTAAAAAACGAAAATCCGTTACTTATAAAAGATTTTGTTAAATATATTGAGTAATTTTTTATTTTGTAATTTGTTAGTATTAACAGCAGATAAACAATTGAAATTAAAACCCTTTTAAAAATTCTACATAAAATCTTTATCTAGATGGTCGTTTCGATAACACCAGTCTGTAAGAGTTTTGTTATACAGACAATTTTATCTTATTACGTATTTTTTGAAGTTGAATCAAAATTTATCCTAACGCCAAAATTTTTTGTAATTACTACTGTTATTTTTTTTGTAATTTAACCAGATTATATTTACCCTTATACTAGCCGGTCCGTCTAGTCAAAACCCGAATCCACGGGGCTCAGGTCAGCCCAGACGAATCCCGGAGCCAACTCACGAGCTCCTCGGCGCCTCCCGGGGCCAAGGAGACTATCCCGCTTGCCGCTTTGATCACAGTTCTTAATTTTCCAGGGAGACCGGCGCCCTGGACACACGCAGAGCTAGTTTTGGTCGCCGTTCCCATCTACCAAGAGGGCTCCACCCCTTCGACCCCTGCACTCTAAACGTTATTCTCATGGTCGTGAGAATAATACTGGTAAATAACGATTAAAGTATTCAGGCTTTATATAAACCTGAAAAAGAAACTAAATTACAAAAGATAGAATAATAGTAAAAACGATAATTAATGTACACTCACTTTTGATCACGAAAAATTCATAACTTATTTCTTTGCAGTGGTGGCAGAAATATAATAATGAAGTAAAAGAATAAATGTACTTTTTCCTTAATGAATATCTTACTTTTACAACTTCACCCTCCTTCGGGGAGAAGAAATAATGAATATTTTTAATATCTTAACCTCCAAAGCAGCTAGGGCCTCGATCGATGGCTTAAGTTTTTCCCTGGGATAACACAAATGTATCCTGAAAATTTGAAACTAATCGGTCGGTTTGTTCTTGCGTGATGCGATAACAAACAAATAAAGGCAAACTTTATATACCCGTTTGAATTTTGAAAATCGGATGATCGTTCGCAGACATATAAGAGCACCTCATTGTACCTCCCAAAACAACTCCCCAGGGGCTCCCCGTTTGTTACCAGTATATGATAATGATCCGTTTAGCATTTCACGAGGTGCTCACCACTCACAACTCTATTAAACGCAGTCTCCATATGAAGCCCGTTATTGTTATACAGAAATTTTTTAGATCTATTCGATAATTAATTTTATTTAACGTCAAAACTAGCTCACACAGTGATGGAGACTCATACTTGATTAATTGAATTCATTAAAGTTTGTGGTTCAACCGGAAAATCTCCATTACTACTTACATGTATTGTTTTTTGCGATTTATGAAATTAAATAAACCTAAAACCCTTCTCACTTATGCCAAGAAACACGGGTAAAAATTTGGTTGCGATTGATCGAGTAGTTTTTTGTTTATCCCTAACAAATAAAAACCTTCTTTCTCTTTATATAATAGTAGAGATATTTTAAATTTTACATTTTGGAAAAGAATACGTAAAAGAGAGAATAATTAACAAAATAAACAAAAAATGAATGCTAGCTGCAAAATTTCTTTTGTATTGGGAAAATTCTGGGTATTTTTTAAAACGCAACCCAAGAACCTGAAGTTTTATGATTTTAGATTCATGAAGCGTTGATGGAAAAACTGGGGTATAAAAAATTATATATCACATGGATGCCGAAGATATTAGCCGATACGCACAAGGTAAAGTCTTAGAGGCATCAATGCATACGTGAATTTTTATGACGTTACGAGAATGAAGGAGATGAATTGTTTGATGGCATTATTACGAGAGATAAAACCTGGATTTCTTATTCGGTCGTTGAAATGAAGTAATAATCGACGCGATGGCGGTATTCATCATTTCCTAGACCGAAGAAGTTCAAACGAGTACGTTACGTAAAGAAGTTTACAGGTACTGATTTTTTGGGACGAAAAGGGTGTTCTGCTTATCGAATTTAGTGATCGCTGAACTACTGTAAATGCCTATACGTAGTATGAAACATTGAACTTAAACTTTTAACAATACGTGACTTAAGACTATTGTTTAATGCTGGAAACGTAACAGACCACGTAACTTTACTGGTGGCGAAATTTCTTGACGAGGAAATGAAGAAGTTTAGTGTAACGCTAAGAAAATATGTGTTGAAGCTGGAGGTAGCTATGTAGAAAAGTAGTAAATGAATGCAGTTTTTATCCGCAAGTAATTAAATTTTTCAATGTTTTTATTTCTTTTTTCAAATGAGACCTTACTTTAATTAACACATATCTGTTAACCGATTTGAAATTTTAATTTATTTTCTCTTTTTTTGTGCTGAAAAAATGTAATTTAATTTTCTATTACTTTACAAAATACGACGTGTATGAAAAAGTAATGCGAGCGATCTGGTTACGCTGTGTCTACCGGTCATTGTTAGACCGGTTTGTTCATCCCTTCCGGTACGAGTTTTAACTCCGTTCAACCAACACATTATTTTTGACAGCGTCATCAGTGAAGTTGTGTTTGTGTGTTACGAAAATGGAGCGTCGGAATTTAGAGCGACGTTGTGCGATCAAGTTTTGTGTTAAACATTGGGACTCCGCGAGTGTGACCTTTAAAAAGTTGAAACAGGCCTATGGGGAACATTGCTTATCAAGAGCACAAGTTTACCGCCGGCACAAATCATTTTTGGAAGGCCGAGAACGCGTTGAAGATCAACCTCGCTCAGGGAGACCTTCGACTTCAAAATCTGACGAAAACGTTGAGCGTGTGAGAGTTCTTGTGAGATCAGACCGTCGTTTAACAATAAGGATGATGAGTGAACGGTTAAATTTAAACGCTTTCATCGTACATCAAATTTTGACTGACGATTTGGACATGCGAAATCGGTGCCGAAAACCTCACAACGGAACAGGACAATCGAAGAAACGTGTGCGTTGATCTTCTTGAGAGGATTGACAACGACCAAGAATTCTTCAATCGTGTGATCTCAGGTGATGAATCCTGGATATTTTGAGTACGATCCTGAAACAAAGCGGCGAAGCAAATAGTGGCACACTCCGTCATCTCCTCGACCGAAAAAATGTCGAATGAGCAAATCAAAGATCAAAACCGTGCCGATTTGCTTTTTTGACAGTAGGGGTATCGTGTATAAAGAATTTCTTCCTCCAGGACAAACTGTCAACCAAGAGTTTTACAAAGGTGTCCTTGAAAGGTTCAGGAAAAGAGTGATTCGTGTGAGACCAGACATTGCGGATGCTTCATCATGACAATGCCCATTGTCACACGGCCATTTCCATCACGGAATTTTTGACCTCAAAACGCATTCCTACGGTTTCTCAAACCCCTCTTCACCTGATTTGAGTCCTTGTTACTTTTTCCTTTTCCCGAAATTAAAACATGTCATAAAAGGATGTCATTTTGGAACTCTGGAGAACATTCAAAAGACTGTGACCGACCAGTTAAAAGCCCTGCCAGTTGAAGCCTTCCAACGCTGCTACCAGGAGTGAAAACGACTCCGCCGGTGTATAGCTGCCCAAGGGAACTACTTTGAAGGGAGATAATATTGATGTTTGAAAAAAATAAAAACTTTGGTAAGTATAAAGTCAGTCTCATTACTTTTCTCACACACCTCGTATATCGAATTTACTTTAAAATGAATCAAAGAAAATTCTGAAAAACTTTAAAGCTTAAAAACATGGAAAAGCTGCTTAATGTACACACAGAACAGTAAATAATTTTATAAATCATAAATCCAACGGATATTATGTGATTTTAAAATAAATCTAAACAATGAAAACGAACACATTAGATAATAAAGTAATTAATATTTATTACACCTAATTTAATACAAGCTATGTTTTCCGATTAAAATAATCATAAAGTTAAGTAACCAATATTTTACTTCAATTTTTCAACTAGATATAAAAGAGAAATATATATTAGATGTACGTAATTACACAAAAATTATTTCTTTAATTATAATCAGTGTTATAATAAATAATAATAATATTTACAGTACGATTATTAATTTTATATTAATATAGCATTTAAATGGAGAAAGGCGGTCTGTATATTATAAAAATTCGTGATAGTTAAGAATAATAATACAATTAATGTTATCATCAGAACTTTCATTTTAATCTTAAAATGTATGATTCGTTATTTTATTTTAATTCTATTGTTTTTAGATATTATATTCTGATACTCATACTTCTAAAACTTATATTGGCGAAGAAAAAAATGTCCTTTTCTACTTTATAGAAGAAATTTTTAATAAAAAAAATGTTAGTCGGTGATAACATTACACTTATTGTTCTCTAGTTAATCGAAAAAACTAGTTATACATGTAAAAGACATCTGTGGTAGGAGAAAACAAATCTTTTTGATCGGTTGCAATATTTAAAATTTACGTCAAGATTTTAGATCGGAAAAATACAGCTTTCTATATGGCCAAAAGGAAGAGAAAATTCAAGATTTCGACTGAAGAAAGGTTACTTGAAATTCTTTCACATCTAAGACTGCTCCCTTATTGTTACAAATGAATCATACTCGGTAATCTTTTTTTGAATTCTTAGATTTTTTGCCGTTCAAAAATTATAGTTAGCAACAGTAATAGTAATTTTTAATTCTAACAGATTCCTTGATCATTGTTGTATGCCTTTAACAGAAGTACATTTTACTATTGAGAGTACAGTATATTTTACAATATAAATACATTCTTTAAGTTAGCTCGATTGATACCCCAACCAATATCGGTTTTTAGTAGTATTTACCAATATCGTTAATAGTAGATTTTGGTGGTTGAGTAAAACCGTCTTTCATCCGGAAGTTCCTGGTTTGAATCCCGGTTATACATGCCATTTTTACGAAATTCATTATCATCTTTCCAAGTAACTGTTATTGAGAGTCAGCCTGATGTATGAATAAATAAATATATGTATATAGTTTTCTCATTTTTTGTTTTTAGCGGCAACGATAAGACACATTAGCGACTTAAACAAAACTAAGTATTCAAAAGTAATTAGGCGATAAAAACCAAACATTAGATAAGAAATATCGAAATAGGAACATCACCGCTTGACTATTTGCTACTACGTACAAAATAATTTATAAGGGATCTCATGTGACCAAAACCGCTAAATTGAGTTCTTTTGAACCACTACCAGTCTTTTGAAACCTAAAAGTAGTTTGATGCATTTTTTCCTATCGAGTAAACTTTTTACACCTAAAACCAGGTTTAATTGACGACGAATAGTTCCGAACATCAGACATTCTAGAGGTAAGTGGTTTACGGACCATTTTACACTGCACCCTCCTCTGCTTGGAGAGCCAAATAGGTGGACGTGGGTTAGCATTGTACGCCCAGTCCTCAGCCGCGTTAGGATGACTTGGTCTCTTCTGTTGTACGGGTAACAGGTTCCTCGAAGACGTTCCGGATGCCATGTAAGGCGTAGGAAGAATCTGCAGTCAGAACTTATTCCACTGAGCACGTAGTTTGACATAGACCGCGTGAAATCGCTCCCGCACGTTAATTCCAATCGGAGGTCTTTGCTGCCGCTCTCTTGGCAGCCTCGTCTTTCCCGAGGATGCCGCAGTTGCTCGGGACCCATACGAATACCGATACCTTGTATACACTTGAGATGTCATAGA
Source organism: Lycorma delicatula (assembly GCF_047948215.1). Taxonomy (NCBI): domain Eukaryota; kingdom Metazoa; phylum Arthropoda; class Insecta; order Hemiptera; family Fulgoridae; genus Lycorma; species Lycorma delicatula. The sequence goes on along the minus strand of NC_134461.1, from coordinate 129,152,832 downwards.
TAATTTGAATGGTAGGCTCAGATCGTCTGCAGTTCAAGCTCTCAAGTGCACTCCTAGTACGTTATTATGAGGAAGCTGTCGTCAATAACTCTCAAGGCACTAAGCTTATATGTTATCTCGTTATCAGGGAGAATTACTGAACAACCACAACCGTCGGCTGAGATAGAGCCGTCTGTATAGATGTGTGTAACCGACATAAGTATCGGTAGCGAGATGACTAAGTAGTCAACTCGCTAAATTGGTCCCTAGCAGCTCGGTAATGCGGGTCTCGTTCGCGTTTTCCAGATAGTAAATATTCACTTTTTAGAGTAAATATAATAGATATTTGTTTGAGCTACATCAGATTAAATACGGTAATTTAGAAAAATATATTTATTTTACATTAAAAATGACATAAAAAGAAAACATAATTACAACAAAACACATATATTAAAGGTAATAACGCTCGTTAGAATTTACATTAATTAAAATCTTTTATCATACGAATCAGGCACTAGTAGAAAAAGCTAAATTGTTCGATGGTCGCCGAACGTATATTAAGTAGTTATTAAACGAACATTAATTTTCATACATTCAGCCATTAGAAGAATAAATTTAATAGCGATCAGTGGAATGTGTCAATCGGTTATTACAAATAAAATCGAATTAAGATAAATTTATTAAACGAAATTTAATTAAAAATAAATTCGAATGTTATTATTCATCGATTTTATTTTTCACCGACATAATTAGTCTGTTAATGTAGAAGTTAGAAGGAATTAAATTTATTAATCTTGTATCGGTTTATGATTTTTTTTTGCGAAAAATATTACATTAATGATCACAAGGTATTAAAGAAGATTCGTGAAATACTTTTTAAGTATAAGGACTACTACGAATTACAAATTTACTCGGCAAATTTAAATTTTAATATATGATTATCTAACAGATAGTATGTATCAAATCTCTCAAAAATTAATCTACGATAATATATAATCGGCTCTCTTTATGTACTTTTAAAGCGTAAATTTTATTTAGGCGCTTATCAAAGGCACCGCCTAAAACAATAATATCGTATTGGAGCAAAAACTGTCCAAATGTTTAATAAATAATTTTTTTCTTTTTGATAACTTCCACAATTTCCTGTTATAGCCATCCGCAATCACCAACTGAGATTTAATTTCTGAGGAGCTGTAATGACGTAATCGAAAAGGAAGTCCAACCGAACAGTATTGGATTTAAAGAAGTAAAAAAAGAATAAATAACTAACAACAACAAACACTAGAAATTAAATTTAAAAAAAATTCCAGACTTAAGACTCTCGGATTGTAGAATCCTCAAAAATTGATAGATTATTTAAGTCATTACAATACAGTAGCGATAAATAAATTTCCTAATAACCGATGCTGTCTGCAACAACATCTACAGATAAAGATTAGTTTTTTCTACTCGCTTTGCTAAAGAGATCAAAAAATCTAATCGCTACATCCGAAGAAATAGATCATTTTCCCGGAAATTACTCGGAAATACCCGGTATAAATATTCGTGTGTAAGACACACGAATTTACTCGGCATTTTAAAACATCCTTTAAGCATCTTATCAAATACTGGTCGGCAACAAAAAACCGTGAACCGAGCCGGCTGGAACTGCAGCTACTTGAGGTCATTTTTAACGCTGCTACTGTTAGCGCTACTATTGGTTGTTTATGTTGTTACTCTTGTTTTTTTAATTTCATTTAAATTTTGTTCTTTGCAGTTGTGTTTTTTTAAAATGCCCTTAGATCGAGAAAAGGGATGCTGTAATGTTCTGGATCCTTTCAAGAAACACATCAAATATTCGCGAAAACATTTCAGAATGTCTGTATCTCAGCGAAAAATAATATATACGATTCGGTTAAAAAATGGCGTACAATAGGATCGATCTCAAACTAGAAACAAAATAGGAAACCTTCCGTTAAGATTCCGGAGGCGACCGCGATGTTCAAAAAAGAATTTCTGCCTGTCCGAACAAATCTATACCTAAGTTATCATAACAAAACAACGCAAATACATATCGTAAAATTCTTCAACAATTACATTTGAAACAGTACATAATGTAACAACTTAAGAGAATAGACAAACCGAATCGTCTTAATTATTGCGACTGGCTTCTCATAAAACAATATCGATATATATAGATCCGACAAAGTACTTCATGTCAGACGAAGCATGCTTTCATTTATCTGGAATGTTAATTCGCATACTACGTATTGGACAACTGAAAATCTTTGTTGTATGGTGTGCTGTTTCTAGTAATCTTACATCGAGGCCGATATTTTTTTTTAATTGGACTGCCAATAAACAAGTATACCGTACAACTTCTGAAGAATTCTAGGCTTTATCATAAAAAAATAATATGGTGTCTTCCAAGTACACCAGCGAAGAGTAGGATACACGTTTCGGTGCCGTATAAAGGGGTCGGTTTCAAACGTAAAACGAAGTAGGTATCCTTCCGTTAACCCACAGCCGATATTCAAAGAAAAATTATTCAAAGAAAGCGGTTTAAAATATACATCTTATTGTAAAATTCTTCGTGATTTAAATTTTAAACCGTATCTTGTGCAACAACTTAAGAAAACAAAAAGACCGAAACGTATTAATTATTGCGAACGACTTCTCAAAATCTTTGTTGAGGGACAGATAGACCCTTTGCTGTATTTCATGTCAGACAAAGCGCGGATTCATTTATTGAACGTGTTAATTTGCACAACACCAGGTATTGGGTGACTGAAAATCCTTACCGGATGTTTAAGCGTCCACATTGCGATGAGAAAATCAATCTGTATTTTGCTGATTCCGGTAATCGTGCAGAGATAAAGATTTTTTTTATCACAGTTATGTAAAAAATGTACGAAGTATTCAAATATCGGATAAGAAATCATGAAAAAGAGTTCGGCTTGAAATCAAGAAGAAATCGACGGTACTGACAATAACATTTTGCGCATGTGACTCAATATGATCAGTCCAGCACAATGTGGTTTCATTGAAAATGTAAGCCACCGGTATATTTTACATATTATTGTAATATATAAATTTGTAAATATGTAAAATTTTGACGTAAAATAACATCCGGCTATGACAGTTCTAACTAAAATGGTAGCCATTTAATGTTTTTCAAGCTGATTTCAAAAGTATCCTGAAATATACCCCTAGCAATGATCTCCATATAAAAATAAATCGTTTGCGATAGGATTTTCTAAATTTAATCTTTTAAGCGTTTTACTGATGAACAATTATTTAATAAGTTTTGTAGACCACCTTTGAAATTAGCTATGATAACATTAACTGTCATTTTTTTATAGTTGAAGCCCGATGTTTTTACGTCAATTTTTTTCAATGCCCTCTGAAAGGATCTTTTACAATTCTATTCTTATCATTTAAAACTTTTGAGAGCATCCTCTTTGGGCTTGATAACGTGGTAACTTATGCCGAAAAATAGATGCTTTCGACGTAGGAGCATTTGAATTTTCATTTTTCTATGTTTAACTTTTTGAGAAGTTATTTAAGACTTCCCATATTTTATATATTTATTAAACTACTGATAAAAGATTTATTGTCTATTTATATTCTCCACTGAACGTTTAGCAATATTTATTAGTGTTTTTTAATTTTTTTTTTTTTTTAAATAAAGTTAGATAGCTTTTTAAAATGTATTTTATGATAGTGTTTGGCAGAAATTTAAATAATGGTGTTATGATTAACCAATAATAAAACACGTCATAATAATTTTATTGTTTTATTACCTACTTTTTATTCTTATCTCTTAAATTATATTTCATTACCCAAGATAATATCATATTTTTATTATTATTGTTATATTATCATGACCTCTTGTCATAAATATATTAATTACGTTCTAATTGAGTACTGCATTATTATATTAATAATAATAATAATAATAATAAATAATAATAGATTGCATGCAAAGTTAATATAGTTTTATGCAAACAGTAATGTATATAGAAAGAAATTCTACGAGGTAATTCTCATACGGTATACTGTATATTAAAATTAAAGTATGCAGTCCGTTATTTGCAAATGTATAGGTATATGAGAATGAAGAATACTTAGTAAATATTCAAATAAAGTAAATAATGTTTACGTTTATTCTCTACTTAAAAGATGTGGAATAAACTTTTAATCATCCTTCATCATTAAAAATCGGTAGTTGTCAGTATTTGCGTACGAGGAATTACAGTTTAGGTAATTCAAACGGTTTATTCTAAGCAGCTACAAATTTTCCCGAGATAAATTGTCAGCAAAACTATTGACTAGATACGGCAAGCTGAAATATATTTTTATTGTTACGTTTGAAGCTAATATAACTGCTTTCATAATAATAATAACAATAATATTATCTAATTAAAGAAAAGCTTTTCTTTACATAATAAAATTGAAGAAAAATTATAAAAAAGTATCATTTTTAAACTTAAAAACATCTTATGAATTGTAACAAGGATAAAGATACGTTCAAGAAATTTCGATGAAGTGAAATGTCGATATAGATATGAGACGCAGATTTAAATATGAAAATTAAACCTTAACAAGGCAGATGGTATATAGTTTTAAAAATGAAGGGTATAAAATTTGAGTTAAACTAGTTTAGTACCTCACACTTCGGCTTCCCCTCTTTTTTTGTTGTTTACCCTTCGGGAACACCACCGTTCAGTACTGCTTCAGAAGATGAGATGAATGATTTGAAGCGTGCATGAAACTGCCATGCCTGACCGCTATGGAATTTTAATTTTTAATATAACTATGATTTTTTAATGATCAAATTAATTTTTTCTTTTTTTTTTGGTCTTCAGTCATTAGACAGGTTTGATGCAGCCCTCTAAGATTCCCTATCTAGTGCTAGTCGTTTCATTTCGGTATCCCCCTACATCCCACATCCCTAGCAATTTTAATTACATATTCCAAACGTTGCCTGCCTGCATAATTTATACCTTCTACCTGTCACGCCAATATTAAAGCGACTAATCCAGGTTACCTTAATATGAGGCCTAAAGTCTGTCTCTTCTTTTAGCTATATTTTTCCAAATGCTTCTTTCTTCATCTATTTGTCGCAACACCTCTTCATTTGTCACTTTATCCACCCATCCTATTTTTAACATTCTTCTATAGCACCGCATTTCAAAAGCTTCTAATCTTTTCTTCTCAGATACTCCGATCGTCCAAGTTTCACTTCCACATAAAGCGACGCTCCAAACATATACTTTCAAAAATCTTTTCCTGACATTTAAATTAATTTTTGATGAAAACAAATTATATTTCTGACTGAAGGCTCGTTTAGCCTGTGCTATTCGGCATTTTATATCGCTCCTGCTTCGTCCATCTTTAGTAATTCTACTTCCCAAATAACAAAATTCTTCTACCTCCGTAATCTTTTCTCCTCCTATTTTCACATTCAGTGGTCCATCTTCGTTATTTCTACTACATTTCATTACTTTCGTTTTGTTCTTGTTTATTTTCATGCGGTAGTTCTTACGTAGGACTTCATCAATGCCGTTCATTAGTCCTTCTAAATACTTTTTACTATCGGCTAGAATTACAATATCACCAGAAAATCGTAGCATCTTTATCTTTTCACCTTGTACTGTTACTCCGAATCTAAATTGTTGCTTAACATCATTAATTGCTAGTTCCATGTAAAGATGAAAAAGTGACGGGGACAGGGAACATTCTTGTCGGACTCCCTTTCTTATTACGGCTTCTTTCTTATGTTCTTCAATTGCTACTGTTGCTGTTTGGTTCCTGTACATGTTAGTAATTGTTCTTCTATCTCTGTATTTAAACCCTAATTTTTTTTTAAATGCTAATCATTTTATTCCAGTCTACGTTATCGAATGCCTTTTCTAGGTCTATAAACGCCAAGTATGTCGGTTTGTTTTTCTTTAATCTTCCTTCTACTATTAATCTGAGGCCTAAAATTGCTTCCCTTATCCCTGTACTTTTCCTGTAACCAAATTGGTCTTCTCCTAACACTTCTTCCACTCATCAAATTACAATAATTTTTTTTTTTTCTAGTGATCACACGAGGTATCGTCATCAGCACCCGCATACGATATTTATACTGTCTATAAATAAATATTAAATATTAACAATTTAAATTAAAAACTAAAACCCAGTAATATAAGAATACAGTATTAATGTAAAACGCCTGATATATTTACATATATCAATAATAGATGATTTTCAAATAGGCTTCACATGTACATTTTTTTTACAAGTTTTGAAAATATAGATATTTCATTAACAATGTTCATTATTCGTTCTAACTCACTGACGTCTTCCAAACATTCATGAACTTTTATTAATTCTAATACGTTAATCTCTTAAAATTGAAAGATAGTCTCAACAGCAGCTCTTGTAACGTTTAAACCCTTAAAACGTTAAAAATATTAGATCATACACTTTTAGAAGACTTTATGAGCAAAGTTTTACAAAGAGTTGGCCTAAGATGACTTTGCCTGATTTCATTAGGCTCCGCCCAGGGAGAGTACTCAACATTTTCAACAGAACGACTTTTATAACTAAGGTAATATATTATTTTCCCGTTTAAATAGCGCTATCGCAAGCTATAGCTCTAGAAGGAAAGTATTTTAATCGGTTCATTTTCGGCACGTGCGGTTTTCACCGCATACCGTTTTGACATCTAAGAAACCCAAAAATCCGAGTCAAAATTTTCCAGATGTTAATTTTCTTATGTACTTGTGTTCGATGTTGGCCTCTAAATCACCTTATATCTTCAGAACTACACGACCGATTTTGACCAGATTTGGTCAGATTAATCTATATATATAAAAATGAATGTTTGTGTGTCTGTATGCCTTCCTAACCATCCATCCGATAGCGATGAAACTTTGGAGAATGGTTGGACGCATGCCAGAGAAGGTTTCTGAATTAGTTTGGACTCGCTAGGTGGCGCTGGCGTCGAGATATTTCGAAAAATTGTATTTTCGGTCCGATTTGTCTCGTATTCAGAATACATGTTACTTACATGGAAAGAATTATCTCTGCAAAAAATGAACCCGCTAGATGGTGCTGGAGTTGAGATATTTAGAAAAATTATATTTATGGGCCGATTTGGTTCATATTCAGAATATGAATATTAGTTACGTGAAAAGAAATATTTTTGCAAAAACTATACCCGCTAGATATTTACGAAACAAACAAACAAATATACAAACATACTTTTTTATTCTATATATATATATATATATATATATATATATATATAAAAGGCATGTTCGTATGTGTGTCCGCTAAAGACCAAAAAACTAATGGACCGATTTACGCGCGGGCAAAAGGAAAAAAGGGGAAAATGGAAAACGGGAAAGGGTAAAAAAGAAACTGGGAGAAGGGTGAAAGGGAGAAGTTGGAAAGGGAAAAGGGGAAGGAGAATAAGTGAAAGGTAAAATTTGTGAAGTTCAGTTTTTAATTTTTTATCAAATTTTCAATTGTGTTCATTTAAACTCCTCCCCCACACTCTCTCTGCCTCTCTCTCTCTCTCTCTCTCTCTCTCTATATATATATATATATATATATATATATATATATATATTTAGCAATAGCGAAGCATTGCCAGCTCTGCTAGTTCTATATATGGGTAATTGATGGTATTAAATTTTCAACTTATAAGGTTGAAAGGAGATGACGCTGTAGAGCAAGGTCGCGCTCAGTATCTCCAGATTTCTCCTAATTAAGGTCGTATTTTTCTTACGCACATTTTTAACAATTAAGATATAACAATATTTGCAAACCTTTTGCAAAATTGCACCCGAACCCCAAAAATGCTGTTGTAGTCGTCTACTATGTTCTGACGTCACAGGTGAGCGGTAGAATTAAATAAATGAATAATATTGAAAGTGTAAAAAAGTAACTCGATCTATCTGGGTCTCGAACTCGATCGCCCGGTTGATTCGGTACCTGGTGCGTTAATTCTCGTGGCTATACTAGTCCGCCGACCGTACAAGCGAAGTTTGTTCTATGTACGCGTAAGTTTTGAAATTGTATTAGTTTAGTTAGTGCCGACCGTCGCCGCTAGTACCGTTACACACGCGCGAATTAAATACGGTAAGCGCGCGCGCGCTCGAGTTAGAATCATTGAATTAAATAAACGAAAAAATATTATATTCAAATAAAATTATAAATATTTTAAATTAAGTTTTCTGTGCGCGCTCGTGTGTGTGTGTGTAAGCCGTGCATGAAACAAAACTAAATTGTACCGCACTTTCCTGCAACTGTATCGTCAGCTTTTATATATTTTTTTTCAATTATAGGGGATTCTAAATAGGTATATCAAATATAAGAACCGACCAAATATGTATTTTTAAGGGCCAATTAAGAATTTTATTGTTGCTGAAAGCTCCATTACGGTACACGCTCACTACATCTCCAGACCAACGCATTACCCTGTGGTTATATATATCGCTCGACTGCGTTCGATGCAGCAGGGAATTGGATTGTTTGGAAAAGAAATTATTCCATTAGTCAACTGGGCCGGGCTAAGTATTTCAATTTCAATATTTATATATTATTCTAATCTCTATAAATTAGTTAAAACTTATTATAAATAAATATTTATATTATTGATATAAAGTAAAGAAAAAAGATTATTTAAAGTAAAAAACAGTAAAAGTTTGTGAAGTAATTTATTATGACGTTTCTTAAGAAAAATAAAGGTAAATAATATTACTTCTGTAGAGCAGTAGTAATGAAGTTACTTTATCGAATGAATGAATAACTAAATTAGAGCAATCTGTGATAAAATTAATGATTCGACTTTTTATTTATTTATCTGTTACTTTAAAATATAAAATAATTTTTGCCTACTTAATTTATAAATAAAAATAATCCAAACTAAGTTGATCTAAATTATCAGCTTTTATAAATAACGAAAGATTTTATTTTATTATTATACGGAGAAAAAAAGTTAATTAAAATTAATGATAATAATATAAATTATTAATTGGGTGACATGTTTTAAATCGCAGCTTAAAAATTGTTTTGTTATTTTCTATGATTTGAATTCAAATCTCATTATGCTCGTAATTATAGATATGTCCATATCACTCGAGTAGTTTTGCATTTGGCATTCAATAAATGGTAATGCGCTTGTAAAAATGAAAGTTAATTTGAGATGGATTAACACCAATTTCTGAACTCTCAATTCAGTAAACAACTAGTTTTGTTATACAATATTAATAATTATTTTGAAACACACACACACAGACACACAGACACACACACACACACCGAGATTTGATGGAGGAGCAAATCAACACTTTAAAAACGATTATGATTGTAAGAAATCAAATCATTTTAAATTACACTGAAAAACCAAAATATTAACGTAGTTAACCATCAAGCTACGATAACCAAAATCGCTGCTATTTAATAGTTTTCAAAACTACTTTCAAAAGCGTTCTAATGTACAAAATTTACCACACTGGACGACTCAAAACGATTTATTGTTTGTATAACATCATTTGCTGGTTCTGGATCTCATACAACTACTTTTAAAGCGGTGAAAAATATTTAATTCGCGCCATTTTGTTACGGCTTAAAGTATTTTTACATTATTTCCTTTTTGTTTTAAGTGACTTTTAAGATGATATATTATAATCGTACCCTTTCAATTCAAATATTTTTAGTTATCCTATCCACCATGAAGGCTTGGGAAAGCGGTTATCTCATATAAAAAAGCAGCGAAGAAATCTTGATTCTGATAAAAATACGAAGAGTTACGCTGTGAAAATATATCTAGTACTGGAGTCTACTACTGGACGCGAGTAAAGGCTCTGAAGAATGCGGAAATGCGAAAAAGTTGCTTAAAAAACAAGCTATTGTCAAACGAGAATCAAGCAACGTTCACAGTGCCTCAAAATAATGCACAACCGTCTAAAAATGAGACGTCAAGCAATATCGATCTAACCTCGCTTTAAGAAATACAAATTTATAACAATCGGGCCGACTGACTTCTGCACAGAACCGTAGCGCTGTTAGTTACAAACTAAAATGAGTGACGAAAGAAATATTGTTATCAAAACTTTTCATTAGTTTAGCTTTTCATTTAGGAGCTCTTGCTGTACATACTTTTTTAAAGATCATTTTAAATTACTGTGTTATAAAATATTGTGTTTATTAAGTATTATGACAAATAACAAAGATTTATCTACATGTAAACAAAAAAAATACAACAAGAGATAAATATTAAAAACTAAAAAATACGACTAGGAAAACACATTACTCTTTAATACAGGATAATTAAAGAGCGTGCGGGTGACAATTTTTTATATTGTATTTGTACGTAGTATAATCTTTTTTTTTTAATTTATTTAAACGTATATATAAACATATTTTATAGCTTTTGACACTCTCGGTAACGTTAAGATTCCAACACGGGGTCATATGTCTAAATCGGTTCAGCCGTTAAATTTCTAAGGCGGGAAAAACATTACCCTAATTAAATTACACGTCTTTTTAGGCAGTCGTGTAAAAAATATTTTCTAATAACCTCTATAAACCGTGTAATATTTCATTTCAAAAATCTTATTCTGTAATTTGTATTTACGTTATTTGGAAGACAGTTACTGTGTGACGACCAGAAAAAGTTCAGCAAAATAAAAAATAAAAAATAAATAATTTATTGTTAACGTATTTGGTAAAAATTGAACAAATAACTAAGATATGAAGTTTGAAAAGCTTGAACATACATGAAACAAAATCTATACAGAAGAATTGACGGCCTCCGTTTTTTGTCTAGTCAGTCTAAAATTTAGCAGTAGCAAATCACTTTTTCAAGGGTTCTCTTTATTCATATATATATATATATATATATATATATACACACACACAATAGTGAAAGGGCTGTGTTACATAAGGTTTTCAATAATCAGTTTTGTAACAATAGACGTAAAGAGGAGGTTTTACAATAAATTTGCAAGTGCTTATTTAGAAAGCGTTTTTTGGAAGTATTTAACGGAATTAATTTTAGGGTATGCCGTAAAATAAATTTCTGTTTTCTCCCCTTCACCGCTTTATCCACTTGTACTGATTTTTTTTTTTCCTTTTTTCGAGAAATCATTTCGGTTGTAATTTCAAATTCATCTTATCAGTTCTGTAGCACGCTTAATTTTTTATTTTTAATCTCAAAGCTATATATCTTTTACATATAAAAATAAAATATGAGATAATAATAATAATGTTTGTATCGTGCTACTTAAACACAAGAAAATAATTTAAAATATCCCCTAATTTTTTACGTAAATGTCTTCCGATGTAGATTAAAGTAAAAAAGTCTTTCAGTGACGAAGACGTAAAAAAATTATTTTTTTTTACGTAAAAATAAAAATAAAAGTTAATAATGGAGTTAAAAGCCTATCTAAATTTTTAAAAGTACCGACTAAATTTTAGAAAAATAATATCATTTTTAATAGACCGTGGTTTTAATATAAAAAAAGCGAAAGTTTTAAAGTTAAAAAAAAACTACTTTAGTTTCCATTAGACGTTACTGTAGGTGCAGTTTTATATTAATGATCCGTCCTTCAAAAGTTTTCGTGCAGAATTAAAAATTATTATACCGATATTTTATATTAAATTTAACAAAGAAATATTACTACACTTTGTTACAGCAGTTTTCTTTTCGTTATAAGTTTTACTATTTTCCTTATAAATTAATTCAAGAATGTAAATTAAGAAGTTGATATTATTTAATTTCTAAAACAACAATCATCAATGCCTTGTGCCGGCATATTTCATTCGTAATAACAATTTAAAAAGCAAAATTTTATAATCTGAATATTTGAAATAAAAGTAAACAGGGGAGTAGTAAAAAGTTCACAGATGAAATATATAAATAATTAATCTATGACAACCTCCATAACGAGTAACGTCTCATCTACTTTTCATCCAGAAAGTTCTGGTTTTGAAACAAATAAGCTTTGATTTTTTCTACATCCTAAACCTTTCCTGTCTGATTGTCCCTATAACTTTATATTCAGAGCGTCTTAAGAATTACAGTATATGTTCAACAAGTGAAAAATACAGAAAAAATTCAAATAAATACGGGTCCGAAAACGCTTTGTCTTCGAATTTAGCTTGCGAAAAATTTCGTCCTGATTTTGTGCTTCAAGTATGGCTTCTTCAAGCCATATTGAAATTCTTTGATCTTAACTCCGACAGTTTTTAACTTAGGGAAAAATTGTATACTTTCATATGGTTTTTGACCTAAAAATAAAAATAATAAAATAGGTCCCAGAAGTATAACTTTAGTAACGATTGTAAAAATTATTGTTTGTAAAACAAAAAAAAAAAATTTCAACACAGTTGTAGGACTTTACCGTCACGCGGCTATATGCCGATTCACGGGTTAAACACATATACACACAATTTATAATTTTGTTTAAATATAATATTATTTATACAGCTGTACATCAGTGCTACACTAGCGCTCCTTGTGGTGACAGGGATTACCATTGACCTAGTACACCGCTTAATATTTTTTGTGGTGGGGGTGCGATTTTGATAAAATCTTTTTTCAAATATTATTTTTTAATTAAAAAATGTGCCTAATAAAAATAGGATCTTAATTAGGCAAAATCTCGAGACTCTGAGGGTGACCTTGCTCTACACCCCAATCCTCTTGACCTTTTAAATAGAACATTTAACATCCTATATACAAAAGTAATCTGGCCAAGTTTGGTTAAAATCGGTTCCATAGTTCTAGACATATAAGGTGTAAGTCACCGAACACACACACACGCGTACTTACGAACATTAACATCCGGAAAATTTCCATCCGGTTTTTTGGGTTCTTTAGGTGTCAAAACGACAAGATCTGGTGAAAACCGCATATGCCCAAATTGGACCGATCACACTGTGATGTGGGCACTACATGACTTCCTTGTACGTCCATTAAATTAAATACTCGCATTTTTAAAAGTACATAAAATTTTATTTCATTAATAACTTCTATTATTTTTTGTTTATTGTTATTATTGAATTATTATTTATCGTAATTTTTTTTTACAATCAAACGTTAATAATTATTAATAAATCAATATATTTAAATTTAAAAAAGTAGGTGAGGTCTGATTCGAACCGATGTGCCTTCCCCATGTAAGATGCAAATATTTCATTAATTAAAATTTTATTTGGCTATAACTTTGGATTCAATGAAAATAAATACCACTTATGATATATAGTTGAAAAGCTCTCAATGACGGCTTATTACTGCAGTTAAGAGAAAATCCAAAATTCAAATTTGTTTGTATTTTTGCCTTTTTTTTGGACGCTTTTATTTCACTCGATTGCAATCAAAAAGGAAGGTGCATAACTAGATGATACAATAATCCAAAATCAAAAATTTCAACATCCTACAGCTAATCGTTTTTGAGTTATGCGCGATAGGTACGTACGTACAGACCTCACGCCGAAACTAGTTAAAATGGATCCAGGGATGGTCAAAAAGATATTTCCTTGAAATCTGAAAATATATATAAGATATATTTAGCGATCACAATACTTCCTTTACTTCGTATAAGGAAGTAAAAACAAACGGTTTTAAAAACGACAAAGAGATTTCACTAGTATCAATGGTTAATTTAACAGTTAAAGAAAAATACTTTAAATACTTTTGTGAAGTGTATCCCTTAAATCGCCCTTAAATACGGTGTTGCAAAAAAATGTTGAAAAAGCTCACACGGTTAGTTAATTTAATTTTAGAAAGAAATAAAGAAGAATAAAACATTTAAAGTGTTAAATATCAATAAAAACAGATAATTAAAAATTTAAAAGGTAACATATTAGCATAAAGTAGAAATAAATGGAGAACTGCATCTGACCAGAAAAATGAATAATTTTTTATTTCATTTTCTTTATTTATTTAAATAACTAGTCGTTTATTAAATTCACTGAAAATTGTTACTGCACATTTACAACTTAAATACAAAAGATACATTTTGTACGGTATAAAAAATATCATATTGGTCGGGGATTCGAACCCACAACTTTCTAGGTAAAAAGCAAAGATGCTACCGAATAACACTGAAAGTTAACAATGTAGTCGGAAACTCTGTCGAGAGTGATCAGTATCCATCCCTCAACACGTTTCTTCTGATTTCTGAATATAATATATTTCTGAATCAGGGTGAATTTATTAAACGATGGAAGTTAAATTGGTTTTCAGGTAATTAAAAACGACAATCATAAAAATTAAACAAAAAAAAAATAGAGGTCAGACAGGAAAACATTTTAAAACACTGTTCCGCCTAACCGCAATGTTTTTCAAATAAATCAAATTCAGCGTAACACATTATCGCAGGCAAACATACTCTGATTTCGAAATTAATTTCCTACCTTCTTATATATGTAAGAAAGCTAGATACATGGATGTGCTCCAGAAATATAAGATTTATAAAGCGCATAAAAATAGCTCATTTACTGAATGATCATTTAGACTTTAAGTTCAATTCGATTTAAGATACGGCGATAAAATTAGAGGATGGCGGTAGGCAATAGCAGTGGCTACACTGCACGAGTTCTTGAGTGGACGATGGTGCGCGTACAAGTCACGTTTGTGGGTGATTTTATGTGTTTGTTAGTTGTGATATAACTTTTGAGTCTATACGTGTGTGTTTGTTTTTTCGTTTTTCATTTTATCTTGATGTGATGACGACCTTCAGCGAGTGAGTTTCTGTAGAACAGAGTTCCGAAACGTATTAAAAGTAAGTAAATGCCATATAAAAAGTTCTTATAGACTTATTGTGATGAATCGGTGGAATTTAGAGAAGCTTGAGGAAGAGGAGGCAAAGAAGATTTTTGAGGAGGACATCGCAAGAGGTCTGAGTAAAAAGATAAGGTAGAAAATGTAGAAGAAGAATGGGAGAATGTTAAAAAAGAAATTCTTAAATCAGCAGAAGCGAACTTGGGCGGAACAAAGAGAACCGGTAGAAAACCTTGGGTTTCAGACGATATATTGCAGCTGATGGATGAACGTAGAAAATATAAGAATACTAGTGATGAAGAAAGTAAAAGGAACTATCGACAATTAAGAAATACTATAAACAGGAAGTGCAAACAAGCGAAAGAAGAGTGGATTAAAAAAAAGTGTTCAGAAGTGGAAAGAGAAATGAACATCGGTAAAATAGACGGAGCATACAGGAAAGTTTTGGGGTACATAAATTAAAATCCAATAATGTGTTTAACAAAGATGGTACACCGATTTATAATACGAAAAGCAAAGTCGATTGGTGGGTGGAATATATTGAAGAGTTATACGGAGAAAATGAATTAGAAAATGGTGTTGTAGAGGAAGAAGAGGAAGTTGAAGATGATGAAATGGGATAAACAATACTGAGATCTGAATTTAACAGAGCATTAAAAGATTTGAATGGCAGAAAGGCTCCTGGAATAGACGGAATACCTGTAGAATTACTGCGCAGTGCAGGTGAAGAAGCGACTGACAGATTATACAAACCGGTGTGTAATATTTGTGAAAAAGGGGAAGTTCCGTCAGACTTCAAAAAAAGTGTTATATTCATGATACCAAAGAAAGCAGGAGCAGATAAATGTGAAGAATACAGAACAATTAGCTTAACTAGTCATACATAAAAAGTCTTAACTAGAATTCTGTGCAGAAGAATTGACAGGAGAGTGGAAGAAGTGTTACGAGAAGACCAATTTGGTTTCAGGAAAAGTATAGTGAAAAGAGAAGCAATATTAGGCCTCAGATTAATAGTAGAAGGATGATTAACGAAAAACAAACCGACATACTTGGCGTTTATAGACCTAGAAAAGGCATTCGATAACGTAGACTGGAATAAAATGTATAGCATTTAAAAAAAATTAGGGTTGCTAACAATTGCTAACATTTACAGGAACCAAACAGCAACAGTAATAACTGAAGAACATAAAAGAGAAGCCGTTATAAGAAGGGGAATCCGACAAGAATGTTCCCTATCTCCGTTACTTTTTAATCTTTACATGGTACTAGCAGTTAATGATGTTAAAGAACAATTTAGATTCGGAGTAACAGTACAAGGGGAAAAGATAAAGTTGCTACGATTTTCTGATGTTATAGTAATTCTAGCCCACAGTAAAAAGGATTTAGAAGAAACAATGAACAGCATAGATGAAGTCCTTAGCAAGAACTATCGCATGAAAATAACAAGAACAAAACAAAAGTAATGAAATGTAGTAGAAATAACAAAGATGAACCGCTGAATGTGAAAATAGGAGGAGAAAAGATTATTATTTGGGAAGTAGGATTACTAAAGATGGACGAAGCAGGAGCGATATAAAATGCCGAATAGCACAAGCTAACGAGCCTTCAGTAAGAAATATAATTTGTTTACATCAAAAATTAATTTAAATGTCAGGAAAAGATTTTTGAAAGTGTATGTTTGGAGTGTCGCTTTATATGGAAGTGAAACTTGGACGATCGGAGTATCTGAGAAGAAAAGATTAGAAGCTTTTGAAATGCGATGCTATAGGACAAAGTTAAAAATTAGGTGGGTGGATAAAGTGACAAATGAAGAGATGTTGTGGCAAATAGATGAAGAAAGGAGCATTTGGAAAAATATAGTTATAAGAAGAGACAGACTTATAGGCCTCATATTAAGGTAACCTGGATTAGTCGCTTTAATATTGGAGTGACAGGTAGAAGGAAAAAATTGTGTAGGCAGGCAACGTTTGGAATATGTAAAACAAATTGTTAGGGATGTAGGTTGTAGGAGGTATACCGAAATGAAACGACTAGCACTAGATAGGGAATCTTAGAGAGCTGCATCAAACCAGTCAAATGACTGAAGACAAAAACAAAATAATAGAAAAAAAAATTATACTATTACCGCATACCAATCTGAAGCCCGAGATAGGGTTACGCCCCTTCGAAATCTACACAGTTCTGGAACTTTTTTTCAGTTGTTCAGTTCATATTTCATTCAATACCACTAAATTTACTCCTTATTTTTTTCTGTTGTTTTAACATTAAAATATTCAAAAATTGTATAACCTTGAAATACATATATTAAAATCTGAACTCGCTGGAATAAAAACTGGTGGTAAGGTTTTTCAACTTTTTTTATTTTATACTGCAACCAAATGTCTTTAAAGTGTCGCAGTAAACTTTACTTCCAACTGCAATGGATTGATTTAATCACAATTCCGAAAGGAATGATCTTACCCTTTTTTTTTGCACGATAACCCACTGTGGGTTGCACGTGAACAAAGCTACTTTACTTAGAACTGTTTTTCTCTTTTCCCAATAGGTTTTCATCCTTTCGTAGTTTTCTCTTCTTTTCTCAAACCATTTTATTTTGTTAGTTGTTACTGTTTGTTGTTTCATTCTGAAATTCCCTCGGTATTTCCCATTTTTTCTCTGGTTCTTTAAACCAATTTGATTCTCATTTTCTATTTTCGAAAAAGAAAAGGGTGGTTTATTTAAACAATTCTATCTCTGTTCATTCTATAGATATGACCGTAAAATTTTATATTTCTTATTTCGATTATTTGTGGTTGTAGTTTTTCGAATGTTTTGTGAAATTAAAGATTAGTATTAGTAATATTAGACTAGTGTAAGTAGTTTTTCTGAATGATGATGATATCTGTGGGAGGTTACTTAAAAGAAAAAAAATGTTTACTCAAAACTATAAATAGTTTTTAAAAAAACGTATCTAACCTATATTAAGATAATAATCATGGATCCTCTTATCTGATTTCCATAAAAATGAAATATCAAAATTCCATATGTAGGCGTTACCATAAAAAAATGTATGATTACGCAGAATAGATATTAAACAAAATATATAATTGCTTGTGTCACACACACACACACACACACACAAAACATCAAAACAAACAGAATGGCGTTCTATTTTTATAATTTTGGACTAAGAGGACAGAGAAGCAAAAAAAAAAAAACAGTTACCTAAAATTTTGACCAATTATAATAATTTCTACTGCTAAACTCTTTAGAAATATTTACTAACGTGTTATCCATGAAGAGGATAATCTTGAATTTCGCAAATTTTTCAACAATAACAAATTCGGATGGTACTGCATTTATTAACAGCTGATAAGTAATAATGGAACGATATACTCTTCAAAAAATGCAAAAAAGTTATTAAAATTCATTCTACAAACACGGCGAACATTTAGACAGACAGTTCGTAACATTTGTGGTCGTAATGAAACATTGTCTCATACAATAATTGTGAAACTTGTTAAATTTGAGAAAACTGCTCCAGTTATTGATGTGTAATAGTATAGTAATGATGTGAATAGTAATAGTAGTAGATGGACTTAGTTAAGTCCATCAACGTAGTTCTAGATCACTAAAAACATTATTGCTGATGATGAAAGTGTCGTTGAAGATTCAACTTTCCCGATTCTAAGACGTTCACAATAATTAGCCATCTCAAAGACTATTTTGAATATTTACAAAGTGCAGTTGACGCAATTTACAACCACGAGCCCGTGACCAAAATCATGTTTTCATTGATCGAGTATTACGTAAATAGGTGATCTCGATTTAAAAAAAAAAAATTATGGAGAGTTATAAGCCCTATTTCCAACCGAATGGATTCGAAAATAAACAGACTGTCACGTGTGGGGCTACAAAAACTCTAGAATAATTGTCGAGCGGTGATTCTATTAACAAAGATCCGTTGTGTGGTTTTTATATCGGCATTGTGATCGGGCCGTATTTTTTCGAAAATGACGAATGTTCTGCAGTTATAATTGACGTGCGCAGCGTTACATGCGGTGCTAACTAATTCATATAGCTTACATCCGCCCACCGGGCTGGTCTAGTGGTGAACTTGTCATCGCAAATCAGCTGATTTCGAAGTCGAGAGTTCTAAGATTCAAATCCTAGTAAAGGTACGTACTTTTATAGAGATTTAAATACTAGATCGTGGAACCGGTGTTCTTTAGTGGCTGGCTTTCAATTTTTCAATTAACTGCACTTGTCAGGAGCGGTCGACCTGAGACTGTACAAGACTACACTTTATTTGCATTCATACACATCATCCTCATTCATCCTCTGAACTAATACCTTACGGTAGTTTTGGAGGCTAAACAGATAAATAAGAAAGATGTAGCTTACATCGGATGAAATGGGCTCGACAGTAGTTTATATCCAACAGCGTGGCGCGCTACCACATACAACAGCTTTCAAACGATTGAACTACCCCATGAAAAATTCCCGTCTGACGAAACGGGATATCAATCGGTCTCCTACATCCAGTGATCTAACAAATTTTGCCTTTTTTTTTCTTTGGGGCTTTGTAAAGAAATAGGTTAATGCCGATAATCCATAAAGAATTAAAGCTGCTAAAGATAATATTCGAGCTGTTTTTGGCAGAATAACTCTGCAATTATGAGAAAACTTAATTATTTACGCAATAACAACAGGCTTACCCTTTCTAACATAATGACCTCTACAGGGAAAGACACCCGCCTTGTGAAGATCCTCCTCCTAGCTCTGATGAGCTTTACCGGAGATTAAAGATTCAGACTCTCTAAACTTGATGCCGATGATGCAAATGCCTAAACAGATATTTCCATCAGTGTATAGACATTTCCATCGCCTGCATATGGCCTCTTCAAACCACGACCACCTACCATAACTTACAGCCATCAACTATAAAATTAATCGATTCGTGGAAACGCGATCCTCGCGTCTACAGTACATTACTTTACATTTTAATGCACTCTACATACTGTACATTTTAATACAGTCAGTTCATTACTTGATTGAGTCTTTCAACAGAAAAAATACTATGGTCACACCCCGACAAAATAAAGTGTTGATCGGAACAATGAAAATTTTGTCTTAAAATTCAATTTACTCAAAATCCTTTTGATTTACTTAAAAATCAAGAAACAGATTCACAAATTGAATGTCTCTGATAAAAATATACCGTATTTCTCTCTGCTCTGGTCCGCTTTCGGGAGCAACATCAATGACTAAACCCTCTTACCCCCCAGCTCCGTCACAGAGTTCATCACACCTCCATTTTCATCCTAACAGCGAATATCTCAGCTAACCGGGATTGGATGCCAAAACGCTGTCTTGGCGAAGTTAAGCACCCGGGCGGGCCCCTAGCCACCTGAGTTGCTATTCTATATATATATATATATATATATATATATATATATATATATCTACAACAGCATCAGACCCCCTCAGCGATCCTCTGCAAAGGTAAGAATTAAGGAAGCTAGCAACTACGTTCCATTCCCTTTCGGTGTTCAATTTAACTTGCAGATGAAAACCAGAATTGATCAATAATAACCGGATGATAAGTGAATCTTGTAGCACGGTTTGCTTGGCATTTCTTCTGCCACCCCATTCGGTCGCCCTAAAGCATAAAACCGAATGTCTGTGACACAAACGGATACTAGGCCACGAAACAGTTTAGCGACCAGTGTCCTAAGTAGTTCCTAGAGTTAACCTAACAGCGTGAGCGGACTAAGCGCCGTGCCATACACCACCGGCTTACGTGTCCCAACCGCTCAATTGTCATATATTTACTGAAATGGGTAGGTGTTTAGTAGGTACTACTAAAAATATATATAATATCCGTAAATTAAAATTTACTTTATCTGAATGCCAGAAAGTACCTGTCCACCATATTAAAGCGCCTGGAGCCTTAATTGGGTGGCGGTCAGCCATATATTTCTAGGTTAGCTTCCGACAGCAGTGCGGTAGGAGTCGTCCCTAGATAAACTCCTGATGTCGGTTGAACATAGCAACCGCATCAAAAAACTCCTATACGATCAGACAATGCGGCTCTCGCCACGTTGACTGATCGCTTGTGAGCGGCCAATTTTCTCCTTGACTTCTAAGTTCCAGGTGGCCCGGTCTCTGGCCTCCCAAGAGCAGAGCAGTCAAACATCAGGTGTTGATTTGGGTCAGCTTATCATCTGCCAGGCGGAAACGAAAAAAATATTGGTACAAATTAACATGGTTGGTGAGTACCTGGGCACCCGTTTCCCTTAAAAACGAACTACAGGCATACCATTTCCCCAGATCCCGTATAAACTTGCACAGGGATCTTCCCTTAGTCGTGGTGTCCCATTCCAGCCGCCGTGCTTCCATCGCTAGGCTCTGCGCCTCTTCCGCAGGCGGAAGACGGAATCTTGTAGCATATAAAAAGTGCCATGCCTGATCAAAATTCGAACCCGGGACTTCCGGATGAAAGGCCGAGACGCTACCACTTCACCACTGATGTTCGCATATATGTTTTAGTATTAATTTAAAATGATATCTCTTAATAAAAAATCTTTTATAATTGCTAGGAAAATTAAAAATTAATAATAATACAAACGTTACTCTTCAAGAAGATTAAAAGAAACGTCTTTAATGAATTAAACGTCATTTGGTACCGAAATTATGGAATTTTATAAAGGATTCTGAACACTGATATCCTTACAGTTTATATACAATTAATAATAATAATAATAAAATTAATTTAAACCCTACCCTTGTTTTTAGAGACGTATTAACTTACTCTGGTTCCTTGATATAACAGTTCAACATTTTTATTTTTTGAAAAATTTTGCTACAATATTCTCTCTTCTGTAATTTATTTCAATATTCGTACTTCATCAACCTAATTAACAACCTCTTTCTACAACAAGAAAGTTATTATGGTTTCCTTTTCTAACTTTATACCGATTATAAATCTCTAAATTCAATAAAATGATTTTTGAGAATCCCTACAACTATGACTAACTTAAAAAAAAAAACCAAAAAAAATTTAATCAAAAATTACCAAAAAAAAAAAAACAAAAATTAAAAAAATTACAAAAATTTAATGTCTAATTTTCAAATTCAATAATAAAAAAGATAAATTATAAAGCGAAAGATAAACAAATAACAAAAAATAATAATAAGTAACATCGGTAACAACATTAAAAGTTCAAATTATTTTTTATTAAAATTCTTGAACGAGGTTATGTATGCCTTTTTAGGCATACTAACAAAAAAGGTTTACTATAACTCGCTTTTCTCTTATTTAAATATTCCTTTAACGCGTTAAAGTTCAACGATTGACTGATATAAATATTTTTAATTCTATCCGAAAATAATTTTATTCCATCTGCTTTAGATATAAATATATATATTACTTTGTTTATTCTTCGTAATTTCTTTATCTAAATACCAAAATTCCATTACTTTAATTCATTACTTTTTTCCATTTTAATATTTAACAAATAATTTTCTTATTTTCTATAATATTTCTCATTAATTTTCCTTTTTTTTATTCTTATTGATTTTAAAATTTAACTTTTCTCCCAGAAACAAATCAAATCATTAGTTTCAAAAATAAATAGAGATTATATTTTTTTCTTTTTACTTGACTATGAAAATTTGTTCAGATCGGAAAATTTTCTTTTAGTTATTTTAATATCTGTTCGATGTAGAGATTAAAATACAATGGAAACAAGGGTACGTACTTATCAGCGTGCTTTTCCTTGTCTTCCAATTTTTTACTTTTATTATTGCAATCTACTAGAGCGCAAGAAGAATTACGAATAATTCTTTCTTTCTTATTTTTACTAAACGAAACGTTCTTCAAAAACCACAAAATTAAATTATTGTTTAATATTTTTAAATTTCATATAAATGCCATGTATTTCTTCGCTTTATCTTAGATAATTAATCTGATATATTAAAATTGTCTCTTAAAATTTGTTATAAAAATTCTTTAATGTGTAACATTAATAAGACAATTTTTATAGCTTAGCATATTATACAGAATTCAACAAAAAATTGTTCCTAGTTATTCATTTTCGGATACTATACAGTATATCAAAGCGAGAAAAAATGTCGTGTTTTCCTTCCGAGCCCCGTTTTGAGAGTTTTTTTATACCAATGTCCAAAAAGGAGAGTATGTATTTACGGTCTACGTATATATGTGTGTTTGTCCACCGTAGCTGCTCAATCGATTTAAATATATGATCCCGAATTGTCCTACGTTACCGGGAGTGTTATAGGCTATATAAATACATATACATTTTTACATGTTGAAATAAATTTAAAAAAATATATACTACATACAAAAAAACGCAGCAAAATTAATACGTCGATTACATGTGATTAATACAATGTCATTTCCAAGATATAGACAACGGACTATTATCGTACGTGGATATTTTAACGAAGATAATTATTTTAATCTAGTCTGATGAAGCCTTCACGGATCTAACGGCAACGGTTGGAAATTTAGAGGTTTCGCATTTCAACATTACACTGTCGTGTAACGATCTGTATTTGCCGGATATCCTATTTTTTTTTTTTAGTTTTTTTTTGGCAATCGTGTTTTTTTAATTTTTAATAGATTTAAAACTGGTTTTTCTGCTAAAGGAAACTATATTTCGTAATTTGATTGAGGAATCGTATTAATATATGGTACACATGTTTACACCATTTTTTTTTAATAAATAAAAATGTAGTATAAACAGTTACAAATTTAAAACGGTGGCTACTCAACTGTTTAATCTTTTAAAACCCGTAACTGAGTGGTAATCTAAAACGTTGAGCCTTTCATTATAAATAAAACGATACTTTAATTTTGAAAATTAATCTAAAATTAATCGAATTTTGGACAAAAGTCGATGACTAATTTTCAGCCGGATTTCATGTCGATCGTTAAATTAATTTATTTGAATAAGCTTGATTTTTTCATACTTCTGACTTTAAGTAATGTAATGCAGAGTAATTAAACTTTCTAAAAATAAACTAACTTGAGAAACATAATGTATATAGTAGCAAAACGGTGACAGTTTTATTTATTTAAAATATAAATAAATTAATTAAAATAACAATTATCACACGATTTTACCATACCCATTTTTATCAATGATTGTTTATGATTATTGTTTAAGATTATTTATGATTATACTTAACGTTTCACAAATTAGTTTACCGTAAGTCAAATAAGCCACTTTGTAACATCGAATGAACGAAAAAATCCAATTTTATTCAAAATAATTCATTTAATTGTGGAGATGAATTCCGGCTGCAAATTACGTCAAATTTTTTATAGAATAATTGGGCTGTTTCTCAAACTTTTTATCAAGAAAGAGTGTCGTTTTGTTTACATTGAAAGGCTGAAAATTTTAACAAATAAAAACGTATTTTCATAAATCTAACTTTATAAAGATATAAATGATTACGTAATTGAAATGACCATACTTTTAAAATTTTATTTTGTTTTATTTATTATAAAATATTGGTGGGAATATACGTATTAAATATTATTATGAATTTTCAGTGCGATCTTGAGATAAATATTCTTCTTTAGAATAAACAATATGGCGTTAAGATTGAAAACTTTGGAATAATCACCGTTTTTCATTCAGAAAGTTTTATTTATTTCGATAATCAGATTTATAAAACAAGCTACCTGTAATTTTCTGTTACATTTTAACTTAAAATGTATATTTCTTAGAAAAGTATTTTCAATTCATTACATTTCAGATTAAATCGTAAAAGTTTTAATTTTACTGTATCTCCTACGAGTAATTTAAAAATAAAAAGTAGACGTTTAAGTTAAATTAATTATACTGGAAAATTAGGTTAATTATCTATTGATAAATTTTCTATTCAAGGTTTACAGGCTGTATTACTTAATTTTTCAATGTAAGCATGTAAAACAATACATAATTAAATTACTAAACGCACACATACAGTTAAGATAATAATAGGAAACAACGTTAAATTCTACTTTATATGCTACAAAAAAATTATGGGCAATTATAAAAAACACACACATAGAGAGAGAGAGAGAGAGAGAGAGAGAGAGAGAGAGAGAGAGAGAGAGAGAGAGAGAGAGAGAGAGAGAGAGAGAGAGAGAGTGAGTGAGAGAGAGAGAGTGAGTGAGAGACTCATGAGTGAGAGATATGTCTGTGTGTGTGTGTGTCACACACACACACACAGACATATGCATTAAAACTAATAAAATGCACATAACCTAACCTGTATTGTTAGTAGAGCGATTAGTGTAAAAGGTATGCAAATAGTATAATTTATGAAAGAGCATAGGATGATGCTACCTACCTTAACGTACAGTACTGTTAATATCAGTAATATAATGTCTCTTAACATAAATAAATATTATATACCGTTGTTTTTTAGATAAAAACTTACATTAGCTGAATTTATTTACGCAAGGATTAAAAGCGTTGAAAAAAATTTCCTTAAAAGGTAAAAAATATATAAATTATTTTATTTTTCTTTAATTTTAATCTGGTGAAGTTTTTTTGATGAAAAAAATCCCCAGCTTATAAATCATATAAAAACTGTTCGGCTCAAAAAGTATCAGAACATTGTTTAAAATTAAAAAGAGATCCTAAAAAGATATTGCAAATTTATAAAATTTAATTTTTGTTCCACAGATTTTTTTTTTAAGTATAAGGATTATAATGTGAGACAAGTAAAAAAATCAATATTGTTGAAATTTCAATTAAAATTAACGTTAATTAAAATTAAAGTTAACAATAAATTTTTTGGAAATTCTTTCATCCGTAAATAAACAAATATATTTATCTATTATTATTATTATTATTATTATTATTATTATTATTATTATTATTATTATTATAAAGCCATCGTAGCGGCAGACGAAAACTATACGCCATTAAACCTAGTCAACAGGACTAACAACGTAGAACACAAGAAAGAGAGCGATGCAGATAAAAGTCTAGATTGGGGAAGGAAAGAGCTGCATGGGAAATATAGGCACCGTCTAGACCAGAAAGGAGTCGATAAAGCGGCTTCAAATAATTGTCTTGTGCAAGGAAAGTTACATTCCGAGACGGAGGGGTTTATGTATAGCATACAGGATCAAGTAGTAGCAACAAGAAATTTTAAGAAATTTATTCTTAAAGAAAACATCAACAAATGTAGGCTATGTATGCAATACAATGAAACAATAGACCGTATAATCACTGGCTGTCCGATTCTAGCTCCGACGGAGTACACCGGGAGGCACAAAAACGTGGCAAAAATTGTACACGTAGAACTCTGCAACACATACAAGTTAGTGTTTCAGAATAAGCCCTATTTTACTTATGACCCAGCCTTCTTTTTTGGAGAACAACGCAAACATTTTCTGGAACCAGGGAATTGTAACAGCAAAACCCATCAACTGTAATAAGCGAAATATAGTAGGAGTTGACAAAATGGAAAAAATAACTTACCTAATAGACGTAGCCATCCGATCAAGTAACATCAACGTTAAACACAATGAGAAGCTGCAGAAATATATAGATCTTGCTTTTGAAATCAAAGAAATGTGGAATCAAAAAAAAGTTAATGTAATCCCGATAATTATATCTGCGGAGGGAATAATACCATCTACTTTGCACAACAGTCTTGAAAAACTGAATATCCAGTGGAAGACCCACTCGCTATTGCAAAGGAGCGTGATAATTGACACCTATCGTGTTCTCCGGAAGGCACTTAGTCAACAATAGCAAGCCTAATCTCGTTGGTATAAATTACTCAGAGTTTAGGGAATGTCACCGTCAAAAGAAAATGCTGTGAAAGTGTGGAATAATAATAATGATAAATTATATAGTTCACGTCAGGAACGGATAGATATGCTATTTCACGAATAAAAAAAGGAACTGTCCCAATTTTTGCCAAAAGAAACCGTGAAAGAACCTTGATCACAGCGTCACAAAATACAAATAATAATTAGCGGTAACTTAAAAAAATAAATCGTTCAGATTAAATACAGTTACGACATGGAAACATTTTATGAATGAAATGAAAAAAACGAAAACGTAAATTAAATTCTGTACTTTCTTTAGAAAGTTTACTTATTTACCGTACTATTACAAAATATATTTGAAATTAACGGCCTGCGCAACGATGAACTTTTGTGATCCAGTGATACACTGACAGTTATGTGACGAAAAACGATACTGTCAATAGCGTCGATTTCTTGAAGAATATTCGCCTTTGTTCATCAACAGTAAGGAAATTTGTTTTATAAACATTATCATTCAAATAGCTGTAAAGAAAAAAATTGCAACTAGAGACAAGTCTGAGTAGCTAGTAACCTCTACTAACGCATAAACGCGTGCTAGTGGTTCGTTTAATGCGAACGTTCTATCGTTCTATCTTGTCGAAAGAAGCCGTACTCTTTTTCACGGTCTGTTAACGAAACGTAGGTTTCTTCAAAAATTGTAAGGTACATCTCCATTGAAATTTCGGTCAAACAGTATCGACACCGATTACACCATTACCAGAAACACGATTCGATTTAGCTGTTCTCTCAAGTTGTTGCACAGTTATTACACGATAAGATTTTAATTTTTAATCGTGAAAAATCTTAGTGTAAAATGTGCATTTACACTACTTTGTTGTGATAACATATGTATAGATTTTTTCAAACCGGCAGAAAGTCTTTTTTTATTACGTTTTACGTTCGAAACGGATCCGGTGTACGCTATTTTTTAATCGAATCGTTTATGCTACTCGTAGCTGTGATACTGGCATTCGGAAATTTTTATCGCGAATGTCGGATAGGTTTCTTGAAAGAATACAGAAAGTACATAAGTTTTTTCTATAGCAACTCTTTCCTCGATCGAATTAAATCAGAAAACACGACTGCAAAGAACGGAACTATATTGTCCTGAAGAATGAACAGCTTATGATCGACTAGTAAACGAGAGTGCCGGCGTCCGTGGCGCAAGCGGTAGCGTCTGAGTCTTTCATCCGAAAGGCCCGGGTTCGAATCCCGGTCAGGCATGCCAATTTCGCACGCTAATTGTCATTCATCTCGTACAATACCAAACGCTGGTTCCCGAGGTTAAAAAAAAAATTCTAGTAAACGAGAGTAGTTATATCCACTACCGATAGTGGCGCTGGTAGTAGAAGCGTTAATGGTGGCACTTAAAACGACTGAAGTTAGAGCCGACTTGGTTCAGTTTTAAGTTGCTCACCTCGTACGAAAAAAAAAAAAAAAAATGATGCGATTAAACACCGTATTATTTATATTAAATATAAACATATGATGTATTAAATAATAAATATAAAAAATAACTACGAAATAATTAGCAATTCAAAAGACTATAATGAAAAACCTTTTTAGGAGATATTTATGTACACGTTGAACAGGTTATAAAAAACTCAGATATTTTTAAATTTGTAAATAGAATTATTTATAAATTCATCCACCTAGTAAAACTACTCCTACAAAAAGTTCTTTTAATTGTGTTTTGAATAAATTGTGGAAAACGTTTTAAACGGTTTGGTAATATATATTGTTATTTTTAAGAATAAATGGTATTTTTTTTTAACAAAGAGTCCACTTCATAACTACAATAACCATTCTCTTATACAGCGTGTATCAAAATGAATGACCCGATTTCAAAATTATACTCCTGTGCAACCACGAACGGTCAGTGAATGAAATTTGAGACATTTTAGCACCCATATCCTACAGTTTCAAATACCGGCTGCCATATTCAGAATACTAGCGCTCAAACGTACACTAACCTCGGTTGTAAATAAAGTGGCGTCTTTGCAACGTAAGGAGTTTTGTGTTGTATAATTTAGCAAGAAAGAGTACGCAATAACAGTTCAGCGTGCGTTTCAGTATTGAACCGACCTTGTCTAAAAACATTCATCAGCGGAACAAACAATTTTAAGAATCGGGGTATGTAGGGAAAGAGTCTAGAGGGACTACGCACTTCAGAGGAAAATGTACATCAAATTCAAGAAATACTTTTCAGTAATTCGGAAAGAGTCCATTCGTCAACCTAGCTGAGAACTTGCGATATAACGGTTCGGCGTTATTAAGACGACCCCTGCATTTCAGGCCTAACCGATTACAACCGGTACAAATTTGTCGAATAACGACGAAAGATTCATTTACGACCTTTTTTGAAGAAAACAGTAACAGAACATTCTTATCTTGAAGACTGACGTTTTCCAAAAATAAATGATTCTGAAGAATTTATTTTTCATTTTTCGGATCTACTACATCGGTACATCCGATTTTGTCGGTTTTTAATTCAAACATTACTAGGACGATGAATAGGGCGTGCGGAAGCCGAAGACTCGGTACAACACTCTTGGTTCCCAAAATCCACATATCCCTGAATATGTGAAGCAAATTGTTTATGTTCCACCGATACCTGCTGACTCGGATGAGCTGGAAACCAGGATCACAGCTGCAGTAATTTCTGTAACAGAAGACTTTCTGCAACGCGTTGCTAAAGAATTCAGTTATCAACTTTGTGTTATCCGTGCAGCAGAAGAAGGATAAATAGAATATTTATAGCTTTTTAAGCGAAATTTTAAACATTTTTGAATAGCATGTAATTTGTCTTGAAATTGTGAAAACATTTTCTAGTGAAATAAAAAAAATAGCCTGTTTGAAATATGATCATTTTTTTATACACGCTATAGTAAACACAAAAAAATTAATTCGCTAAGTCGACTCAATTTTGCAGCAGATGAAACTATATCACGAACAATATTTTATTCATACTGGGCAGACAAAACTTAAATTTTACAGAATAAGCACGAATATCATAATTTGGCGTTAAAACAAACCAACATACTTGGCGTTTATAGACCTAGAAAAGGCATTCGATAACGTAGACTGGAATAAAATGTTCAGCATTTAAAAAAAATTAGGGTTCAAATACGGAGATAGAAGAACAATTGTTAACATGTACAGGAACCAAACAGCAACAGTAACAATCGAATAACATAAGAAAGAAGCCGTAATAAGAAAGGGAGTCCGACAAGGATGTTCCCTATCTCCGTTACTTTTTAATCTTTACATGGAACTAGCAGTTAATGATGTTAAAGAACAATTTAGATTCGGAGTAACAGTACAAGGGGAAAAGATAAAGATGCTACGATTTGCTGATGATATTGTAATTCTAGCCGAGAGTAAAAAGGATTTAGAAGAAACAATGAACGGCATAGATGAAGTCCTACGCAAGAACTATCGCGTGAAAATAACCAAGAACAAAACAAAAGTAATGAAATGTAGTAGAAATAACAAAGATGGACCACTGAATGTGAAAATAGGAGGAGAAAAGATTACGGAGGTAGAAGAATTTTGTTATTTGGGAAGTAGAATTACTAAAGATGGACGAAGCAGGAGCGATATAAAATGCCGAATAGCACAAGCTAAACGAGCTTTCAGTCAGAAATATAATTTGTTTACATCAAAAATTAATTTAAATGTCAGGAAAAGATTTTTAAAAGTATATGTTTGGAGTGTCGCTTTATATGGAAGTGAAACTTGGACGATCGGAGTATCTGAGAAGAAAAGATTAGAAGCTTTTGAAATGCGAGGCTATAGGAGAATGTTAAAAATCAGACGGGTGGATAAAGTGACAAATAGATGAAGAAAGAAGCATTTGGAAAAATATAGTTAAAAGAAGAAACAGACTTATAGGCCACATACTAAGGCATCCTGGAATAGTCGCTTTAATATTGGAAGGACAGGTAGAAGGAAAAAATTGTGTAGGCAGGCCACGTTTGGAATATGTAAAACAAATTGTTAGGGATGTAGGATGTAGAGGGTATACTGAAATGAAACGACTAGCACTAGATAGGGAATCTTGGAGAGCTGCATCAAACCAGTCAAATGACTCAAGGCAAAAAAAAAAACATAATTTATATACTAAATAGGTTTTCCGTATTAATATTTTGAAACTAAGTTGTTAATAAATTATATAATTATAAATACGTTATCGTATTTATTGAAAATGATTTTCACTATTACTCGTACATAGATTTTTTATTTTTTTATTATTTAACGAAGTATTTCTTTTCTTTTGTTACCAGTCTAATTCTTTCCAATTGTAAATAACTACATTTTTTTCCTAAACATTAACCGTTGTTCTCGTGTAATTTTTTTTTCATAGTTTAATATTACGTTACTTTGTTACCCGTAATATTACGGGAAATATGTGCAGAGTATTAATAATTTATGGGAACTCTTAAATAACATTGCAACAGTTTAACGTGAAAAAAATGAACTAAACAAAGAGTCCAACATCGAAACTTTATTATTCTTCGGTATGGATCTACCGTACCCGAAAATAACCTATTTAAAACTTAAAACGTTTTAAATGGAAATAATAGATTGTATAAGTAACTTTAAAACATAATATGCGTTGTAAAACATAATATTTTTACGTAAAAAACCTTCGGGCTGAAACTCTAATTAATACGGCGGGCGTTTCATTTTTTTACAGTTAGTGTGAAAATCATTTTACATTAATTTTTAAATAACTTCTAAAAAGGGGAACATAAAAAAAGATTAAAAAATACTCCTACCTTAAAACTACCTATAAATTTTTTCATCAGGGCACTACGTGGAGTGGGAATAGCTTTCCTGGCTACGCCGGTCAATTTATGCAATTTGTTTTTGAAAAACCTTTCTGGCTAAAGCTAAATAGTATTTTCAATTCAATAATTTTAAACTCTAATTGTATCTTTTTGTAAAATAATCCCTTTTAATTGAAAAACGACAACCAAAATTATGAATTCTTTTTACAGCGTACGAATATGTACAAAAATATCAACCAAAAATGTTCAATTGGCTAATTGAACATTGCCAGCATCATCATTTCTTCATCGACGTATTATAAAAAAAAAAGTAGTTTTAAATATAAAACTACTTGATTTTATTTTGAATTTTAATTTTTGAAGGTAATATTCTCAGTAAAATAGAGCAACAACCAAATTTTTTAATATTAGGAAATTAATACTAAAATTTCAAAAAATATATTTCCGAATTTTTAAAAAATAATTGGGTGGTCATGCATCAGGGAGCTTTTTTAATTATTAAAATATTCACTAAAATTGATTTTAAATAATTAAAATAGACATTTAAAATATTTTGTCGATCTTTTTAAAACTTTGGAAGCTCCTCCATCAGGGGAAGGTAGCAAATAACTTTACTGACTTTATTGTTTAACAAAATACGTTTTGCGCTTTAAAAATTTGAAATAGCGAAAAAACCCTTTTTTTACGTTTTGCGGGCTCCCATACTCAAGGGCAAGCGTTCGAGTAAAATTAATTTTAAAGAAGGTATTATCACCTAATCACCTAAATGGTAATAAAAAATATTAAAAAAGAACTATTTCAAATCGTTTAAAAAATACAATCGTACAACTATAATTCTAAATAAACACAGTTGTCATTTTCTAAGAAGGGATGAATACATTTGGCTATTTTTTTTTTAAGAAATACTAAAGAGTAAAGGTTATACAGAAATTAATATTTTAAATGCAATGGGTAACTTACTAGATGGATTTAAATTTAAAAAATAAAAAAAATAATTGTAACCGCAGACCGTTGGAGCACCATGAACAAAACGGTTTGGGGTAAAGGAAGAAAAACATATAAAGTAAATCTTTGGAAAGGGAAGTAAATTTTAAATACAAATTTTTGGTAATTTTGGATCTTGATAAAAAAACTTTAAATTTTGTAACAAAAATGTTTTCTAAAGTGTTCCAGTAAATTTGAAATTTTATTTCGACCAAAACATCTCTACCTATTTTTACATTAAAAAAAAAAAAATTTTACACTCTTTCCCTCGGAACGTAGTACCCAAGTTTGAAGAAAATCGGTTTACGAGATCCACAGTTATAAAATAAGATACAGGCCATACGTAGGCAAAACGTCCATTGACAAAAATAATTTTTTTCGGAATATCGGAATAAAAAATTATTTTCGCAGATTATTTATAATTTATTTATTAACGTCTCTTTAAGGCACGTAACTAAAAAAAGACCAATTTTTCTAGATTTTTTCGGCCGATGTATACTTATCGTTTCAGCTGTATATGTGCTATTACAGCATACATCGCTAGAACCGGGAACGTAAAACCTCCAAGAAATGGTATATCATATTATTTTTGTTTGTTGAAAAAAGATTTGTTACAATACATTTCTAAGCATTAAATTAAACGATCAAAAATAACTTGAAAATGTAAGTTTAATATTTTGTCTTATAAACGTTTTAGAAAGATGATTCTAAATAATAATTAATCAAAGATGATTAATTTACTAACATAAGCTCAAAGCTTATGGATGCGGGGTGAAAAATGACAATCGAGCTCGAGGTACACACTCAAAACCTCCACCACCAATATATTGTTAATTAAATAAAGATGAATTTTAATTAAGTTCTTTATTATCCTCCAAGTTCAATAAAACTTAAAAAATCAATAAAAAGTAAATAAAATTTTTTTTAGGGAAAAGAAACGAACAAATTTGTTCTAAAAATGCTCATGTTGGGTGTGTATATACTATATAGTATATATATATAAATTAAAACTTGAGATTTTAGAAGGGAAAATAGTAATGACCTTAACTATCAGATAAAATGTTCTATGCATCATCTAAAAAAGAAAAAAAAAATTATATAACAGTTAATGCTAATATATTATATTAATGATCCCTAATTGGTCCCTGGAGTCATTTACTATAATGACTTGAAATCGGATATGATAGCCTATTTGAGGCTTGAATTAGACCAATAATTGACCTCATTACCATAAGCGAAAAAAATAAACTTCGCCTTCTGCTGAAAGTATAAAAGACAATAAAAATTAATCAGTAATAAGATTTAAGGAGTGTCTACATTTTGTTTAATATTTAAAATAAGCGAACCAAAATAGTAAGTTTTGCCTTTTCTTAAAAAAAAAGAAAATAATTATATACACTGACTATTTTAATTTTTTTTTATTAAAAAAATATAATAATCCCTGTTAATAATTCAAATAATTATAATTAAAATTATTATTTAATCCAGTAGAGCGCAGATTCGATTTGAAGATAATCTCTTGCGTTGTATTTGTAAAACATCTTCGTAGAATCTCGTATCGTCAGTTGGTATTTTCAGTTTATGCGTAATTGTAATTTTAGTAACAGAATGTAATCTCCGATGCTATAATTTAGTAATTATATAACTGAAAATACAAATAAGGTTGACAAAAGAATCGTCTATTATCTCCCATTAATTTTAATAACATTTTCATCGAGTATCCAACCGGGTTAGTCTATTAGTAAAATCTTCGTCGCAAATCGACCGTTTAAAAGCTGATTTTCGAAGTCAAAGGTTCAAATCCTAGTAAAGAAAATTTACTTTTATATGGATTTGAATACTAGATAGTGGATCCCGGCGTACTTTGGTGGTGGTTGGGGTTCGGTTAACCACACTTCTTAGGGATGGTCGGCCTGAATCTGTAAAAGACTACGTCTCATCTACTGCCGTACATACCATCTCCATCTCATTGGGCCACGGGGTTAATTATTGCTTCCAAATTGTAAGTGAAAATAAAAAAAAAAACTTATTCGATATTAAGTTTAAGAAAATGTACCGGTTACCCGGCAGGAGATCACACTTTCATTACTTAACAAGCAGTTGATGTACGACTGTTCTGAAACCGATTTCGACCTATGTGGTCCGGCTTTGGGGTACTGCAAGCGGCAGCAACGTTGAGATAATACAGCGGTTCCAAAACAACTTTCTGAGGAAGATAAACGAGGCGCCTTGGTTCGTAATAAACAGTGAAATCCACGAATGTTTGGGTTTACGGTTTGTTCGAGAAGAAATACAGCGATTCTATGCAAAATATAAACTGCAGCTAGACCACCACGCGAATTATTTATTTATTAACCTTCTAGGCAGTAGTGAGGACGTTAGAAGGCTAAAACGACTTCAAGTAGTGGACCTCGGTGACATATAATTTCAATTTCAGATGGAACATCGTCAACTTATTCTTATCCTTTTTTTTTAACCGTCGGGACCGCCATTCAGGTATTACTTCAGAGGATCAGATGAATAGCAATTTTTTTAGCGTGTGAAAAATTCCATACCTGACCGAGATTCGAACCCGGGACCTCCCGATGAAAGGCCGAGACGCTACCACTCGCGCCGCGGAGGTCGGTAACTTAGTGTTACCTATCACCTGTCGTATCATTATTTCACTTCGTTAAATTTTTGTTATTACTCTTTTGTATTAATTTTAGTTTTATTTTAATTTTTTCTCTCTCAGTGTATCGTAGTTTCTCTTGTTTATTAATCCTTTGATCGTTTTTGTTTTGCGGTGAGTCACCACTGGTATTGTTCTCTAACTTAACTTTTTGTGTGTCCTTAGATTAAATCTAAAACCTCTGCATGTGATTTTTTTTTTCGTGATCATATTTACTTATGATTTCTTTAATATTTTAACCGATTGTAAATTTTATTTTGAAACAAAAAATTGTATAATGACTTTTTATCGGATGGTTATTATAAGATATATCGCTTAAATCAATCAGATCTAATGAGTTTATAAAACGCACATGACTTTATCATAAGCATACAGATCAATAAAATTTATTTTCAAAAAATGATTTTCATAAAAAACTGACCTTTATAAGTAAAAACTTTAAAACTGTCCCGAGCTTCACTGATGGTTAGACCCTCCTTTCTCACTACTCTTATCCTGTATTAGCGGGATTAAATCCATGCTATAGTAGCTGCTTATTTAATAAGTTTTCGATGTTTTTTTTCGATTGATCGATGAACTGATATATTAACATATTTTTATTTTGGATAATGTTTTACAAACAAAAATAATATTTTTATAATTTAAAATAAATAAATTTGTTTCTGTTTTCTGCTACGAAGACAAACTCATTTTTGATATTGTTTTGTTTAAAGTTTTGAAACTCTTAGTGAAATTTTTTATTTGAAATTATTTTTTTTCTTGAACTAAAGAAAAAGATGGCAAAGGATTGTATAATTTTCCCAACTTTGATCCTAAGAGATCCTTATTTCAAATACGCCGTTCGGTTTACAAATATTAATGATTTAATTATTCAACATTTAAATACATTTGAAATCTAAAAGATTGCCAAAGTAATCAAAATCATTCAAAAACTTTTAGTTCGATTTGACATCTTTGATAAACATTTTTATCATTAAAATTATACTGTATTTAGAGTATAAATGCTAAAAAAAAAATCAACATCTTTATCGGATCCTATTTGACCACATATTCTACAACAAGCTTATACAACGTTTATATTAACATCCACAACTCGAAAACTATATGAAGAGTCAAAATTAAAAAATTAACAACCCTTTGTATAATTCCCCTATAAGGAAACATTTTAAGTAAAATTTTGCTTTTTAATAAAAAATTTTGTTTAATGATATTACAAGAAAACTAAAAATTTGTAATCGATTGTCTTACCCGTTTGTCGGTAGGGGTACAGAACGGAAATTATGCAGTTAGACTCTCTTTTGGCTGTCACGCCTAAGTTTTGCGATCCACTTTGATATAACTTAACAGTTTGATAACCGAACTGAACAAATGAGGTCACAGTTTGTTTCCAATAAAGAGCTTAACATTTTATCTAATAAAACACTATTTCATAAACCTAAGGAGCTGTTAATGATTAAAATCAATAATAGCGGCGATTCTTTAATTTCCAAGGGTAAAATTTATTTATTTTGCTGAAGGCATTGTCGGGTACACGAACACCAAATATCATTAAAATATCTCATTTCGTTCTTAAGATATATT
The DNA here is from genome assembly GCF_047948215.1 of Lycorma delicatula. Taxonomy (NCBI): domain Eukaryota; kingdom Metazoa; phylum Arthropoda; class Insecta; order Hemiptera; family Fulgoridae; genus Lycorma; species Lycorma delicatula. Next base: position 129,116,233 of record NC_134461.1, on the reverse strand, counting down.
TAAAAAAACACGAAATGGAAGACAAATGGAAAAAAGCAACTCACGGATTTTATCCATTCGAAATTTTTGGTTAATTTTCACGTCCTGAATCGGTCCTTTAGGTTTGGACCATACCTCCGGGGCATTTCGTAGAGCTATTTCACGGGGGAAAAATATATCCTTGTCCAACGGTGTCGAAAATCAGGACGAAGCTTGAAGATATATATGTATATAAATATATATAATAGTATTTATACCGATAAATAACAGAGGTAAAAAAGATACAAAAATTGTCTAAACTAATTTACCAATTTTTTTACCAAGTAAAGGTAGCACCGCTAAAAAAAAGTAACTTCAAACCGTGTAGGCTTTTTACCTACCCTAAAAAGACATTTTTAGTCAAAATTCGAAAAAATTTTTAATTTTGTCAAATTCTTATTTTCTTGAACCGTTTACTAAAATATATCTCAAGTAAATATTTTTTTTTTTTTAAATTCCAAAACATATGTGAAGGAACGCTCATCCCAAATTCCCAAAAGAGTTCTTATGAAACTTGTTATTTAAAACCTTATTTTCCTAATCTGTCATTATGGTAGAAAATTTTATTAAAAAAATTACTATTATCAGAGAGGTGTTCTCTTTTAGAAAGATAAATAAAACTTCGTGCCGGCGTCTGTGGCGTCTCGGCCTTTCATCCAAAGCTTCCGGATTCGAATCCCGGTCAGGCATGGCATTTTCACATACGCTACAAATTATTCATCTTCATCCTCTGAAGAATGCCTAACGGTGGATCGGGAGGTTAAAAAAAAACTACCGTTACCTATTCGGAATGAAAAAAAAGAAAAAACCTACAAATACTCTTTCAAAATTATTATTTTTTTGTTCCGTTGTAATCATTTATTAAAGAATATTGTAAACTAATAAACATTTTCACTTCAAAGAAAAGAGTTAAATTTTAATTTTTGCTCTGTTAATTTTTATTTATATAAGTCCTTCATGAGTTAGTATAAACACAAATTTATTTATTTTTTTAAAAAGATGGTTTTTTGATAAATATTTTAAGTGAAAATATCATATAACCTACAATTTCCATAGGGTAAATTTTTGACCAAAATATGTTCGCCAAATTCTAAGGTTTTGTTATATAACATTTTGTCGTTCACACAAAATTCCGTGTGAACAGAAAAAACTCGATATAATGATGAGAATTAATTAAATAGTCGGCTTTTATCTAAGTTTTGAATGAAATCTTGAAAATAAAACTGTTACATAAAATTATATATAAACAAAGCAGATAGGTAGTATTTGGTACCAAAAATTACTTTATTTGAACTATCTACTATATTTGCGAATAATAAACATTTAAATTAATTCCCGATATCCCAAACGGTTTACCTGATTTTGATAAAACCAATTAAAGATTTACTTCTCATTCAATAGTAGAAATACCTTGATAAAGTTAAATCTAAAAACCTCAAAGCTTAATAAAATAATTATTCAAATTCATTAAATTGTTTTTATTTTTATGTGAAAGTCAGTATAAATACTCACAGACATTATATAAATAGACGATAGAGGTTGTAATTTTTAACCTTCAGAACTACAAAAAAGTGGAGAGAAAAAATTACTTATCAATACGGAGCGATTTTCAAAATATCACTTCATATTCAGAGATAAATTATTAAAAAGCTGAGAATATAATAGTACTACAACTGTGGGTTATTTCTGATGCACGGCTTACAAACACGTACGCACAAGTTAATTAAAAATATATATAATTTTATTTTTATATAATATTTCTTCGTTCATTTAATACAATAATTCTGATTAATGTGCGCGCGCATACCGTATTTCATTCGCGCGGGTGTGGCGGTACTAGCGGCGACGGTAGGCAGTAACTAAAGTAATGTAATTTCACAACATATATAGAAAAAACAGTACTTTCGTCTTAGCCCGTCGACCATAACCATAATGATCCCGTAACTTTGAATTATTTCTTATAATAATACATATAAATTAACCAAACTTAACCTACGCTCGCTTCGTTCGCTAACCTCGATTAATTAACAGTAACGTTTTGATTATTTAAATAATCGCAATAATTACTGAATTTATTATTTAAATAATCAAAACATTACTGTGTTAATTAGTCAAGGATAGCGAGCGTAGGTCGAGTTTGGTTAAATTATATTTATAAAATAAATAAATATAAACGGTTATAAAAACGGTAATATAACGGTTATATCGGATAATATTAACAATAACCCAAAAGTATGCAATTTATTGGTCGACGGGCTAATACGTAAGTACCGAACAAATTTCGCTTTTACGGTCGGATGACTGGTGTAGCCGCGACGCTTAACGCACCAGTTAGCGAGTCAACCGGGCAATCGAGTTCGAGATCCAGCCAGACCGAGTTACTTTATTACACTTTAAATATTATACATTTAATTAATTCTCCTCCTCCCGCATCGCAACGTATCAGTAGTTTAGCTAATTTTTTTGGGTAGGGGTGCGATTCTGTACAATTTTTTTGTTGTAAATATTGTTATTTTTTAATTGTTAACAAATGCGCCTAAGAAAAATATGACCTAAATTAGGCGAAATCTATAGATACCGAGGTTTACCTTGCTCTACAGCCTCACTCCCTGGTAGAACGAAGAGGTCTTCGGAAGAAGAAGAGGGAGAAGAAGAAGATGAAGAAGAAGGAAGACCCACCACTCGTCTCAACATCACGGACTGTAGTCCGGAACAGAGCCCAGCAGAGATGCGTCCTGAAGGGCAGCCATACCAGAAGCGGATGAAGAGCTTCTACACAACCTCTCCTTTTCAAAACTTACAAGTAAGATAAAATAACCCAGCAATTGCGACTCCTCCGGAAAGGGGGACGCATTGCTCCCTCCTTATAGCTAGTGCCCCGTTGTGGCGTATTCCTGCTAGCCTATTAAGCGTTAGCACCGAAAGGACTTCAGTGGACGGTCTGAAGGGGAATTACGTCGGGAAGACAGGCTTTATAAGCCTAGCCTTCCGCGGTCCGACAACGCTGGTTCAACAACGGATTGGAATGCAATTAAATCCGTCTTAAATTAACTAAATAAAAATAACCAAAACTTGAGAAAATTAGACCCGCTATATAAAATAACCCTTTAAAAAACAAGCCCGATTAGAATGATCCAGCAGCAAGGGACTCTGTCCAGGTTCTGCGATAAGTAGGGAGAAATAAACTCCCGTCAACTTTGCATTCCATTCCACTCCCTCGACTATTTAAGTTGAAAATTTAATGGCATCAATGCCCCATATATAGAAGTAAACTGACCGAGTTTTGTCAAAATCGGTCCAACAGTTCTGGAGATAGAAAGTGATGTAGAGGCCGACACCGAACATATACGCATACATACGAATATTAACATCCGGAAAATTTCCATCCGGTTTTTTGGGTTCCTTAGATGTCAAAACGTCAAGATCCCGTGAAAATTGCATATGCCCAAATCGAACCGATTACAATACTTTTCCGTTGTAGAGCTACAACTCTATACGGGAAATTAAAAAGCTCTACACGGGATATCTACTCGGGAAAGTAAAAAATTTGGGATGAAAATCAAATTTGTTTTCATACTTCTTATAGTTTTTTGACCATCAGTATTGAAATATAAGTGTAATCTATATAAATAAAAAATGTAAATGTTTGTTTGTTCAAATTCTTAAATATCCGAAAGTTCTTTACAGATTGCTTTGAAATTTTGAAACGATGTTGCATTCGAATAAGCGCGTATTTGTATATACCTACAATTTATATACCTAAGATGTCACACCTGTGACAGGTAAAAACATGCTTTTTTTTAAAAACAGCGCTATCTGTTGGACGTAAAAGCGACACACGCTATACTAAATATTTTACGATTCCATTTCAATGTTTCCGATAGGTGTGTCCACTATACACTAAAAAACTACTAAAAATGAAAGGGAAAAGTCGGAAAAAAGGAAAAATAGAAAAAGGTAAAAGGGAAAAGGTAAAAAGGGAAAATAGAAAAAAGGGGAAAACGGGAAAAGGAAATGGAAAGGGCAAAAAAAAAGTAGAAAGGATTGAATTGGAGGGGAAGGGAAATAAGAGAAAGAGAAATAGGGGAGGGAAAGTGAAAGGGAAATTAAAAGGGAAAATGGGGGAAGTATGGGACCGGAAATCTGTCAAATTAAAATGGGAAAAGGGAAAGGGGAAAATTTGGAAAAGAGAAGGTGGAAATGGGAAAAGTGGAAGGTTAAATTTTGTGACGTTCCGTAATGTTCATTTTGTTAATGTTTTATAAAAATTTCAATTGTGTTCATTTAATCTATATACAAATAGTCAAATCTAGCATTAGCGAAGCATTGCCGGGTATGCTAGTTTTAATAATATTAAGAAAACGTATAACAAAGTTAAAAAATGTTTCTTTCGTATAAACATTACGACTTATTCATTATACGACCACCGCATCTGATGTGAATTAAATTTTCACTTGTTGCTACAGGTACGTCGTGAGTACACAGGATTAGCAAGTCTTTTTTTAGAAAAGTGTTATAATTTTATAAAATATTAAGGATAAAAATTGTTATTTATTGCTAATAAAAACATCTTTTTAATTATTATGCCGACCAAAAAAAATTTAATGCACTTAAGAAGTTACAAAAAAAAAAAAATCTTACCGCTTATACTTTTATCTCCATGTGAATTCACAAGATACGTCCAGTATTTCTTAGAATATAAAATTTAATTACAGTGATATTAAAATATAAACGATAAAAGATAAAGTGACACGTCGGTCGGTAGGTCGAAAAATGTGTAAGCTACAGGTGGTGGTCGAATAACCAATAAGATCCTGGTATTAATTCCGTCAAAATTTGAAATTTAAAAAACTCCGAATTTAAAAAGATCTAATTTTCTGCATTCAATTAACGCAAACCAGAAAACAGAACTGTTTTCGTGCAACATAATACAATACTTAAGCCTACGAGAAAGGACCTTATTATAATTCCGTTGCAATTTTTAATAGATTACCGAACGGTTTACAGTATCTTCCTACCAATTTATTTTAAATATTTCGTTTTTTCAGAAACATTACTTTTGATAAATTTTTCAGTAATACTAATTAATAAAATTTATTTAAAATTAATTACAAAAACCTTCGTGTATTATTTACCCTAACATTATTAAATAATTAAAATAGATTATTTATTTTATAATTAATAATGTATTTGTGAGGTTGGTCAAGGTTTGCCAAGGTTTTCTTTGATCTACTCAGGCAAATGCTGGGTCAGTTTGCTGTTTTTATCCGAGGAATAATATGTATCTACTTCTGACGTGTCTGTATAATGTATTTTCATATACCGTACATAATAAAAGATTTATTTTATTAAGTTAAAATTAATACTTTACATAAGTAAAATTTTTTAAATCTGTTCCTCACAATAAAATCATTAGACTGAATATATCTTGGAAAGCTATTACCCGTAGTAATTTTATTTTATTACTTTCAATTAAATACCGTAAATGAATTAAATTGAATTTTTATAAAATCGTAACATTTTAAATCACTTTTTTTTAATTTAAATAAGGTTATTAAAAATAATTACTGAATGAAAAAAAATACAAAAAGTTATTATCATATATAATGACGTTTAATTAAAAATAATAATGAATAAATAAAATTTTCAAAATGTTAATAAATACAGTTTTAATTATTTAATTTTGTTTTTTATTTTACCTTTAACTAAATTTATTTTTTTTTATTGAAAGTTACACTTTTTATTGAAAAAAAATTGCAAGGTTAATACTAAAAAGTAGTGTTACATAATGAAATCTGTCGTATTTATAAACTTATGAATATTATAATTAAATTTAATAGATTACTTTTATATAATATACTATTTAAAAATTGCATTCTATAACTATAAAAAAATATTTTAATCATTAATCGTTTTGTATAATCTAAAAATAATTCTATTTTAAAAAGATTAATTTTACTTAAAAACTTAAATTAAATAATAATTTTAAATCATTAATAATACTTCATTGAAGTCTCAAGAAGAAATATATTTGACTATACGTAAATGATATAAATACCGTAATGTTGCTTTCAGATATTCCACAGGTATAATTGATAAAAAAAAAAAAAAAAATTAATAAAAAGAATATATCTGTCGATCGGACGGTAAAACGTAATTAGATTTATTGGAATAGGATGTAAAAGAATTATTATAACAAGTGTATTATAAGAATAATAATAATATAAGAACGAACGAAGGAACCGAGTTGAAAAGTACAATCACCTGGTCATTATGGGGCAGTCAGCCGAAGTTGACAAAGAGCGGTTCTCACAGCCAAAACAACAGCATTACGTGTTACAGAACTTTCAACACGCGGTACTGAACACTGAACTGAGACTGCAGCGCGGTTCTGTAATAAGAGACATCTGGCGGCCTATGCTGCAACTACAGTCTGCACACCTTTAGTGGGGGCGTAACTAGATGGACTCGGTTAAGACAACAGACGCGTATATATAAGTTAAAATGTATGTATATACACGCACTGGCACGATATAAAATTATAAACGGCTTGTCATTCATAAAAAAAAACCTCTACTACTGATGAAATCACAAAAGAAAAGGAATATAACTATTTACAATTAAGCGGTTCCTTGTGTGAACTAACCGTTCTATTGTGTTCTTATATATTATGTAGTGTAATAATAAAACTTGTGTTCCCATAACTGAAATTAAGATGTAGCAAGCAAATAAAATTGAACGCACAACGCTCGCTATTCATTCATAAAGTTTTTTCTTTTTACTCATTGTTTAATTATATTGTTGCACTTTGAATGAAATCTATTATCATTCTATTCATTAATAGTAATAATAACAATTATTATTATTATAAAGTATAATTTGAAAAATAATACAATTATAAATAAATAGGTTAGTTAAAATGCTATTGTTAAAAGACGATATTTCCCACAAAATTAAGTTAAAAAGAATTTATTTTTGATACCTTACATTTATCGTAACGCTATTTAGATTTCTGTCTTTTTAATAGATTTTGTACTGGTCTTGTTCATAATTGATTTCCATGTTTTATCGTCGATTATTATTTTAAGGTAAACTATTACCTTAATTATATTAATGTAAACTATTATTTCCATAAACATTAATATATTTATTTACTCTATTATTTACAGAGTGTGTCAATAGTATAACACTTTAAATTCGCTTTGTTTTGGTTAAAAATTTATTTCCTTGTGATTATGAATATAAAAAATACGTGAAGAAAATATTTTATCAAAATGCTTTCCGTACAAAAAAATTTATGTTCCGAATCTCAACGGTGTGAGAAACTCGATCGATAAATTCTGAGAAACTAATCTGTCACGCTAGAATCTGAAAAACCATCACTCTTGACAAGAGAAAAAGTTAGACGGCTATCTCTGATCGTAGCTCCAGCTTTATTGAGGTCAAACTTCAAAAAATCTATCTGAAAACTTACACAATTAGAGAACTCTCAAGTCGTACGGACATAATATATGCAAATTATTTATTAAAATTAAACAACGGGAACTGTAAAATTCGGTAATTTACCGATGATACTGTGTTAATATTTTCAAACGCTTGGTAACATGTCCATCAATAAGCTGAATTGGAGGATTCGGAAGGTGCGGGTAACAAGGTTAAACCTACATCTACTAATTTCTACCTTTAGTACCGCTTATCTTTCTAAAGATAAACGAATTACTTACTGTACTTATGAATACAATAAGTTTTGACAATAATACAAATTTTGACAATGGAGTGGTTTCGAAACGCGTCAAAAAGAGATAAAAGAACGGAACTAAGAAAGTTAAGCGGTACTAAACGTAGAAACTATAGTGATCTTAGCAGAAAAGATAACAGTAACAATTATTTTTACAACAAAAATTTCTAAATTTATTAACATAACCGCAAAAATCTGAATACATCCTATATTCCTCGAGTTCAGAAGGACAACTATTTTTCTGTCGAAATGACGGTCATCGACTGCTTTGGTCATTTTATCCAACAAAAATGGAAATTTGTAGCTTATGAAAAATACCGTACCTGACCGGGTATCGAGCCCAAGACTTTCGGATGAAAAGCTGAGACCCGACCGCTCCGCCACGGAGATCGGCTTACCAAAAATTAAAATTCACTGATAGACGAGCAATACCTTCTTCCACCTAATGCTTATTTATAGAAAGAATTAGCAATATTAAAAATTTTTATATTATTTTGCATAATGGACTCGTATAGTATGCGCACAAAAATTAAGTTTTTTCTCGTTCAATTTTCCAAAATAAGTAAAATTTAAAATGATGTCATAATTAAATAAATATATTTTTCGTATGCTCAACCTCTGTTTCAGTATTACATAAAGTCTAGATGAACTACACCGGATAATTAAACTTAAAAATAATTTACTTTCTAAAAACACCCCAGCTTTTGGTAAACTGCGTTTTTTCCCTAGAAGGACTCTTTTCGAAATATAAAACTTATTACAATAAATTAACTTTATATAAAACAATTAATTTATTACCTATTAAAAATAAAAATAAATTTCAATCTGATCACGTAATTATGACTTTCGTTCTTCTGATTCTAGAAGAATTTCTAGTGATATTTTTAGATATTTTAAGTATTTACATAATTCTTAACACCTTTTTCTTTCCTCTTGTATCTTAATATTCGAATTTCTTGTTTATGTTTTAAAACCTTTTTCTTATTCAGTCTTTTGAACTACGCCGTTAGCACACTAGCCTCTCTTTTTTCTGTTCAGCCTCCGGTAACTACCGTTTAGATAATTCTTCAGAGGATGAGTGAGGATGATATGTATGAATGTAAATGAAGTGTAGTCTTGTACAGTCTCAGTTCGACCGTTCCTGAGGTGTGATTAATTGAAACCCAACCGCCAAAGAACACCGGTATCCACGATCTAGTATTCAAATCCGTGTAAAAATATCTGGCTTTACTAGGACTTGAACGCTGTAACTCTGGACTTCCAAATCAGCTGATTTGGGAAGACGCGTTAACCACTAGACCAACCCGGTGGAAGAGCACACTAGCCTGGCTTTTGCTAATGGTTTCTATCAAATGAAACGAGACAATTTTTATAATGAATAATGTATTTATGTAATTATGGTATTATTTTTTTATTCCTCAATTTATGTTTTTAAATGAAAATAAAGTAAATTCCTATTGAATAGAAAGAATTTCAATAGATAACATTGTACAAGGAAGCAGAATAATCTGTTTTTTGTACATTTCTTTTAGAAAACAGTTCACTAGTGTTTGCATATTGGTAGGTCAAATTATTATGGCTCTTTTAATCTGGATCCACTGATTTCTGTATGTTTTAGTTATAAAAAAAATTACTAAATTTATCCAAAGGGGAAGATCGTTCACATCGTTAGAGAGTATGGTGGCGGTGATAACATGAAGTTGAGGATACAGTAAATTTAAAATGATTCTCGTTATTCGATCGGACAAGTTCTTTAACCAATCGATAATGATTTTCAAAGACTGTGACTCATTTGTCTTCGGGCTTCGATTACACGTCTGTAACCTTTGTAAATACCAGTACGAAATTAGTGCTCGTATCACCATTGATTGGAGTCGTTACTTCGGAAATTTTGCACTACCACGTAGTTAAAAATCCGGTGGCGACTGGAAAACCCGGGATGATGTGGAAATTGATGAAAGTCTTTTCAGAAAAAGGATAAACAATCGAAGGCTAATTCTCCCGCAAAAAAGTATTCAAAGGGACAAAGAAAATTTTCTTAGTCGTTGTACCCAATCATCTTTTGAAATTTAATTGTCACTGTTAGGATCTGTATCTCAGATTTGTAGAAGACGTATAATGCAATCGACGATGAAAGAACGACTGGCAAAATTCCCCTTCAGTTCGTCCGCTAAATACCTTTTGATGTTAGTAAGTTTCGATCTAGCACGTATGCGCCTGATGAAACCCTAATTTTGTGGAAGGTATAAAAGTCATTCCCTTCTCGAAGAGAATCACATACGGTGGCTGGAAGTGATTTGTGCCTCTTAAATTTTTTCGCTGAAGAAGGGAACTCTGGGTTTTGGAAATTTTTCTTTCTTGTCTTTGTCTTCTGGTGGTCTGCGATTGTGCTGTCTCTGCTTTATTGAGACGGTCTTTTGATTCTCCGTTGTTTTTTTATCTTACTTTTTGTGTTTGTTGATTGCAATTATTTACATAAATCTGTGAGCCCTGAAAAGGGCGTTACAGCGAAGAGTGCAGGTCTCTTCTTTCTTCCCGTCGGAATTTCTGCTGCTGAATTTCTTTTCAGTCTTCTATTCCGGCTTTATTCTTCTTCTTCCTCTTCATTATAGAGGAAAAAGGGACGTAGGAAATTTTTTAATTAAATCATGCGTGTATACGGTGTTGAAATTTATTAAAAATGTACAAATCTTCATCGCTTATTTCTAGACGCTCGTGTATATAGGAAGGATTTTGGGGCCGAGTGAAGAGTGCGCCGTGAAAATATTCCGTTTTGGGACAGGGTTCTTTTCTGCGGTTAACTACACAAAAAAATTATCGGGCAAGTTTGTTATGAATAGTGGGAGAAAGTGATATTATTCATTGATAAAAGTGTAAAAGTGATAAAAGTGTAGGATTGATAATTGTAAGAAATAATGAAAGTGTAATTTCTTGTTAATTTTGTATCAATTTTTATTTTCAACTAAAAAGTTAACAGTAAAATCAGAATTGTACTTACGACGTATAATTAACTCGTTTTGTACACGGTAAGTTATTTCTGAGAATATATATTGCGTTTGTAAGAATTTTAAAGCGTCTTAATATTCTTGTCGACCGATAACACGTGACAATACGTTACGTTACAACAGAAATTTGTATATTAATCTATCTGCTTTATAGTCTTAGAGCTGTGACCCATGAAAAGCATCTGATACAACAAGCATCGCTAAATGTCGCTTTCTCTGAGATAAGTAATAGAGAGATAAGAGTAATATTACTCACTGTATGATCAGTTCTTGCGGTGAACATGGTGAAAGCGTCCCTTCTTTATTTTGATGTTACTGAGAAAAATTATATCCAACACAGTAAAGAGGCAATGAGAAACCGTATCATCCCTTTACTTATCCTGATAATATTTTTATGGGATTTTAGTTAACGGGAGTGACTTGTGATTCGTATGAAATCACCTTCACTCGATACGGTTACGGCTCTTAACGCGCACACCTGTTAATTATAATAAAACGCCCTTCCTAGCATTGTTTGTCTTAACATTCGTATTTGACGCGTTTCGGATTACTTCCGTTTTCAAAATTGCTTTTGGCACTCAGTTTTGCTAAAAGTAGTTTTGAGAACGGAGGTAATCCCAAAAGCGTCAATTACGAATGTCACAGCGACAACGCTAGAAAGGGCAGAAAATAATATTCAAATCAATTATGACAAATCCTAGCAAAAATATGAAATATTATGAAAATTAAAACATTATAAGATATAATATTGTTGATCCCTCTTAAAGGATTTCCGTATAGTACGTCTAAGTTCAATTACAATCGGCTGGCCAGTATCGATTATTACTTAACCGATCAGAAATATCAGTAATAAATAATATTGATGAAGAAATGTAACGTTATTATCTGCGTAAATAAATCATAAACTCATTCTTGTTGTTTAATAGAAATTTTAAACTTCAATCGACCGTAAAATACTACCTAGTTTATACAAGAAACTACTTTCAACCTGCTTAACTAGTCCTATACCTTTTACCTGAATTTAGTAATTTCAAAATGTACCGGTAAATTATCTTGCGATCTTATTAAAAACACAAATATAATTAATATCTATTACGATAAGGATGAATAGACAGAAGTGAATTTATAAAGATCGTTTACCACTTGTAACAAGCACTCATTGCTCTTTATAAAAGTCCTCATGAAAGCATTAAATATAAAAATAATTATATAATTTAGTAAAATTAAAAAAAAAAATCCACGTGAAGTGTAAACATTCAACTCGTGGTTGAATGATACCTTTCACCCGATCGTATAAAAAATCCTACTTTTAATTGCGATCAAGTTTGACTTACTTATACGATAAAAAAATATTTATATCGTATTTCAATGCACAAAAATTAAAGTTACGCTGTGAATTAATTATAAAAATAAAAATTAATAAAATCGATAATTAAAGGCGAGGAAACCTTATAACAAGTAATATTAGGTATTAAAATTTATAATAATACTTGGTTTCGATCTAGATTACATAATTTAACCAGACCGAAAAGTAAAAAGGCGTTGTATAAATAATATTCACTATTTTATTAGAACTTAAAAAAAACTAAAAAAACTTGAACGGGTCACTTAATAACTTCATGTATAAAGTAGCTCACCGTTATCCAATACTAGACGACGGATACCGGAGAACTTTGGTGGTTGGGATTCAATTAACCACACACCTCAGGAACGATCGGCTTGAGTGTGTACAAGACTAGATCTCATTTACATGTCATACAAATCATCCACAACTCACTGGTTCATGAGGGGTTGCTTATTGTTCAATAGTTACTCAGACTGCAAAATACACTATAGTAATAAAATTAAAATAAAAAAAATAAATTTTTTGGGTTGTTAATAAAATGTACATTTAAGATAAACAAATAAATGTTTTATTCTGACCAATACATAATGTGTATACATAATAATACACTGTATAGATGTCAGGAATGGAATGAATATGTCAGGAAAAATAGAATTATCCCAACGTTTGCCTGGATAGATCGAGGAAAACCACGAAAAAAAATCTTGATCAGAACAGCACCAAAGATATCAAAATAAAAAAATAGATGCACTTAAAATTCATACTAATTATTTTAAATATACATAGGTATGAAATAATGTTAATACATGAATGCACGAAGATATAATATGTATTAAAAAAACTACAAATAATTCTCAAATATGCAAGCGTTAACGAAGATTATTTGAGTATATATTTATGTAAACGTTAAACGAAATAAGAAAGTCGTCAGAATTATTTAAAAATAAAATGAATTACATTACTTAAAAATTTATCCCCGCAGTAATATTATGAGTAAAAAACTTTTTAATTGCATTTTAATTAAATTTGAAGGAAGAGGTCGTACATTTTTGGTAATTTATTACATTTTTGCGACGGAAGCTTAATAAGAGTCTTTCTTATAACCGAAAATATTGTGTTGAGTTACACGAAAACAGTTATCTTGTCTGGTTTGATAGAGGGTGATGTTACGTTTTTCTAAATAAGCCGGTTTTTCCAACGTAATAATATAGCGATAACGTAGGATAAGATTTTTGGTCTAATAGAATTTAAAAAGAATATAAAATAACAGAAGTTTCGGTAATACTGACGATATTGTAGGAAGGAATAATTATAAAAAAATTAAAATATTTTAAGAAAACGTTTTTTATTATAATAATAGTAAATTTTGTTACTTTCCCATCTAGATAGCGCTATAGCTCTATAAGCAAAAGTATTGTAATCGATCCAATTTAAGCATACGCGGTTTTCACCGGGTTTGACGTTTTGACACCTAAGGAATCCAAAAAACCGGGTGGAAATTTTCCGGATGTTAATGTTCGTAAGTTCAATTTCGGCCGTTGAAATCTGAAAACCGAATTTTTTCGCCATCACAACACTTCCTTTACTTCGTACAAGAAAGTAACAATATCCACAGGAGATAAATATATATTTTGAGAAGTAATTTGACTATAAAAATTTTTTTTTTTTCCAATATGTCAGCTTTTTTACAAACGTTTTTTCTGTATTTTCAAATTATTACAATGCATAAATCTCTATACAAATCAAATTTCTGAGCACAAAAATAAAACCGAATTATAACGCAGAAGAAGCGACTTATTATCTCGAGAATCTAAGCAGTTTGTGTGTGCGCGCGCGCGAGAGCTTGTTTGTGTGTGTGTGGGGGGCGCGCGCATATGCACGCTCTTATGTATACGTGTGTATTCATATGTGACATAAAATACACATAACAGGTTACAAAAAATTAATTAATAAATAACTGTGTATATTTAGAGCTGAATAAACGACGTCATATCTAGTGTACCATGAGGGTGTTTGTTACACAATTCAGCATTACCGACTGAACGCTTACATTAGGGATTTGGGAATATTACCGAGCATAATGAATGTACTGCTTCGTTTATAACTAATGTTTCCTATGCTTATACCATTATAATATTTCAAAGTTCCATCGTTTTAGTCGATCTATAATCATCAGTTTAACTGCAGCTGAAGTAATTTTACTTTTATGCAATATTTCATAGCCATGATCACAACGTATCGGTTATTTATTTGTGTTTGTAAATAAAATAAAAGCTAGAAAAGAATCGCATACTTTTGCGGCTTCGTCTTCGACAGATTTTTATTTCATCGGGTTTTAAAAATTAATGATTTAATAATTATTAGATAAAATTGATGAAATCGATTATAGAATTCAAAATGGAAAACGAATTTACAAATCGGTTTCTAGAGAATATTCCTAGAAATTCTGGCAAAATTTTACTAGCTGGTAAAAGACACTTACGTTGTCCGACAACTTTGTTTTCACGTATAATTGTTTTGATTCGCTTTAACAATTTCAGCCATATTCAGTTGTTTATTAACCTATTTTAACGAATAAGGTGTTTTTTTGTTTATAATAAACGACTGAACAGTTAAATAAAACTAATATTTAAGGAGTTATTAATGATTAAAAAAGTTTAATGTCCGCTATAGTCTTAATTTTCAAAGGTAAAATTTTCAAACGTAATTATTTTGTAAATGAATATGCGAACACTAAACTTCATTGTAATATCTCAATCTATACTTCGGCCGACACCTCCTGACACTCGCCTAACACTTTATGAATGAAATATAGTACGTTATCTGTTTAACTTATAGTCTAACAGTAACTCACCGAACCGCTTCTTGTTTTCACGTACTGGAATTACTTGTGACGTCACCTTAATCACGTGTAACTTAATTCACTAGAAATTCGCTCCTTCACTGACCTCTCAGAATACTCTCTTGCAGACCGACTTCTCGCAGAATTCATATCTCCCAGATCTCTCCTCGCAGACTCACATTTCGCAGAACTGATTTCAACTGTTCTTCTCCGGAGTATTTATCCTCTTAGCCTCTTTACCTGCAAGACCGGAACGAAGCGTGAGAATAATCGTCCGCCCTCACATTTTCCCATGAAATTCCAAACCTGGGTCCGTTAACTCTTCTCACGGAACAACATCTGTATAGGTGTGTCAGTAGGCAGTAATAAAAAGACCGATTGGTAAACGTACCTGTTACCTTTACTAAAAATATTCCTTTTAGCCCCTTTCTGGATTCCTTTCATTATTATATTTTCTTTTTAATCGGTAGGAATCCGTTACTCAGGTCCGTTATACAGGTCATGTTACTATATATATATATATATCAAAATAATATTGTAAAAAACAAACACGATACACAGTTATAGAAAGATCTTATAAAATTCCAATAGTTAACTCTCGTGGAATCCCCGAATCATCGGTTGGTAAATAATTCTATAATTACATGAAAAAATAAAGGACTTAAATGAAAATGTTTAAATTAGCTGTAACAGATCATTATCACTCCCACAAAAACGAGAAAAGAGGTGTATCTAATATGGCGACCATCTGCTACAATATAAACGTAGTAACATTTTAGAAATTTGTATCGACAATTAAAAAAATGGATGTACTCGAAAAATATTGCATTTATAAATTTAAAGAAAAATATAAAATGATTATTCAAATAGATACTTTTTGAAAAATGACACTTTAATTAAAGACACAATGCGTTGTAGCAGCTGGTAATAATATTTACAAATGTAATTCATGACATTTTAAATTTATTTAATAGCAGCTGATTTATACATTATTTTTCTATAGAAAGAAATTAAGAATCGCTCAAAATCATTAGAAAAATTAAAATCTAAAAGGAAACGACGATTAGATCTTCAGTCACCATCAGAAATACATAGAAATTAGCCGTATTTTATTTAGTTATTAAATTTCTTTTGATTATCTGTAAATAATATATTCGATTTTGTAATATTACTATTGTTTGAAAATATTCTTATGTGATGTTTTTCGTACAATTGTAATAATGACGATGTAAATTTATAATTTACATCATTATTACTTATACTACAATAAGCAAAACTACATACACATAAAGAAATCACACTGCTGCCTTTCTATTTCCTTTCTTATAGATTGAGCTAATGTAACTATTTTCATTCCGATGCAACTTCCTCACCGTTCAGATGTCAAAGGAATCTTTCCGCTAAATATGTAAATATGTACGCTGAATAGTACCACCAAATATGATTTTCTATCTATTTTTCGTCTTTTTTGCTTTAATAAAAAACTATCTTTAAAACGTTTAGTTACTTTTTATCGGCTGTATTTACATTTATTTTTTCAGAATTAAATTCTTTACAAGTTTTGTTACTAAATCTTTCGCATTTATTAGTCAATTTAACAAAGTAGTACCACAAAACTAAAAAAAAACGTATTTTTCGACATCGAATTTTGTGACTTAAGGCGCCTGTTTTATCCTACTTTTCATCTCAAATTACATAAGATCGCTATTTTTATTCCTTAATTTGGGTCCCAGAAATTACAGTAGGGCTGTTTTTTATTAGAAGAGCTAAAAATCCGAGCGAAATATTTCGCTAGCCGTAACTCAAAAACAAAGCCTTTCCAGACGTTCGTATATTTATACGAACTTTTTTCATTTTTTTCACCAGCAGAACATGTCGTGAAAGTTTCTCTGTTTCGTCGTGGGTCGCTCTGTATATATAACATTTATTTTTATATTGACATTATTAGAAAGATGAAAACTTATAACCGAATAAAAATAATTAAATTATACTTACGTATATACGTGTAGACCTACTGTCTTAAATAATTCACTTTTTATTTAACAGAATAGGGAAGTAGGTTACGCAGAAGACCGCTGAAAAGATGGCTGGACCAAATTGAAGTGGCGACAGGAGAAACGTTAGACAGATTGTTTCGAATCGCAGAGGATTGTTTCATGAGCTACGGCGGGCAATTGTCAACGGGATATGAATCAGGATCATCAGCTCTCAGACATGAGAGAATGGATCACTGATAACTGATAATTTAACAGAATTCGCACGAAGAAGTTAAAATGTTAAATTTATTTTCACATTTCAATTTTTAAATCGATTTAATTTTATTTATTTCGATGACCTGCTTTAAAAATTGATAATAGTAAAGCGATTTGCATTATATCTTTAAATAACCGTTCAACAGTGAAACAACAAAAAATAGATGGCAAAAAGTTGTAAAACTTTCCTGACTAGGCCGAAAAAGTTGAGTTAATCTAGCTACCGAGGACTTCGGCCTCGATAGACTAGTACTTAGGAGGAAATTTAATTGAAAAACTATGAAAAGTAAGACACTAAGTATGCAAGTAAGAATCGGGTAAAAAAACTATTCTACTTTTTGAGTAAAATTCTTTGATATGATATGGAACTACATCGTATTCCCTCGACCCTTGATCGATATAACCAGAATAAAATGGCATCCATTGAAGCCATAACAGATATGACTCCATTGAGTCATTACTCATATTCAGAAGTTATCGTAAAAAGTTTAAAAATAATCGGTTAAACCGGTCTGAAAATAACAAACAAAAAGACAATTGACCAAAACAAGCAAAAAAATATGTTTAGACTTATTATCTGCCATCTTGAATAAAACGCAGCAAATATATATATATAAACAAAAAGAAATATTAATGTAAAGAAATCATTAATAAGTACAAGAATGTGACTTTTGAGTCCAGTAACGTTTTTTTACAAAAAGTAAAAAAAAGTGTTTTTTGCTCTAACCTTGTTATAGAAATTTCAATAAGATGAAACACTAACGTAACGTAGTATCTTAAAAATGTAGTAATTCCTAGTATGTTAAAAATGTTCCTACCATTTAAGTAATATTTTAAAATACAGGGCCCATAAGACCAGTACCTATCTGCCGCCCCTGACAGTTTGTGATCAAAATTAAACGCCATCAGTGGATGTAGAAATCATTATGACAATTTTTATCCGAATCGATCCATCCATCTGGAAATATCAAATAAAAAACCGGCCGATACATAAATATTTATGTACATAGATCCTTCCTCAATGTTTCAACACTAAAACTGAATTTAACATTCCCGGCTACACCTATAACGGGAGAGTATTTAGATCGGTCAAAAATAAATCTAAAAAAAATTTACATCTAGTCTTTTTCACTTCATTGTACGACGTAAAGGAAGCATTGTGGTCGCGAAAAATTTCTGTTTTGAGATATCAACGGAAATATCCATTTTCACCAACACTGAATTTATTTTGACCGGTTTCGGGGTGATGTCTCTACGTACGTGCGTATGTATCTCGCGTAACTCAAAAACGATTAGTCGTGAAGAAAATTTTGGTTTACGGACTGTTGTAACATCTAGTTGTGAACCTCCCCTTTTGATTGCAATTGACTGAAGCAAAAGTATCCAAAAAAAGTCAATATAAAAAAAAGTTGTATTTTAGATTTTTTTCTTAACTGCAGTAATAAGTCTTCATTGAGAGCTTTTCAACGGTATATCATAAACGGTACTTATTTTCATCGGTTCCAGTTATAGCCAAATAAAAGTTTCATTAATGAAATATTTGGATCTTGTAAGAAGAAGGCACATCGGTTCAAATCTGACTACTACTTCTTTTTTTAATTTAAATATATTGACTAATTAATAATTATTAACCTCTAATTTAAAAAAAAATACAATAAATAATAATTCAATAATAACAATAAAAAAAATTGAGTGGACACCACATGACTGTCTTGTACGCCTATTAAATTACATATACAAAATTTTAAAATGAAAACTAGATAAAATTTTATTTCATTAATAACTTTGATATTGTTTTATTAAATTATCATTTATTGTAAAAATTTTTATACAATCAGAGGTTAATAATTATTAATAAATCAATATATTTAAATAAAAAAATAAAAATTAAAAAAAAAAGGAGAGGAAGTCTGACCAAATAAAGGCATTTAACCGAAGTCCGTTTTTAAAACTGGAAAGTTGTATTTCTTACTTGACAATTTACAATTATATCATTTTTGGAAAATTATTAGCTGTTTTTATTATCGTAAAATATTTACTACCTACTTCCAGATGTGCTAAAATTATGTTTCAAGGTTAGGAGCTACGTCCAAAAAATCAAATAAGTGCAAAATATCTCCAGAAAGAACAATTTTCATGTAATACGAAATTTAGTCGTTATAATTGTTAATATTATAAAAAGTCATTAAAACATTTCGTCCTACGTATCACAGAATCTACTATAACTTAGTATATTTCAGAAACATATATTTACTTTAATGTTAATAATGCGCTGTTTTAAAACTAAAACAAATGTTCTGTAGTGCGCTACATTAACGGGGAGATGCATTACTATTTCCCAAAACTATTAACTCGTTGCTTTAATAACAAACTTTTACTGCTGTAACTGTACGTTTACGTCAGCTTTTTTATTATTTATGTAAATGTATTTTAATCCGACTGCGACATTCCGTAACTGCATAAATATTTAATTATTTTATAAAACAAAATAATATTAAAATAAATGAAAAATCTATTATTCTGACCGGTACATAAAAATACATTATAGAGATCACGTCAGGAATGGTACGCTACTTCAAAGGTAAATAAACGGACAAATCCCATCAGTTCTCTGGATGAATCAAGGGAAACTGTGGTAAAATCTTATGAGAATAGCATCAAAAAAATCTGATGTGGACACCACATGACTTCCTTGTACGCCTATAAAATTACATTACATATATTTTTAAAATGAAAAGTACATAAAATTTTATTTCATTAATAATTTCTGATATTTTTTTTTTTTGTTATAATTGAATTATTATTTATCGTAAAAAACTTTTTACAATTGGTTAATAATTAATAAATCAATGTATTTAAATAAAAAAGCAGATGAAGTTTTGAACCGATGTGCCATCCCCTTGTAAGATCAAAATATTTCATTAATTACAATTTTTGTTTGGGTATAACTCTGGAACCAATGAAAATAACTACCACTTATGATATATCCTTGAAAAACTCTCAATGAGGGCTTATTGCCGCAATTAATAAAAAGTCCAAAATCCACAATTTGGATTTTGGGCTTTTTTGGATACTTTCAGTGCATTTGATTGCAATCAAAAGGGGAGGTGCACAACCAGATGTTACAACAGTCCTAAATCCAAAATGTCAACATCCTACGGCTAATCGTTTTTGAGTTATGTGAGATACATACGTACGTAGAGACGTCACGCCGAACTAGTCAAAATGGATTGAGGGTTGGTCAAAATGGATATTTCCGTTGAAATCTGAAAACCGAAATTTCCTGTGATCACAATACTTCCTTTACTATCTACAAAGAAATGAAAATATCAGAAATTATTAAAGAAATTAAATTTTATGCGCTTTTCATTAAAAAAAAAAAAAATGTTTATATGTAATTTAATAAGCATACAAGGAAATCATGTGGTGTCCACATCAGATTCTTTTCTTTAGTCTTTTTTTAAGATTTGTCTCTTACCTAGACATTTAAAAAAAGTATTACAAAAAAAAATTTAAACAAATTGTAAATAGTCTGTGAAAGTAATTTTTTATTCCGATGCTCCCAAGTCTTAAAAATCGGTTCTTGTCTGACGGATGTGTGTGTGTGTGTGTGTGTGTGTGTGTGTGTGTGTGTGTGTGTGTGTGTGTGTGTGTGTGTGTGTGTGTGTGTGTGTGTGCGCGTATGTAGTTTGATCTTATAACTCTGGATCCCGTTGACCGATTATCTTGAAACTTGATAGATAGATACTACCTAC
The DNA here is from genome assembly GCF_047948215.1 of Lycorma delicatula. Lineage (NCBI taxonomy): Eukaryota > Metazoa > Arthropoda > Insecta > Hemiptera > Fulgoridae > Lycorma > Lycorma delicatula. The sequence continues at coordinate 129,095,278 of NC_134461.1, read as the reverse complement.
AGAGGGGAAGACTATTACATTTTACATTATTAATATTACATTTACAAAGTGGGTGTTGTTTTTGACGAAATTAGATTTCAATTCTTTACTGTAGCACTTTTAATAAATATTTCTAAGAAAAGTCGAAGTTTATTTTCATCAAGATCACAAATTACCAAAAAGTTTTATTTGGTATTCACGTCCACAAAAATAACTTTACCTATTTTTCTTTATTTAGTAAATCTTGCTTCAGAAAAGGAATTAATGGGAGGATTTTGTATCTATATTTCCATACCAATAAACCTTCAAACGGTCTGTTGTAAAAAAGAAAATATTTTTTTATAAAAACAATTTTTTTTAATTTATCTTAAATTTTAGTCCATTCCGCAAGTTACCAGTTGGTTTTAAAATAAAAAAAAATTAAAAACTAACTAAACTACCACTATTTTTTATTACTAAAAATTTTAATTTTTTATAATCCTTACCGTTTAATATATCTTGAAAAAAAAATTAACCAACATGATCATTCCCTTACTAGAGAATCACAATTTTAATCATTTAAAATTATGACTGTATTTCTGTATTTTTAAAACGATTAAAATTTCCTTTTTTTATATTTACTATCACCACTTAGGAATTATTTTCTTAAAAATTAATTTACCCGAATTTCGGAGCCCCAGATTAAATTTCTTCGCAATTTCAAATTTTTAATATTCAAAACGTATTTTGTTAAATAATGAACTCACCAAAATAACTTAATATCCCTTTCCTGTTGGGGGAGCTCTCAAATTAAAAAAAAAAAATTATGTCGATTTTAATTTATTTATAATAAATTTTAATGAATATTTTTATAATTATAAAAATTCCCAGGACGTATGAGTCCCCAAATAGCTTAAAATAATTGAACTGAAATAGCCAGAAATTTTTTTTTGAAAAACGAATTACATAACTTGACTTTTCGGCACAGCCGAAAAAGTTATGCAATTCATACTGCTGTTTTTTGATAGAGGGAGTCTTGAATCGTTATGATCTGCAAAAACTGATATGAAAAATTTGACCCGATTAGCATACTTTCCCTTTTATAGCTATACACCTATTTGTGTATCCTCGTAGCTAGAAAAATAAAATATAATTTTAGTCAAAGCTTCTACCAATATGATCTATAATTCGATATGAGATTACTAATTATTATTAACGTAGTATTTTAATTCGCACCGATATATTATTTTCTTTGCTTCGAAGGTCAGCTTATTAACATTTTTAATATATTGACTATACGATTAATTTATAAAAATTTTAATTACATTTAATCGACAATAAATTATTTTAAAAAATAACAAACTGCCTACAATACGGAAAATCAACTAAGTGATAAAAAAAATACTGCATATTTTATGTAAGTATGAAACGTAAGAGAAACGACATTTTAGTTTTGCAATTTTTTTTCTCCAGATGCCACACGATTACTTGCGAACTTTGCTGATATTTCATGTTGCAACAATCGAAGCAGAAGATATACGGTGTTAAAATACCACAAAGGTGTTGTTAACCGACCATGCATCCTACATTGAATAGTTTCATCTTTTAAGTGGCAAAGGTGTGACTTATTATTAGTCCTATTAAATTTCTTTGGGTAAAAAAAAAGATTAAAAAAAGGGTTCTGGAATTATAAACCATCTTCTTTTCTGTTTTTTTAATAAAAAAAAAAAAAAATTTTTTTTCCTTAATAATTAGATACTATATCGTTTAAATTCCTCTTAACCATTCAGACAATGATAAATATACACAGACAAGTAATTTTACTCTAAAATTTTAATTTAAAAAAAAGAGTAATGCAAGGCCGTATGAGAAAAGCTATTTGTTTCTGATTTTATAAATCGACTATATTTTTTCATAACTTCCCTACAATTCTAAACACGTTTTTCTTAATTACACCACTAATTCGTATTAATGAAATATAATTTATTTACGAATACTTCGTTACCTCTTTTTACATTCCCTATCAGAAATTTTATTGTTAAAATTAAATCGCGATCGGGTTACGGACTGAACAATGTGCAGTTCAACTCGTCGCAAACATTTTCAGAGTCGTTAAATATTTCTTTATGTAAGCCTTTAACCCTTTCTCGGTTGTATCATTCATATAAAATTATAAATATTTTATTTTGGTCGGTACACATAAAAATATACATCAGGTAGATAAGGAACCGTCTCTGAATTTGTCTTGTTGGATCAAGAGAAGCCATCAAGAGATCTTGATCTGAGCCGCATTCACGAATTATTTAATTAGTATAAAATTAAAAAAATAACAAAAAAAAAGCAATAGATATGATTAAATCCACATTAATTATTTTTAAAATAGATATGTCAGTAAAATTTCACCGTTTAGCCAATATTGAAATTTAATTACATCCGGTTTATTTTAATGATTAATAAGGGCATATAATCACTTTCTTAAATTAATACAGTCTGTGGTTTCCATTATACCGTAATTCTGAGACAGTGTCCTATAGAGCCTGAACCAAATTCAAACCAAAATATTCTTCTTGAATGTTTTTGTAACGGCTTGTCATGCTTGGAATTTAAGGAATATATGTCGGTAGCCTTAAAACCAAAATTTTTTTCATAATTTTCTTTCTGTATAATAAAAATCCAGAATTCAATTTAATGGCGTCAGGTAATGAAGAATAAAAATCGTTTACGTATACGGATAATGCCAATCCGATGATATCATCCGTCCATGTAAATTTTTAAAGGAAATGGATAAAATATAGATAAAGTAATTTAATAATACCTAAGGAAAACAGTTTTACGACGATTCACTCAAAAAATAAGTCGCATAAATATAATTTTTAAACTTCATACTATTGCGTCAAAAAGAGGAGAGGATTGAGATTAAGATAGCAAATAAAGTTTTAGAACATTTGAAGAAATTTCAGTACTTGCAAGCTTTATAACTGATGACCTGACTTGCACAGTAGAAATTAAAACATGAGTATCAAGAACTAAACAGGCATTTAATAAGAAGGGAAGACTGTTGTGTAGAGAGTTAAACTTAGCGTTAAGGAAGAGATTAATAAAATGTTTTATGTGGAGTGTGATATTCTATAGAGCTTAAATGTGGAAGATGAAAAAGGCAGACAGAAAACGAATCGAGGCTTTATAGATGCGGGTGTGGCCCAAAATTGATAAATGTCAGATGCAAGACCGTGTGACAAATGAAGTATTAAAGAGAATCGGAGAGAACAAGAAAATTTTAAATGCGACTGAATATAGGAAAAGGAAACGGTTAGGGCATCGTACGAGAAGAAGGTGTTTATTAATGGATGCGATAGAAGGCTTGGTGAATGGAAGGAAAGAAAGATATTTCAAATGATTGATGGTATTATGAAAAAAGGAAAACATGCTGAAAGAGGTCAGCAAAGGATAGAACAAAGTGGAGAGCACCTTTCATCCGGAGATCCCGGGTTGGAATCCCGGTCAGGCATGGCATTTTCACACGCTACAAATCATCCATCTCATCCTCTGAAGCAAATACTTAACAGTGTTCCCTGTTCCCGGAGGTTAAACAAAAAAAAAGAAAAAGGAAAGCAGCAGCCGTGACAGGACCTTTTTTTTAAACCTCTGGCACTATCGTTAGATATTGCTTCAGAACAACAAATGAACGAAATTTTTGTAGCGTGTGAAAATGCCATGCCTGACCGGGATTCAAACCCGGGACCTCCAGATGAAAGGCTGAGACGCTACCACTAACGCCACGGGGACCGGCCAGCGACAGGACCTGCTCTATTGGAGAACACTATTAATGAATGAATAAATGAAACTTCATAGTGGTCTGATCTATTTGATAAATACTGTACCAGTATGAATAAATAAATCAATACTTTATTCTGATCGGTAAATAATACCGATCAGTACACGTTATATAAACCACTACTGCAATAAGGAGATGTGCTACACCCAATGATAAAGAAGGAAGTGCCAGATTTTGTTTGGTTGTATCAAGAGAAACCTTGGTAAAACATTGTTTATCACAGAAAACACGGTTAATTACGAAATTTAATAAAGAAATCTTATTAAAGACCATATCGATTTTTAAAATATTAATAAAAGTTAAGGTAACAATGTTACCTTAAATTAACAACTTAAGTTTTGTTAAGGTAACATATTGAATAGAACAAGAATGGCAAGAAGAGTGGACAGGGACCAGAGTGGGAGAATGGACCAGACGCCTAATCCCTAATATTAAAACCTGGAATAACAATAGACTCGGAGATGTCAATTTTTACATGACACAATTACTGACGGGGCACGGCTCTTTCGGTCAGTATCTGTATAGGATCGGGAAGAGAGCCACCCCGCAGTGCATCTATTGTCCAGAGAACGACGATGCCGAACATACGTTGTTCGTATGTCCAAGATGGGCCGTTAACAGAGGTCAAATAGTAATTAATGGTCTTACACCAGAAAATCTCATAAACTGGTTGGGGTACAACAATGAGAACTGGGAATGGTTCCGCAGGTTCGCCGGGGAGGTCCTGCGGGCCAAAGAGGATGAAGACAGAAGAATGGGAGTATAAACAGTAGGGTAGGGTGGACAGTCACTCCATGGAGGGCCTGTACGCCTTGGTGTGCGGGTACCTGAGAAGGGGGTGAACTCCAGGGGAGTTTGAGTTTGGGTTAAAATAAAAGACCAAGTCCCGGTCGGCGGGGTCGTCCCTGCGGGAGCCTAGGCTCTTTGTGGGGTCGGCGCTGTCGATTAGAGGCCAAAGGCGTAAAGACCGAGTCCCGGTTCCCTGCTGAGGCGCTGGGGGACGGCATAGCCGGACCTTGGCTCTAAAGCGGGGGATTAGAGGCAGGCAATGTAAAACAAAAGATCCGAGACCGGGGAGGCCAATCTGCCGTGCCGGACGTATAGCCGGCGGGTGGGGGACGCCTCCTTTGAGAGTAAAAGGACACTCTCCCCGACTGAGTATACTTAATTGGATATCCGGTCGGGGAGCGTAGGGGGAAAAAAAAAAAAGGTAACATATTGAGTAAATACACGAAAATACTAATTAGAAAAAATAATTCAAAATTCAGAAAAAATTAATACAAATTATTTGAGCCTTATTTATGTTCACCTTGAACGGTTTACAGAAAATGCTGGGTTATTTCATTAATTATCTAATCAGTATTATTAAAAGTACTACAACTGTGGGTTCTTTCTGATGCACGGCTTACACACACAGCTTAGTTTCAAATATTCATCATTTTATTTAAATATAATATAATTTAGTTTATTTAATTCAATGATTCTAATTAAAACGCGCACTCATACCGTATTTAATTCGCGTGGGTGTGGCGGTACTAGCGGTGACGGTCGGCACTAACTAAAATAATGTAATTTCACAACTTACATAGAACAAATTTCCCTTGTACAGTCGGCAGGCTGGTGTATTCGTGAGGCTTAACGCACCAGGTACCGAGTCAACCAGGCGATCGAGTTCTAGACCCGGCCAGACCGAGTTACTATTTTACACTTTAAATATTATTTACTTCTTTAATTCTACCACTAACCTGTGACGTCACATCCTGATCTCGTGGGGGAAGATATCCTCCATGTGGTAGTTTCGGTCACCATGCCACCCCCGTCACAATATAGCAGACGACTATAACAGCATTTTTTGGGGTGGGGGTGCGATTTTGCAAATATTGTTATTCTTTTAATCGTTAACAAATAGGGCTAAGAAAAATATGACCTTAATTAGGCGAAATCTCGAAATACTGAGGGTGACCTTCACCACCTTGACCTTTTAATTTGAAAATTTAATGGCATCAATGTCCCACATATAGAAGTAATTTGACAAAATTTGGTCAAAATCGGTCCGGTAGTTCTGGAGATATAAGGTGATTTAGAGCCCAACACCGAACACACACGCGTACATACGAACAGTAACATCCGGAAAATTTCCATCCGGTTTTTGGGGTTCCTTAGAAGTCAAAACGTAAAGATGCGGTAAAAACTGCATATGCCCAAATTGGACCGTTTGCAATATTTTCCCTTCTAGAGCTATAGCGCTATCTAGACGGGAAAGTTAAATTTTTCTACAAAGTAATATTATTTCAGGAAAATAAAATCTTTAATTATATTTTAAATAGAAAGTAGGAAGAGATTTTTTTTTAATATGGAACGAATATTTATTAAAATTGCAACAAAATAAGAAGAAATTATTTTTCGTAAGAAAAAAAAATATTGTGTTCACTTTAACGAACAAACGAACGGTTCTGTCATCTAGTTTAAAAGAGGTTTTTTTAAAGGTATAACTAACTATTTAAAAAAAAATTACACATTTGTTAATATAAACAAAAACAAAATAACATTTTTAACCTTTTGAATATCGGTCTAAATGATTCAAACTTGTCGGCGCAAAACCACGATTAAACTGCCCATTTTTGTGGGCAGTTAAACTGTTAACTTTTTTCAGGGAACTGCAATACAACATTTTGTATTGGAATGTACATAAGCATAACAAATACTTATTAATCATGAAACGCTTAGCTTTTATAAAGATTTTTAAAAACAAAATAGCACGGTTTGATTTTGTTACAAATAAAATCAACGCGATTACACCAAGAGAATTTATCATTCAACAAAACAACCAGAAGTTTAGCTTTATAAATAATAGAATGTTACTGTAATAATTAACGGTAATTTCAGCCATCCTATTAGAAATATCGCATCTACCACAGAAAAGTACCTAAAAAACTACACTTATTTCTTACTACTATACATTTATTTCTATTACCTTGATCTTTTGTCCCCAATTTTCTAAGTTTAAGCTAAACGGCCTCTAGATTCACGGACCAGTCTTCTAGTTACTGCGTTCTATGTATTTATGTAGTTCGATCGGTCACACTGTCCGGTCGAACCAGTGGTCGTACAATAGCCAGGATTAAGATAATTAATGAATAAATTCTGGTCTTCTAATTCTTCTTCATTCTAATAGGAAAAATTTCCAATAAAAGAAGAAATTTTGGGATGTAATAGCCGATGACAAAATCTATGTAATCATAAAAAAAAATATTTAAATATTAAAACGCTTGGATTATTTAATTATTAAATGGAAAAAAATGACGGTTTGGTAACTGCTTTAGAAAATTTTAAATTAGGTTGTCGGGTAGAGAAAATGTATCGAGATTAAACGATGAGCATAGAAAAAGAAGATGTAGAAACTTGATTAACTGGACCTATGATTTAGCAGTCGCTAAACAAATCGGAGAAAAGGAAATAACGGATAATAGAGGAAGTTTGATGTGTATTGTTTGCATATTATTTCGTACTATGTATCTAGTTCAGGGTGTGGTCAGTTGCAAGTGATTCATAGGATGAATGGTTACGCACCTTTTCCAAATCGGTCTCTCCCACATAGGCTATATATTATGTACTCTTAATATTTAGCTTAGCATGTGGGTGCAAGATTATAAGCGTATATGTTTGTATTACGTGGTTTAGTCGTTTTTATTGTCTCCGTTTTGTAATACTTATTGTGTAAGAATATTTGGAAACAGGAATCGCATTAATTTTTAATCGACTGCTGTGGAGAACGGTGATGTATTTAATAATTTTTGAACGTACATAAACAAGATAGCCTATATTCGTAGTAATGTATTATATATTCAAAATCGTCCGCATTGATTTTCATAAAATGATTTATCTTCTTCGAGAACTTAAATAAAGGGTAAATAAAGATTTAAAAGATAAAACAAAAAAAAGCCTGTCTGATCGATCGTATTGTATTTCTGAAATTTTCTCGTATATTTTATGAATCCGTCTTCAAATAAATCATTTAAAAGTATTTAACAAATTCTTTATACGGCAAAAAATTAACTAGTTACAAACTGATTTACGATTTACAAAACTGAACCCCCTTTAAAAAATGTTTTGAATCATAATGAAGATAAAATTTACCGTAATAAAGGTCATTATTTCCACTTTTAACGGTTGTAATTAAATCTCATAAATCAACTTATGTAAAGTAGGTACTTTTCAAAATTTATACTGTACGGTTTAGCTAACTATACAAGGAAATGTATACAAACCGGATCAAATTTTGTAAGGCGTGAATGATTTTTGCGGATCTTCACGGCTTGTCAACAAAAATTACAATTTTAGCATTGAAAAATTCTTTAAAGATGTATTTGTACGATGACCTATTTGTCGATTGTTATCTTTAGAGCGGATTGACCGATTCGGATGACATTTGATATAATGATTTCTGTAAATGAGGCACTGATACCTTTTAATTTTGGTCAAAGAGCAGAGGGATACAGCAGGGATACATGTCTCACAAATTTACTTAAGGAGTAAAATTCTGAGATTGATTCAAAAATGAAATACGAGTAATTAATATTAATATTTACTGAAAGAGTTGAATAAATTTTGTACGTAAATCAATACCGTAATTTAGGAGCTTCGTACAATTTTGATTAGTAATCGATTTGAGTGTTGTTTTCTACACTTCCTAGCATTGTCATTGTAACGTTCGAAGTATCTTTATTCTGAAACCTACTTTTAGGTAAATAACTTTTATAATTTCTACAATAAAAAACCTCTGTTACGCGTTCAAAACTATTTATTTCCAATAAAACACACAGATAACCAAAAATAAATCACCGTTAACAAAACAGAATTAGAAAATTATATATCTGTTTATAAAACAACAACAGCTAGCGCTGCCAACCTCTTCATCCGAAATTATAGTATTAAATTTTTCTAAAAAGTATTTTGCTTGGATTGCGTTTTAAAACAAACACTCCGTATTTCTAATCTCCTACTATGTCTACCATATTAGTTTCTTTAATTCGTTTTTAATTCTTGCCCTTGATTTTTCTATTATTATATACAAATTTTCTATTAAAAAAATGTTAACTAAGCATTGAGCGTACATTAAAAAATTTTTATTTAGATTGTTCTTATTAAATTTAATGATTTTATTTCCATTTTCACCCAATCGTTTTCTGCTTTTCCAATCGTTTTTGACCTTTGTCGAAGAGTAATTATTTGCTTTATTTTTTTTTTGTATTGAGTATTACTATCTATTTTTCTTAGCTTCATCATAATTAAATCATATGTTGACGCGTTTCAGATTTACTCCATTTTTAAAAATCACTGTACTGACACGCGTCAATATATGATGAAGTTATGATGAACAAAATGAAAGTAATGAAATGCGGTAGAAATAGACGGACCGCTGAATGTAAAAATAGGAACAGAAAAGATTATAGAGGTAGAAGAATTTTTTTATTTGGGAAATAGAATTACTAAAGATGGACGAAGCAGAAGCGATATAAAATGCCGAATAGCATAGGCGAAACGAGCCTTCAGTCAGAAATATAATTTTTTTACATCAAAAATTAATTTAAACGTCAGAAAAATATTTTTGAAAGTATATGTTTGGCGCGTAGCTTTAGATGCAAGTGAAACTTGGATCGAATCGCTTGAGAAGAAAAGATTAGAAGCTTTTCAAATGTTATGCTATAGGAGAATGTTAAAAATCAGATGGGTGGATAAAGTGACAAGAAAAAGAGGTGTGAGAGGCTTTACCGGAGGTGGTCTTTAGACCCTTTAACTGATTACATGTCACAGTCATCAGCCAGACCTCAGTCGGGATGCCACCGATGTAAATGCCTCGGTAGACATTTGCATCTATAAATAGATATTAAATTTCGCCTTCACGTAGGCCTCAAACGGACATCTTCACATCCAACCTTACATGATTCCCTGAAACTAACTGACCGAAACCGCGGAAGCGCAGACCCCGAGTCTAGTACAGATTTGACAACCTTTCGTGAATGTGAATGCCTCAGAAAACGAACTAGTTTAAAGTTAAATAGTGCTATACTCATATCGATCAAAATTTTATTTTAAGCAACGTAGAAATTCAGACCAACACCCAAATAAGTCGACCAGTTTAGGTCGCCTAACAAGGGGAACGCAACGTCATTCCGGTCCGCGCAGAAGCCGAGGGACAAACCTAGCACCTCCACACGGTCACAGCATGGTGTATCGCGTGGCATTACCAAGACACGATCAGAACCCCCATCGGCGAAGGGAAGCCACGCACCCGGTCGCACGGGTCACCCCGGCAGCGCAGCCCCCACCACCCCAACAGCGGGAGCCCCAAACCGTAACACAAACAATACCAATATAACCGTGGCACAATGCCAACGCGCCTACCTCCAACCGATCCAATGCCTAAGCCGGAACACTAGCCACCCGGGATCCTACCACGATCGAGTAACTCGATTGAACTCCCTCTGCAGACCTACGCATTGCAAGGACGCGAAGAAAACGAACCACTATAGACCTTTCTTCGCGGATTATTCACTTGGTACGGACATCCAGGAAGAGATATATTCTCTCAACTTCCCTAACAGCTCGCAAACGTTCGACCTCGTATCGGAGACAGACGTAGTGGTGCACAGTCCCGCAATCCGGGCATCGACTCGAATCCACCAAACGAAACCTAGCCAATCTCGCCGGAAAGGCACCATGTCCTGAGAGATACTGTGTGATATACCGACTGGGGGAGACCCATTTAATCGCACCTAAATTAGACGCTATAGGAAATATACCATTTGTGTAGCGACGTGTTGGGGATTCAACCCACCTGATCTGCCAAGACGCAAGGCCACGGTCTTCAATCTCCTGCATTCGTTGTGACGTCAATAGGTTATTTACCTTGGAAATGTAGCGTTCCTTACGCTCATTAGCCAAGATATTTATCGGTTTGACTCCGGCTATAATATAGACTGCCTCCCGCGAGACCGTTCTATAACCGCTTATAACAGCCAGCAAGAGGAGTCGCTGGGCCCGTAGCAAAATATCCGCGCAATGCCTAAAAGCTATGCGGTGAGTCCATACAGGCGCAGCACACAGCATAAATATTCGCTGACATCTTTGTAAAGAATACGCATGGTACGGTAATTCAACCCCCGATCGGAGTGAATGATTCTACGGATTCCAATTCCAGCGAATTGCTGTCTCGTCAAAGACAGCAATTCGCTGCCACGCCTAGGCCGCTGAATGACAGCAAGTACCTGTCCACCAATAAAGGGGGTTGGAGCCATAATCAGGCTCGTAGCCAGCCATATCTCTTATCGTAGGATTATGATAGTTGATTTGAGTGCCTAGCGCTTTGAGAAAGGAGGTACTCCGAAATGCGTCAACTAGGAACGTTAGAGTGAGAGTCTTAGAGGGAAGAAAATCAAAAATCAAATAAATTATGATATATCAAGCGGAAATATAAAATATTATGAAAACTTTTATCTTTTTATTTGTCTTGTAACCTATTTTAGAAAAAAAACAGGAAAAAGGAGTCGGTCACTGGACTGTAAGAAAAGCCTAAACTCTTCATCAATGGGATTATAATTCATATTGAGTATTTAGATAATTTTAAATGAAAATTATTATATATAAAAATTAAATGAAACTGATATCATTTTTTAACAGAGTCGAAATCCAAAACATTTAGGAACCGTGTGTGGGATCATTGATCAGAAATTTAATATTTTAAATTGGCAACCAAAAAGTCTGTATCTTAATATTATAAATATTTGTGGCTGTATTAAAACAGGTACTATTTATTTGGAGCCACCTATATCGATTAACATTCTCTCTTTTTTCTATAAGAAAATAATCTTGTAAATGGGATTTCGTAATAAAATTAACCAAATGTATACCGAAGCGAATCGATGAAATATTAAAGCTATATTATTAAGCTCCCGTAGTTTTAAGAGGAAAATTATTAAAAATATTCCTTCTTAGTAGCAATCTACCTAGTCTGGATCGGTAGCCAGAGTTGCGTAACTTTCCTGGTTAAGCCCGGAAAGTTGTACAAACCTTTACCCGCTTTTTAGTTGTAAAAATCTTTAAAATTTTCTTTATAAATATTTCATTTACTTTTACGGTCGTATCAGAAGACCTAACTGTACATTCGGCTAAATTTGAATCGTTTACTTGTACAAGTGAAGCTGTAGCCGGTGAAGGTAAATAATTCATTACATTGTTAAAACAGTAACAGAATTAAATGAATAAAAATTAGATATTTAGTCGCTTTATTTAAAAGATTAGATCTTGAAAACGTGAACTGTCTGGTTTAAAAAAATATATTTATTTACAAAAACACGTGCGCACGCACACCCAGAGAGAGAGAGAGAGAGAGAGAGAGAGAGAGAGAGAGAGAGAGAGAGAGAGATAAGAATGTACATATTTTTATTATTTCAAAAAATAATGTTATTTTTGAAAATTTAATGTGAAATTTTTCAATGAATCTTTCAGTTGTTTAGTACCGTAATCTCTTTTATGGAAAAAATTATATTTATTATAAAAATTATTTAATAAATTTCAATCACAGTTTTATTTTAATAGAATGAAACACATTTACCCAGATAATACACTGCTAAAACTTCGTTCTGGGAAAGTCCTACAACTGCGGGTTGATGCGTGACTTACACACAGAAAATATAATTTAAAATATTTATCATTTTATTTAAATATATTACTTTTTCTTTTATTTACTTAAACGATTCTAACTAAAGCGCGCACGCATACCGAATTTAATTCGCGAGGGTATGGTGATACTACCGGTGATGGTCGGCACTAACCAAATTAATGAAATTTCACAACTTACATCCCTCAAATTTCGCATATACGGTCAACAGACTGGTGTAGCCGCGAGCTTTAACGTACCAGGTACCGAGCCGACCGGGCGATCGAGTTCTAGACCCGGCCAGACCGAGTTACGGGTTTTCACTTTAAATATTATTCATTTATTTAATTCTACCGCTCACCTGTGACATCAGAATATAGCAGGCGACTACAAAAGCATTTTTTTAGGGTGGGGGTGCGATTTGGAAATATTGCTAGTTTTTATTTGTTAACACACGTGTCTAAGAAAAATATGACCTTAATTAGGTGAAATATCGTGATAATGAGGGTGATTTCCCTGTACAGCCTCATCCCTTGATCTTTTAAGTTGAAAATTAAATGTCCTCGATGCCCCGTATATAGAAGTAATCTGATCAACTGTGGTCAGATAATTCTGACCGCATAACTACTGACCAAGTAATCTGTCCAATAGTTCTGGAAATATAAGGTGATTTAGAGAGTAACACCCAACATACACCCGTACTTATGAATATTACATCCGGAAAATTTCCATCCGTTTTTTTGGGTTCCTTAGGTGTTCAAACGTCAAAGATCCGGTGAAAACCTCATATGCCCAAATCGAACGATTACAATATAGAGTTATAGCGCTATCGGGAAACTAAAAATACGTTAAGAAACATTATAATCTTTATCATATAAAAATTTCATATTATTCAGACATGATTTGCAGTATGTAATGTATACATAAATTTACGAATAAATAGTATACTACAACAATAAAATTGCAACTGTAAGAATGGAAGTAAAAATCGGCAATTGTATTGTCAGAAAAATTACTTCATTATCCTTCAACGGGTTGTTATTATTAAAAAAAAAAAAACTTCAGGTAACAGAATAGTTTTATTCTGCATCATTCCATTTCTTAACGAAAAAAAATGTTTCTCCAGAGGTCATAAGTTTAAAAGAAAGGAGTCATTTATTTTTCTGTATGAAAAAAGGAAATAGCATGTGCAGAGTACAATATTAAAATTAATAAAGCCGGCAGACGGTTTGTATAACTTTATCGGCTTTGTCCTTGACAAATTTTTAATTCAAATACTCCAATAGGGTTTTTAAAAAACATAATGAATTAATTACGCTTTATTTACAATACAATTTCGAAAAAGATCAAAAAGATTAGTAAAAAGATTTGAATCCGATTTGATTTCTTTGACCAAATTATTTTTTTACCTGAAAATTTACGTTGTACTAAAAGAATAATTGAAAAAGAGTGAAAATTTTTAGAAAAAAAAATTAGATCCCCATTTGACTTCCAGGATAAGGTTTTAAATTACTGAGACAACATGAAAAAAAATCGGAAATTATAAAAAAAATACAAAACAAATCTTTATATTCTTAAATTCGGCCACTGACCCCTTTTTTTTTAAAAAAAAGTTGCAGATCGTCTAAATTAATACTCATTTATTATTATAATTTATTATAATATAATTTAAAAAATCTAATATCATTTATTTACTGTAATAATAAAAAATGCTTATTACTGAATTCTCAATCTTGAAAATTAAAGCTGAAAAAAAAGACGTTTTAAGGATTGGTTCCATTTAGCCTCCTAGTTTCTTTGGGAGTACTTGTTTCTTTAGGTAGTTTCTTTGTTACTTATCGGAGTAATTATTTACTTAAAAAAGTCACCCCAACCCCGTAGGGGAAGGCAGCCACCTTGTGACGCTTGGGACGCCACACCTCCCCACCCGTTCATAGCCATGATTGGCTTCCATTTTAGTACAATGGTATTCAACAAGATTAAAAAAAATGAGTTCCTAGGTAGCGTAATGCTCCTTTGTCTGATAAAGCCGAAAATTAGGCCGAAGCTGGGGTATATATAAATAATCAAATATTTGTCTCAAATATTAACTTCCTTTGACGGCTTTTCGAGATTAAAAAAAAAAAAATTTAGAAATAATGTTGGATATGCTCCAATCCCTAAAATCGATTGGAATAAAGCTTTGGAATTTTAAATAATTTAGTTAAGTACCTTCATCTTACTAAAATTCGACTTTATACGATTCACTCAACAAAAAGCCAAAAATTAAAAATTGTGAAAATTATGCTTCCGTATTTTAATTTTGTCCAAACCTAAAAGTTATCAACGGTCCATATATAGAAATTTATTGGACCATTTTCAAAAAATCTTTATCGTTTACGTTTTTCTGCTCCCCCATCTCAAAAATCACCTCCCAAGGATCTTTTTTCTTGATTTTTCTACTTTTACTATCTTAATCTGAAGAAACTAAAGAGAAATTACACTGAAAAATGTACAAACAATAAAAAGTTACCTAGGATTCTCTTTTTTGGGTGGGGTGAATTATGATGAATCTTATTCTAATATATTACTAAAACTTTAAATAAACTAAAAAAAAAAATCTAAATTTTAAATATTGATCGGCTTCTCTAGCCTCAATATTGCCTACAAAGTATATTTTTTGGGCTACTTACACTAGTACGACGTTTAAGAAAACATAAAAAAATTCGGTTAAAAGATAATGCATTAAATAAAAATATAACTTTTTCATTATTCCGGAAAGGGGAAATTTTTGGTCCAATTTTTTTTTTTAAATCGTAAGATAATATGTAAGCTTGTACTTTGCTTGATATAAAGTGGTATTATTTTTGCAGATTTTGAGCAAACTGACCCCAAAGACATTATCTACCTCACACTCTGAAGATATCGAACCCCAAAAAGTTTACCGACAAGTTTGCTCACGTGACGAGTCTGTACCAAATTTCATCAAAATCGGTTTATCCAGTCAAAACTTATTAAGCTTAAAAAACAGTAAAACCCGTACGTAGTTTTTTGGGGGTCCCTGGGAGATCAAACTTCGAGAAATACAAAACCCGTACCCCATATTCTGACCGACTATCATACTTTCCTTCTCGCAGCGTAGTTCTACAAATATGAAGGCAGAATAATAAAAATATAATTACGTAAAATAACAACGATCCAAATATGAGAAGACAGCAAATAAATAAAATTATCATTTTAAAGTCATTAATTTGCTAATAATTTGAGCTCTTATTTAAGTAAAAGTAAAAATAAAGTTTATTAAATAGTCAGAAATATCTATTTAGTAAATATTATTTAAACCCGTCGACAGAGTAATATTATTTCTGTAAAAGGAAATATTTAAATTTTTAATTTTTCTACTTCTTTACGTTTTACGCCTATTCCTTTTCAACTGTACAAGCTAATCTTTTCAACGCTTTCACTGACGACCAAAATCTCTTCTTCTGATCGGCTTATATTTACATAATTCTATCAATAACACTGAAAATATTTAGTTCGTTTCTAACTTCTGTATTTTCTTCTTGAGGTAATAAATACGTTTTTTATTCTGATCTTTACAGAATATTATACTACTTAGATCAAGTTAGGAAAGGATAGAATCGCGGATAAAAAAAGAACCGATCCAGCATTTGCGTAGATGGATCGTGGAAAACCACGGTAAAAACCTTCATCAGAGCGGCATTAGAAACTTCACAATTAATTTTAAAGTAAAAAAGTAGATCTGATTAAAATACATATTAAATCGTTTAAATATAAATACATAAAACAATTAATATTAAAATAGATACATGACGATCCAAAATAATTTACAATTCAGGTATTAATGAAAATTATTTGAACATTTATGTAAATTTTGATCGGGATGCAGATAATTCAGGTTTTTTTTTAATAACAAAGTTATACCCGCAACAAATCGTAAATACTGATTTCTTCTGACTGAATTGTTATTGTGGTTTGCTCAATAAGACATTATGTTCTGATCTATATAGAGAAACCGAAATTTATGGCTTCTTATTTTTATGTTCGATCAGATTAAATCCTTGCCACAAAAAGTCATTACTTTTATATTTGCAGGTTATATTATTGTATTATATAATTCACAACCATATATTAATTTAATTTTAAGTAAATTGGTCTCAATATCTTTACATTGTTAGATAATATTTTTTTTTTTTTTTTTTAGGTATAGAAACGTTTTTTAATAGAAACAATAAAAAAAAGCTGTAATTTTTTCATGTAACTGTATGAAAATATATACATATATATATAAAAGTATATTTGATATTTCTCTGAAATAAAACGTTGTGTACCAGGTTATTGTTGGCCACATGGCAGATTTTATATGAGAAATAAATTGTATAAGGTATTTTTATTTATACGTCAGTTAAGTGTTTTTCTTTAGTCGTTTACACTCCTATAACATATAGTCCCTAACCAAACAACTCTCTATCGTCATTCGGATCAGTTGTCAGCTGATCCGGCATCTTCTTGCGAAAGTTTAATAACCTCTATAAAATATGGGCTATGGCGTCTTCAAGCAAGGATCCCCAGAAAATTATATCGTTATCGTAGGAAGCAGATTAGAGATAACATTGTTAACAATTTAGCTGACGGCTCAGAAAGTGACTCTGAATCTGATAACTCTTAGCCGAGTTCCTTAAAGTGGCAGATTATGTTTGTTAGTTGAAATTTAGGGTGGAAAAAACACCCAACGATGCCTTTAATATTTTTGTCGAACAGGTATCGAAAATCTTTCATTGAAAGTGTCAGACCTCCCCCGATTGTCCTATATGACATCAATTACTTAATGCAACTTTATGAACTGCTTGAAACCGAGGCTTTAAGGCTGATTACAATGTGCGACTGGTCGGTGCTAAACAATTTCGTGTAATCTCGAAGTACGTCTTATATACAAGAGAATTATAGACTTGGTTCTGAGAGCATAATCTAATTGGAATTTTATTCACGAGGAAGAATTTATATCCTTACTTTTTGAGTGGTGCTCAGGGATCTGTTTTACTCAATAGCGGTGGATGTCATAAAAGAGGAAATTTTGAGACAAGGGCATAAGGTCCAAAGCGTAATGAATGCCCGTCATCGAGTAACAAAGAATCCGATATCAACGTTCTTTGTAAACCTTGAACCTCAGGAGAATTATACAGAAACTTTTCACTTGAAATATATCGGTAGCCGAAGCGTTACGTTTGAGACGCCAAGAAAACCTTTCGGTCTACTGCAATGCTTGCAGTAGTTGCCATCAGTACGACCATAGTAATAATAATTTCATGCGCTGTATCAAATGTGCGGAAGGCCACAGATTTACAGATTGTCAAAGGAAGACAGAAGCACTCCAGCCACTTGTGCATTTATCAGTTGGACCCCGCCCAGCCGACTACAAAGATTGTAGAATATAGGGAAATCCTAAAAATAAAATAGAGACAAAAGTTACAACGTACTTCTAAGAATGCTGCTCCGCTCGAATCTATAGATCAACAATCTTCTTCCTTTGACTCACGTAGTTGCAAAAGCTATAACTGCTGGAGCAGCTGCGGGAAAAGTAAATATACTCTATGTACGTATGTATATAGTTACTACATATATGCCTAATTTAATATCGCCGGAAGAACACGGTATAGCAACTCAGATTTGAAATGGCGCACAGTATACGGACGCGCTGATACAAGTATCACTACCGCCGCGCAGATGACCGCGCTGTTCTCCCACCATAGAGGCGCTGCGGCTCCACCACTCTCAGGCTCCAATAAAAGAGTGTGCACGAGAGAGAATTTTTAATTCATTGTCGACCACCGCCTGGAGAAGATCAAAAAGAAAATGGAAGAAGACGGAAGTTCCCCGGCCGCCAACATCCCCGCCGGAGCAGCAGGCCTGGCCGGCCCGCCGAGGGAGCCACTGGACGCGAACGCTGCCTTCTCGCTCCAGCTCGCCGGGCTTCAATCGCCCTGGCCGGCAGACTCAGCAGCAGTGGCGGCCCGGCGATCGCTCGGGGAGAACCGCCTCGGCCGCGCCGACAAAGGCGACCGACGCCAACCCGACACTGTGGGGCTCTGGGGACTACCACTGCCACGCTGTAGTGGGGACCCAACTGCCGCTGAGGGGAATCCCGGTCTGACTTCAATGGACGAGTCGCAACTCCCTGACTTCCTCGGAGACTAGCTTCCGAACCCAACAGCTCTTCTCAGAACTAACGCAAAAACGGCCCTTTTCAGGGCCACCAGAAGGTTATGAATTACTAACCGTCGAAGCCATTCGACAACAGCTCTTCTCAGGGCTACCATAAGGTTAGTAAGTGCCACGTGCTGCCGTGAAAGCCATTCAGCGACAACATATATATAAATATATATATATATATATATATATATATATATATATATATATATTCACATTCTATCGAAAGGAAAAATAAATAAATTTATATATTTAAAAGTGAAATTTTATATTCTGTCAAATAGAATAAATATTGTTATTGTACTACTACATTTAATTTGTCGCAACTTTTACGTAAATATACGTTATATTTCTTAAAAAGGCAACACGCTTAAGGACTATATTTTTAAAATAATAATATTAAATTAGGCTATAAATAATTTGTACTGAAGCAGCATAATTATTTATTACAAATAAAATACTAAAATAATATTAGTAAATTTTTATTTTCATTTATATAAATGTTAAAGGTTAACATTTGTATTTTAATATTATAACATTTGTTATAAAAATACATTATATAAATTATTGTTGTTCATGCAGAAATATTTTTACCACTAAGATCCGTTAACTATAGGCTATTTACAGTAAATAACCGTTCTTTTGTGATAGTATACGTCGTATCTTACTTGAGCATGCTAGATTAAGGTGGCCGTGACATTATAGGATTTTATCTCTATTATACTGGTATCTATTCTTATTTTCACTTTCTATAAAGCGTAAAAAATAATCGTATTTTAAAATTTAAACATTTTGCTTCAAAAAAGGTTTAAACTTTTTAAATTATAAATATAATTTATCATAAATATTTATTTTTATATTAAAATTAGTGCTTCTTATTTATTCTAATTTTTATTTGACGAAAAATTTATTAATACAAATTATTTATTAGTCGACCGTAAGGTATTTTTATATAAATTCAAAAATTTAGTCTTTAATTATAATATTTTTTTCACTTCAATATTTTAAGTATTCTTTTAAATAGCACATTTCAAAATCTACAACGAAAACTATGTTAGACCATCATATCCTGAACCGCTCCCCTCAATTTGATGAAACTCGTAAGATGGTTCTGTCTTGATTTCGGTAGGGTTGTACGCTATTCAAAATGCTCCCAGGGATCCCAAATCGTAGGAAAATTCAAAAATTGCTGGACCGATTGATCTTATTTTTAATATTCGTATTAAGTACGAAATAAATTATTAATTTCTATATTTTTAACTCATCACATACATTGGTCTACAAAATTAGAAAAGGAATGCTTCAAATTTTCATTGCTTTGAAATATCCTTCTTTCTCTTACCCAAAGTTCACGCTTCGCATCCGTATAAAATCACATAAATATACTTTTTGTAAATTCATAGGAACATTGGGATAATGGTGGTGTAAGTCGGGTGAAAAAAAATTTTGTACGGGACAACTATTTTGATATGAAATAATTTCATTTAAATTTGAAAACTTATTTATATTTAAACACCTAGAACTACATCTAGATCGGCGTTTGATCTGGAAGTATCACGTAAGGGTGAAAAGAAAACAACTGAACGCGAATTACAGGAGAGTACATCGACTGCTGCGGAAAACTCACACCTCACATTGTCTAATAAAGTTCTGTTTAAAAAGTTATGCTACGATCAATTTTGACTTATGGTATATGTTGCGGGGGATAACAAGTAATAGTAACATAGATATAATACAACGCTTCCAAAACAAAGTAATAGGACAATTATGGAGGCACCATGATTCACACCGTAAGATGAGATTTACGAATATTTGCAGCTTTTGAAGGTTTGTGCGGTTGTGAGACAGCACAGCGTTAAAACCAACAACGTCTAAAAAATTACGTCAACCACCTAAGAGTCAATCTTCTTGATAACATTCGGGACGTCCGAAGGTCGAAACGTCTTTATGTGCTTGACTTGGGGCTACTGCGTGATAGTTTGCAAATTCTATCGCCAAATCTAGCGATGTAATTTTTATTTACTGCTTTACGTTTTTTATATAGCTAAAAGTAGTTTTGTTTTTGTCAATTTCTAGATTGATATGTGTTTATCGACTCGCTATCGCTTGATTACTTGTGTGTTATTATCGTATATTTATTTGTTTTATGGACTATCAAGCGAAGGCAGACAGATATATTCTTTTACTAAAGAATTTTAAGAACATTGGTTACCGATTAATTTTGTTACGGATTGATTTATTATGGGAGTTCTTTAAGAAGTTCATATCATATGCTTATTATCAAACGATATCCTTGTAGTACCACTTAAGAAGCCGATTGTAAATATATCAACAGTTTAAAAAAAATTGAATTTTTGGTTATAGGCGTGACCATTTGTAAAACGAAAGGTTTTTGTTAGTCGATCGTTAAAATGATCGATCTAAATTGTTGACAGCATATTTAATTATTTATGATGTATTAATAATAACAGTATAAGTAGCAGCGGTGTAAAGGTAATAATAACCACAAAAGCTAATCTAAAATAATCGAAAATCTATTTATTTACCGTATACGCTCAAAGCTTATCAGTGGAAATGTGGAATTAAAGATTTTTTAGCTTATGAAAAAGTCATGCCTTATCGGGAATTCGAACCCGGTACCTTCCGGATGAAAGGCTAGGACGCTACCATTCCTCCCGAAAGTCGGAGTGTAATAATGAATACTTCATATACAATTCGTACGATCGCATATTGTTACGTAGGATATGACATTTTAATCATATTTTTAATACCTGTTACTAATTTTCACATAATTTAAAAAAAATTTGGTTGTAATCCTATTTTAAAATTTAAATTATAATTTAAATGTATTACAAACAATCTTTCTAAACTTTTAATACCTTTATTTTGTGTACTTCGAGAAATTTCTTGGGAGAATAATCTTATTACCAGCAGACATTTTTTTTTTAGTTTAAATAGTTTTTATAGGTGGTCTTCTAAAAAATACTAGTCAGATGAGCTTCATAATGATATAACAAGTTGTAAAACAAAAAAAAATAAAGATTCAAAGTAGGTATAAAATATTTTCTTCTCGAGGAAATACGATCAGCGACAAACACTGTGATTCTACATACATTACTTAGAGTAAGAGTTTGGATTACAAAACTTTTTTTCTATTTTATTTTTTACTATTTTACCATTTTCAGGGAAATACTATTTTTGATGATGCTAAGGTTCAATAGCAGACTTTTTTGTTATATCTAATTATTAACACATCACCATCATCATAAGCTATCCTCACCATTAGCAGGTCCCTGACACCAATGACGCCTACAGTTTTTTCTCTCCCAGGCTAGCTCTTTGGTATCTTTCTAACTTCCGTTTTTGATGTCACCTATCTTCTTATTCTTCTTCTTCTCCTCCTTTCTTCATTCCTTCCTCCTTTTACTTTTTTCATTCTTCCTTTACCTCTTAAATACGTCCTCGTTACCGACTCTTTTTACCCGCTTAATATTCTCCATTCTCCTCCATCACCCACATTTCCATAGCTTGGATCTTGTCCTTCTCTCTCACTCAAAATCTAACCGTATAAAAGCACACTTCATACACAACACTTAACCAAGATTTTTTTTAGCTCCATGAATAACGCATATGCAACAACAATTTTTACATTTCTTCTTAACTATTATAGTAAAAATATAATACTATAATCCTAACCGATCGTAATGGAACATTCCAAATAATAGAAGATAATAAAAGCGTTAAAAAAAGCAATGGAAAAATATGAAGTGAAAATAATCACGAGGAAAACCAAATTTATGAGAATAAATTATTGAAAAGGAAGTTATGAAGACTTAGAAATAATAAAACGAGGTTAAAAGTATAGAAATTTGTGGAGTATATGAAAGGATAAAGAAAGAATAAATAAGAGAAAAAGGAGATAAAAGAAAAGAAAAAGGAAGCTTTTAAAAGGAATAATACGATTGAGTATTAAGCGGCGGTAAAGGTTTAAATTTAATTAAAATTCTATGTGAGAACTGTTTTTGAAGTAGCAAAGGAAATTGGATTACTCAAGTTCTGAAAGTAAAAGGTTTATTAGAAACAGGTAACAATTGAATCGAAATAACAATAATAATAATAATAATTATAATAAACAGATTAAAGCCGTTATATGTAACCAAAATCAGAGGTATAAGAAAAAACCAAAAAGCAGCCACGGGTGAAACAATTGAAGACTACAGCGTTACATCATGTGATAACAAGTGATATTTATAACGACAAAAAAGATATGAATATTTCCTACAGTGATAAATAAAAAACTGATTTCTGTTATTTCAAAATATTATACAGTAAGAATTAATAAATACAAATGATAATAAGGTTTTTCACAGTTAAACGTTGAAAAATTCAATTTAACCGATTTTCCCTCGAAAGGATATATTTTTCAGTATAACAATGAACCACCTCAACCAACCAGGGGGCAACACGATATTTTTAATTGGAACGGATAGGATTACTGAAAAACAAAAATGTTGTCTTAAAATACATCAGGTTACGATAATCTTAATCAATGTGGTAGCCATTAAATACTTCTCACAGCTAGTTTCGAAAGTACTCGCCAACATTGGTATCATGCCAAAAAATTTATTGTTTTGAGGTAAGAGATCTCTGTAATTTTTTTTTCCTTTAGCGCTTCAGTGTAGTTTCGTTTATAGCGCAGTGGTAGTACACCACTTTTGAAACTAGCTGTGAAAAAGATTAAATTGCTTCATTTGGTTAAGGTTGTCTTACTCCGAAGTTTAGCTTTCTAATGCCCTTTAAAATAAGATGAACCCCCCTCCCTAACATTTCATTTAAAGTTTTGGAGTTGCTCCTACTGGATACTTGCGATTGATTGTCTCATATCGAACAATAAGACGTTTTGATGTTGGAGCATCCGCTAAATTTCATTTTTCCATGTTATGTAACGGTTAAATATTTATCTAAAGTTAACATATTTAATTCATATTCTCTACATATAAATAAAATAAAATATCGTAACATGATTCTCTCAAACTAACTGACAGAAACCGCGGACCCTAGTACAGATTTGACAACCTTTCGTGACTGTGAATGCCTCAGAAAACGAACGAGTTTAAAGTTAAATCGGTTCTACACTCATACCGATCAAAATTTTGTTTTACGCAACGTAGAAATTCAGACCCTTCACCCAAATAAGTCGACCGGTTTAGGTCACCTAACAAGGGAAACGCAACCTCATTTCAGTCCGCGCTGGAGCCGGGGGACAAACCCCGCACCCATCATGGTGTCTCGGGTGGCATTGCCAAGTCACGATCAGAACCGCCACCGGCGAAGGGAAGCCACGCCCCTGGTCGCACGGGCCAACCCCGGCAGCGCAGCCGCCCCCCCAACCAGCGGGAGCCCCAAATCGAATCACAAACAATACCAATATAACCGTGGCACGATACCAATGCGCCTACCTCCAACCGATCCAATGCCTAAGCCGGAACCCTAGCCACCCGGGATCCTACCACGATCGAGTACCTCGATCAAACTCCCTCTGCAGACCTACACATTGCAAAGGCGCGAAGAAAACCAGCCACTCCTCGCGGATCATACCATAGACCATTCCTCGCGGATCATCCAGTTGGTACGGAGATCCAGAAAGGAATGTATTCTTTCAACAACTCGCGAACGTTCGACTTCGTATCGGGGACAAACGTAAAGGACGTGGTGCAATGTATCATCAGTCCCGCAATCCGGGCATCGACTCGAATCCACCAAACGAAACCGAGCCAATCTCGCCCTAAAGGCACCATGCCCTGAGAGAAACTGTGTGATATACCGACTGGGGGATACCCACTTAATTGCACCTAAATTAGATAAAATAGCAAATATACCTATATGTAATCGCCACATGAATTAAGACGTTTATCGTATCGATACCTCAGCTTCAATATAGCCCGTCGTATTCTTTTGCCGCCGGTCCATTTAGCCACTGATTAACAGCATTTTTAAGTTCATCGTAACCCGCGAATTGCTTACCACTCAAGAATTCCTTCAATTTCCCAAACAAAGGGTAAACAGAATAGCTAAGTCCGATGAGTGATCGTAAATTTCCCATCCAAATGTTCTTAGGAGATCACGTTACAATCACTTGCATTATCGTGCAGCAGGACGACGCCGTCGGTCAGCTACTCACGTCGCCGATTTTGAATGACGCGACGTAACTTTTAGAGTTTCACAGTAAGCTTCTGCATTTATAGTCGTTCCACGTGGTGTGAAATCGATCACCAGTATGTCAAACCAATCCCAAAAGATTGTGACCATCAGTTTGCGTCCAAATGGCCGTGGCTTGACCTTTGTTGGTCTGGTTGGTGATTGAAGATGACGCCATTCACTTGATTGTTGTTTTCTGTCTGGCGTGTAATATGAAATCCATGTTTTCATCGTCGGAAACAATTGAATTAAGGTCATCACCATTTTCTGTGTAGCGCATCAAAAATTCCAAAGCAGATCCCATTTGGATTATTTTGTGACGTTCCTTTAAGACGTGCGGCACCCGACGTGCACAAAACCTTCTGAAGCCTAAATCGTCATGAACAATGCGACCTATAACAACAAATCTTGAAATATCAGGAAAAAGAAGGGCCAGTTCGGAAATCTGTGAGCGACAATCTTTTCTGATTTCATCATCGATGCGTTTCAAGTCTTCAGTAATTATCGAGGGATATTTTTAAACCATTCACACCACTTTCGGACATTTCTTTCATTCATTACATTATCACCGTACACAAAAACCAACTGCCTATGAATTTTAGCCGGCTTAAGATTCTGATGCTTTAAAAAACATAAGACTTCACGTATTTCACAGTCGGCGGCAACATCGATTTTCCTATTCTTTTATAACGTAATAACTCACACGTAATCAAAGATACTACAATGCGACAAATTACAAACAACAATGCAGTGTGTAAATTACTAGCGTGCCCGTGAACGACACAGGTTCGCCAAATTTAACCAGAGGGATTTCCCAGCGGTCTTTACTTTAGAGATATCCATCGTATGTACTAGTATTACGTAGAACTTCTAAGTGTAGAATGTAATATGTACAAAACGTAGTTCTGAAGAATTATTCTGTGAGTAGTGTAGTAGGAAACAACAACAATAACAAAAATTATAAAACTAGCAGATCGATGAAACACTTAGAAAAATACAATTTATTAAAAAAAAAATAAAAATGACAGTGAAATCACAACCAGAGCGGAAGGGAATGAAGGATTGATTAATGCACTCAACATAGTGTAATTACACAGCGGGTGTAATTACCCTATGGAGTTACTAAGGTCCAGGACGTGTAGCCTCTTAAGTCTTCTAACAATCTCACCGTTGTCTAGGAAGTTTACCGCCAACAAGTTAAGGTTGGCGGTAAGGTTGGCCAACAGGTTAAGGTTAAGGTTATTAACCGAAGTCAATATTTCAAACTGGAACGTTGTATTTCTTCCTTGACAATTTACAATTATATCATTTTTGGATTATAATTAGCTGTGCTAATTACTTAATTAGCTGTGCTATAATTAGGTGTGCTAAAATTATGTTTCAAGGTGGTCAGTTGACCCACCGGGTTGGTCTAGTGGTTAACGCGTCTTCCCAAATCAGCTGATTTGGAAGTCGAGAGTTCCAGTGTTCAAGTCCTAGTAAAGCCAGTTATTTTTGCACGGATTTGAATACTAGATCGTGGATACCGGTGTTCTTTGGTGGTTGGGTTTCAATTAACCACACATCTCAGGAATGGTCGAACTGAGAATGTACAAGACTACAACTTCCTTTACACTCATACATATCATCCTCATTCATCCTCTGAAGAATTATCTAAACGGTAGTTACCGGAGGCTAAACAGGAAAGAAAGACAGAGAGGTGGTCAGTTAGGAGCTACGTCCAAAAAATCAAATAAGTGCAAAATATCTTCGGAAAGAACAATTTTCATGTAATACGAAATTTAGTCGTTATAATTGTTAATATTATAAAAAGTCATTAAAACATTTCGTTCTACTATAATTTCAGAATCTACTATAATTTAGTATATTTAAGAAACATATATTTCAGAAGCATGTTAATAATGCGCTGTTACAAAACTAAAACATATGTTCTGTAGTGCGCTACATTAACGGGGAGATGCATTACTATTTCCCAAAACTATTAACTCGTTGCTTTAATAACAAACTTTTACTGCTGTAACTGTACGTTTACGTCTGCTTTTTTATTATTTATGTAAATGTATTTTAATCCGACTGCGACATTCCGTAACTGCATAAATATTTAATTATTTTATAAAACAAAATTATATTAAAATAAATGAAAAATCCATTATTCTGACCGATACATAAAAATACATTATAAAGATCACGTCAGGAATGGGTAGTTACGCTACTTCAAAGGTAAATAAACGGACAAATCCCATGAGTTATGTGGATGAATCAAGGGAAACTGTGATAAAATCTTATGAGAATAGCATCAAAAAAATCTGATGTGGACACCACATGATTTCCTTGTACGCTTATAAAATTACATTATATATATTTTTAAAATCAAAAGTACATAAAATTTTATTTCATTAATAATTTCTGATATTTTTTTTATTGTTATAATTGAACTATTATTTATCGTAAAAAACTTTTTACAATTAGAGGTTAATTATTAATAAATCAATGTATTTAAATTAAAAAAATAGGAGATGAAGTCTCGAACCGATGTGTCATCCCCTTGTAAGATCAAAATATTTCATTAATTACAATTTTATTTGGGTATAACTCTGAAACCAATGAAAATAAGTACCACTTATGACATATCGTTGAAAAACTCTCAATGAGGGCTTATTACCGTAATTAATAAAAAGTCCAAAATCCACAACAATTTGGATTTTGGGCTTTTTTGGATACTTTCAGTGCATTTGATTGCAATCAAAAGGGGAGGTGCACAACCAGATGTTACAACAGTCCTAAATCCAAAATTTCAACATCCTATGGCTAATCGTTTTTGAATTACGCGAGATACATACGTACTGAGGTCACGCCGAAATTAGTCAAAATGGATCAGGGATGGTTATAATAAATATTTCCGTTGAAATCTGAAAACCGAAATTTTTCGCGATCACAATAGTTCCTTTACTTCGTACAAAGAAGTAAAAATATAAATAATTATAAAAAAAAAAAGTAATTAAAGCCCAAATCAATTATTTAAAATGTAAATACATGAAGTAATGTTAAGTTATATATATGAAAATTGCAACGAAATAGGTCACACAAAAAGACGTTAATTAGAATTCTTTGAGCACTTATTCCTGTACACGAGTCGTTTTATTAAGGCGCTTCAAAGTAAAATAAAACTTCTTTATATTGAGTTTCTACTTCCGTTATTTTTATTATTTTAAAATACGTTCTTAGTATCTATCTTTGCTATTTTCTACCTGTTCATTGAAATTTTGGTATCTAAAACGGTTGGATTCGTATTATGTTTTTTAATATATTTTTCTATTTCATTAAAATCAGTCAAACGTAAATTAGAAAATAAATCACAAATTTCCAAAAATTATTTGATAATTAGATTCACCTTTTCACTTAACTATATGAATTTTCATAAAGTGTGTGTTTATGCGCGCGCGCAAGAATTTTTTTTGTTTAATCTTCAATAAAAATGGATTTTTAAAAATTTAATTTGATTTTTCATTACTTAAATTAAATAGATTTTATAAAATATACTTAAAAACTTATACTTGAGGAAGTCCCAGAATATTAAACTATTCTCCAGACGAGAATATACATAAACATACTTTCACGTACGTAGTTATTTCATATAAAAAAAGTAATTCTATAAAACGGTCAAAGATATAGCCTACAAAGCAGGAATAATATTTGTATGTTACTTATAATAATTAAAATACGATTCGGTTGACTTCAAAATTAATTTAAATAAAGCTGCGGCTTTATTCTTTATCTCTCTAGTGCCAAATAAATTTTCAAAGCTACGCTTTTCGCTTTATATCTTTGCCGATAAATTTTAAACTTTATCGCCCGCTTAAATAATAATAATAAAAAATGTTGAAACGATCATTTTTTATTAACTTTATTATTAACTGTACGTACATAATTTTATTTCGGAATTAATCTTTTTTTTCGTAAATCTGAAGTAAAACATTTTTTTTATAACATTCTAACCCAAGACCATTTTACTTATTTTGAAATCAAGCAAAATAAAGTTTGAAAAATATCCAACTAATTGCCTGGTAAATTAACCGTTTCTCATAGTTTTCGTCCGGTCTTGGCGTTTATGTATCAACTGTTATTCAATTAGCGGCTATTTAATTTATATTTATAATTTATATTATAATTTAATTTAATTTATAATTTATATTTCAGTTAGGAATGGTTATTAAAACATTCAATAATAAATTCGTATATTTCTTTGAAGAATATTAATATAACAACCATACATACATAAATTTGGGGATGAAATTATATTTAAAAATTAAAAGTAAGATTAAATATTTTGTGCCGATACAAGCCAGGTACAAATCTAACGCAGATAGCTGGTTAATCACCGACTTACAAACATCAATCTTAACAGCAGTTGTCTAAGTTATCTTGAACATATTTATTAGAGTACATTCCTCTGCAGCGGTAAGTATTTTAAAAGAGTTTTTTCGTCGAGATAAAATTACGTTTCAGTTTCAAATTACAGTTGAAAAAACCCTTTAAAACCCTTTGCACTCGAAGGTAGTAACCCTTTTTTGCCCTGGTAGGTAGACTCCGAGCACATAATCACGATAGACTCTTACAGTTAAAATAAACCATACAATACAATATAGGTCAATATAATATTTCACTGCAGCCTGAAGCCGTCTTGACCAAAATTCCATAAATCAAGTCGACAACAAATTAAGTCGTATAATATATGATACACGCACTTTGGATGGAGAGGGCTTTTGCGATACGGTTGAAGACAACATTTTTAAATTAATTAAAAAAGAAAAGCTGATTTAAATGAGGATGAACTGTTGCAATTACTAGATGAAACTAAAGTGCGAAATAAATCCAAATATGTGATTGAACTAAATGCAAATGACGGTGATAGTATCGAAGATTCTAATTTTGATGTGCCTGTAAAAGAATTTGGTCGCAAAAATTAGCAGAAGGTTTAATTTTAGCGAGAAAAATAGCCAGCTGTTTTACCAAAAGTGATCCCTCAACAAAGTTCTCTGGAAAATGTTGCAAGAAAACTGAATATTTGTTTAGCAGCATATTATCTATGAACTTAATAAAAAATTGCAGCACTGCGATTTGCAAAGTCTTATTACTGATTTCTTGATAACTAAACTAACCGAAGCTATGTCATGATTATCCTACAAAAGACGTCCAGATATCAAGTGACGAAGATATATGACCGTTGCTAAATAAATACAACATATGAAATGTTATTCTCGAAGACAGCGATGAGAACTAAAAATGCTCTCAGTCTTATCTGTAGCATATACGATTGTATACATATAAAATGAAATGGAAGTTTAGTTTTTAATTTTTATATTATCATATTAAGTTATTTTTTGTTTTTTTAAGTTAATTTTCTAATTTAAATTAAAAAATTTTCTTTTTTCATATTTTATTTTGTTTCTGTAATGAAAAAAAAATAAATAGGCTTCAGAATATAACCCCTTTTTGTATGTAATGCGAGACTCGTTTAACGCGAAGTTTCTGTGGAACCGATTAACCGCGTTAAACGAAGGATTACTGTATATGTATACTCCTATTATGTCAAGACTGCTAAAACAACTGAATTTTTACAGCGGTAAAAATGACCTTCAGTGAAATTCAATGTCGTCTAAAAGTAATTTACGGTGATTAAATTGGTAATATTAATACTATAATTAGATGGAAAATAAAATTCTGTACATCAGAAGGTGGTAAAGCAAATATTGAGGATCAACATCGAAGTAGTCAATCGATTTCTGCAACCGATGAGAAACATCAAAAGGAGGTCGATAGATCGAGTCAAAATGACCGTAGCATCAAACAATAACGCACTACAACCCAAAAGGGAAATTTGAAGTACGAGTTGAGAATATTGTTGCACAACTGGGCTTCCTAAAGTTTTTTCGGGGTGGGTGACACGCAACTCATAGAAAAAAACAAACGAAAGGAAAGTTGTGAAATAATTTTAATCGTTATCGTGTCAAGGGAGATGACTTCCTTTTCGATATTTTAACGGGGAAAGAAACTAAGGCATCATTACGACCCAGAAGAAGAACGGCAGAGCATGGAATACCGGAACTGTGGATCGCCAATATAAAAATCTTAAACACAACCTTTTGCAAAATAGTTATTTTGGCAGTGTTCTAAGATTTCAGACCTGCATATACGACCGTCTACCCGGAAACCGGATCGGCGTAAGTTATGTACGATACAAGAGACGTTAAAATATTTAAGGGGATGTGTATATCGTTTTAGACAACCCACAGAGCCGATAACTCTACTACATGATAATACTCGAAGATACACATCGCGTGCAACCGCCGAAGCTCTTGTGAATTTGAAAATTGTATCTATTTCACACCCTCTGCACTGATTTGGTTTTGACGTCCTGCGTTTTTACTTCGTTCAACACTAAAACAGGAACATTGAGGATATTAATTTCATCACGGGTGATGAACTGAAGGACGCAGTTAAGTGGTGTGTCAAGAAAAGGCAGCCAGCATTCTTCATTGACGAAGTGACTAAACTATTCCAGTTGGACAAATACGAGGTCTGTTCAGAAAATAACAAAACATTTTTAATTATTCGCCGATGGAGATATTTAGTAACCTGCGGTTTTACAGCATTGTATTCCGCACAATCTCCTCTGTAACCAAATGTTCTTGGATTGTTGATATTTCGTTTAGGTTTCGTGTCATTTTTATTTAAGTGCGATGTATTTGCGTGTTACTGTGTTAGTAGCTATTTTTGTAATGTGCGATTTTCGAGGGCAACGATACAACGTAAAATTTTACATGAAGCTGGGAAAAACTCTCAAAGAAACGTTTAAACTTTTGAAACAAGCTTACAGAGACGATGTTCTGCTTCGTACGCAATGTTACGAATGGTTTTCACGATTTAAAAGTGGTCGTCAGTCGATTGAAGATGACCGTCGACCAGAAACGCCTTCGACTTCAAACGATGACACCCGCGTTCAGAAAATCAACGATCTGATGCGTATAAATCGCCGGTCGACTGTCAGAAAACTTGCAGAAGAAGTTAGCATCTCGATCGGATCGTGCCGTGACATTTTGCCTGAAAAATTGAACACCAATCGATTTGCAGGAAGTTTTTTCCTCGTTTGATGACCGATCAGAAGAAAGAACATAGAGTGGACGTTTGTCGGTAACTTCTTCAACAAGCCGATGACGATCAAACATTCACGCAAAGGATCGTAACGGGAGATGAAAGCCGGGTTTACGACTACGGCATCAAGACAAAAGTTCAATCATCACAATGGATCGGCAAAGGATCTCTATGCCCCAAGAAAGCACGTCAGTCTCTATCCGATGTCAAAGTGATGCTCTCCGTTTTTTCGATTTTATTGGAATCGTGCGTTTTGAATTCTTGTTTCAAGGTGAAACAGTGAACCGTGCGTACTGTCAAGGCGTTTTACAACGGTTACGTGAAAAAATCCGTCAAAAAAGAGCAGGGTTGTGGCGAGACTACTCATGGTTCCTTCAGCATGACGATGCGCCCGCACACTCACCTTTTTCAATCGGTCAGTTTTGTGCCAAAATTCAGATAACTGTCCTCTCTTGGCCTTCCTACTCGCCAGACAGGCTCTTTGCGAATTTTTCTTATTTCCGAAATTAAAATCAACGATGAGAAGACGACATTTTGAGACTACTGATGACATTAATGCAAATTCATGACGGACCTTAAAGGCAATTTAAAATGAAACTATTCAGAACTGCTTCCCTAAGTGGAAACATCGCTGGGAAAATTTGTGATTAGAGAAGGGAAGTACTTTCAAGGGAACATGGACCAATAATCTGTAAAGTTAATAATAAAGATTAAAAAAATAAAGTTGGTTATTTTCTGAACAGACTTCATTATGTTACAGTAATTGGTGAATACGTGGAAAAAAAGATGTAAGTTTTTGTACCAAATAAAATTTACTTCTACGGAGCAGATAATTCTGCTACGATTTTCTGATAATGCTAATATATATATATATATATATATATATATATATATATATATATATATATATATATATATATATATATATATATATATACAGGGTGTCCCATATAAAACGCAACCCATCAATCACTCATCCATGAAATTTCAAAAGTCAAGCTTACTCCCCTACTCGTTACTGAAATGGACTCGTCCAACATCTGAACATCGCGGCGACGAAGTAGAACACTACCGATAGTAACAACAATGCAATCATAACGTTCAGTGTATTACTAAAGACAAGATGGTGTTTTCGCTAGATGAACGTGTTTACATTGTTGAGTCGTACTTCAGTACGAAATCAGTAGTTGCAGTGCAAGATTTGTTTCGCCATAAGTACACAGATAAACCAGCTCCTAACAAAACATCAGTATTAAGGTCAGTTGCAAAATTTAGAGAAACCGGTTCTGTTAATAACAAGGAACACAAAAGATCTGCGTCAGTGTTGAATACAGATACATTCACTGAAATCAAAGACCGATTACTCGCCTCGCCAAATAAATCGATCAGACGTTTGTCTGCTGAAATTAATTTGTCTAAATCAACAGTTCATCAGGCGACCAAACGATTCCAATTACGACCTTATCGCATTCAAACGGTTCATCGACTTCTTGAGCCCAACAAACGGCTACAATATTTTCAACGGTTCCGTCGATTTCTGCGTCAGGGAATTAATGTTATGGATTCGTTATTTTTCACAGATGAAGCACGGTTTTAGGACGGCTACGTAAACAGCCAAAACAGTAGAATTTGGAGCGCTGAAAATCCCCACGTTTATCACGAAAAACAATTACACCCGCAGAAGTCGGGCGTGTGGTGCACGATATCGCGGTAGAAAATAATCGGTCCTATTTTTTTCGAGTACACCATTAACGCAGAACGATATCAGGATATTTTATTTCGGTTCATCGCACTCTTGGAAGAGGAAGACAGACACTGCCGGCTACAACATGACGGTGCGACATCGCACTACGCAGGTTCAACTTCTGATTTCGTCGAGGAATTCTTTGGTAATCGTGTTATCGGTCGAGGCTTGTGGCCACCAAGATCTCCAGATTTGACTGCGGCGGATTTTTTTCTACGGGGTTACCTCAAAGAAAAAGCCTACAGCAACAAACCACGAACATTTGAACGATTGAAAGTCAATATTGAACAAGCTGTATTAAATATCCAGCCAAAAGTTTTGAAAAAAGTTGCAAGAAATGCTGTAAAAAGAATTGAGCTTGTATTCAAGAAGATGGCGGCCACTTCCAACATTTACTCTAAATGTAAAGTAATGGATGGTAATAATAAAAATTACATTTACATTTACACATGCCTTTTTATTATTTCAATACCTACCAATATAAGGTTGGGTTGCGTTTAATATGGGACACTCTGTATATATATATATATATATATATATACTTACCGGATGTTTTGAAAACAAATAAAGAATCAAAGTGGGAGATTTGGCCGATATGCATAGCTTTGTTAGTTATCAATACATTATTACACAGTGTATGATATACATTTAAATTAATTTGTGCGTCGAAAAATTCAATGCAGCACTGTAAAATAAAGCGGCAACGAAACGCATAAATTTCTCGGCTTCGTCCTTAAACAAATATGTATACTAATAATTAGCTATAAAATGTCATCAGAATTATTGATAACCTCCAATATCGGTTGGAATCCATGTATTTGATACTTTTGAATAAGAGAACGATTTAAAAAAAAATTTCGCGATTAATACTGAAGAGCGGATAAACAGGAAAGAAAGAAATATGCTTGTAATTTAATGTCGTCAATATCTTAATAAATGGAAATCATCTTATCAAAAATGTCAAGCTTGTACGAAAAAATTTGTTGTTCTAAGATGTTAAATATAACTGAAATTTTTTCGTTCACAATTTAAAAAAAAAATATTTAGCATAACCTAATATTTTACCATCCCTATAACAAACTACACAATAATAATTACAAATATTTTGTATACAATTTGTAAATAAATGTTTGTTTAACGGGTTGTCACAAATCCATTTAAAAATAAATTAAAAAATTGACTAAAACCTTCGGATTACGAAAAAAACGGAAAACGTTTAATATTTTTTATAGTTAGTTAGAAGAGTGGTTTAAGTACTCTTAAACAGTGAAACGCTAAAAAATAGAGTTAAATTTTCCTTCTTCAAAACAATTTATTTTTCAACGTAAAATCACTTTCTTGGTCCACTGTTACTGTTGATCGCTTTATAAACTAGCTATGAAAAATATTAAATGACCGCCATTTTTAAGATTATCGTAACCCGAAGTATTTTACGTTAAAAGTTTTGTTTGTCAGTGGCCTACAAAATGATGTACACCAATTTACCCTCTCTATTTAAAATGTTTGCGTTGGCCTCCCACGGGATCTCCTGAGAGCTTGATATAGTGATCTAAACCGAAAAATAGATCGGTTCAAGGCAGGATCATTTATTTAATTTCATTTTTCTGCTCGTACGTATAATTTATGAAAAGTTATTTTTCCATACTTTCTGAACAATCTGTATATATATTTTTGTTTTATATTATGTCGGATATAATTATTATTTCTATTTTTTCTTGTTACATTCTTGCGTTTATTATTATTATTATTATTATTATTATTATTGATAAAATTGATTAATTATGTGTACTTATTAATGCGCTTATTATTTTTATTACGTATATTCTGGACTTTTTACAGAAAAATAAATCAGTTTTCTAATTAATTGCAAAATGTACAAATATAAAAACAAATAAACTAGTAAAAAGAAACAGTAGGGTTTATCTAAACGCTTAAAAACACTGTCGGTTACACACAGTATTTTAACAAAGTCTTTACGATGTTCTTTAGAATAACTAGGTTACACGTAATAAAATATACATTTTTATGACAATTTCAGTTATTCTATGAAATAACGGATTCTATTATACAATTATGGGGATTATACGGACGGGCTAGTTTATGTAAGAATATTGTGTAAGTGTACATTATATTTAATTATACAACATTAACATCTATTGGATTGTTACGTCAATAAGAGTGCTAAACTTGTAACTTGTAAGCTCTTTTTGAAAATAGTTTTTAATTAAATTAAAAATATAATAATTCTAACTGAAGTCAAATATTTTGTATTTTATATGTGTATGTAAGGAAGCATTAAATGCGATTATACGTCACGTATACGTTCTAATAGTGCGAAGAAAGTTGCCCTGCAAGTTAATAACAAAGTGTTTGTATCTCTAAGAGAATACGTTAATGTAACGTCACGTAACAGCAATTATATGAAACAAAAATGTAATCGGTGTAAGAAGTTTAAATTTATTGGTTCTACTATCAAGAATGAACTGAAAAAATGCTTTAAATAAATAAAAAAAATCGATTCTTATTGTATTATCATCATTTATATCTCTATTATTTTTCTAATACTGGGCACCTAAATTTCTAGTAATAATGAATTTTATTAATATTAATTAGAAGGAATGTATTTCTAAACAAAAATCTGTATAATCAAATAGCAGCAGCGATCACATGTACACTAATCCTAGAGGAAAATCCTACCTACATTATACTTCTTTATTAAACGGCAGAATATTCTGTTAAAAGATAAATAATGAAGCTGGGAGATGTAGTAGCGGCAATATAATTGATTACTATTTAATTTTTATAAAAAAAATTAATTAATTAAAAATTATTCGCAAATTTATTATGTAAGTCGTTAAAAAGAAATAATATTAATGCGCCTAGTTACTGGAAGTAATATATAAAAAATTTATAACAATTTTCTCTAAGTATACGCTAGGCCGCCTAAGCGGACGTTGACCTTACCGTTCTTCGCACATCCTCTTTTTTATTTGACGTGACCTCTCATTCACATTACTACCACCTAATTATTACTTTTTCTTCTATTCTTAGATACCTTTCCTTGTGTAAACAGCATTCTCTTTTCTAAACAAATTTTTTCAATAATTCTGTAACTTTTTAACTTTACCTAATTACATTAATTCTACAAATATTCATAGATTACTAAATTTATAAAATACTAAGAAAAAAAAACATTAATGATGTATTTGAATATTTTAAATTTAAAAAAGTTATGTAACCGGGTTTCTTGAGATTAATAAAACCCGGGAACCGTATTATCGCAGAACCCACTTAATTAGTTTATTTATTATTTTTACTTCCTTACACGAATTAAAGAAAGCATTGTGACCGCGAAAAATTTCGGTTTTCAGATTTCAACGGAAATATCCATTTTGACCAGTTTCGGCGTCACATCTGACGCCGTATGTATGTACGTACGTACGGATGTATCTCGCATAACTCAAAAACGATAAGCCGTAGGATGTTGAAATTTTGAATTTAGGACAGTTTTGATAGTTATTGTAATTTAGGTGCATTCCCCTTTTGATTGCGATTGACTGAACAAAAAATGTTCAAAAAATGCCCAAAATCCAAAACAATTGGATTTTGGACTTTTTATTAACTGCAATAACAAGCCCTTATTGGGAGATTTTCAACGATAAGTGGTACTTATTTTCACTGGTTCCAGAGTTATAGCCAATAAAATTTTGATTAATGAAATATTTGGATCTTAGGGGAAGGCACATCGGTTCGAATCAGACTTTGTCTTCTTTTTTTTTACCTTTTTCTTTTTTTAATTTAAATATATTGATTTGTTAATCAATCTCTGATTATAGAAAAAAAATTACGATAAATAATAATTCAATAATAACAATAAAAATTAAAAAAACTGAAAAAATATCAGAAGTTATTAATGAAATAAAATTTTATGTACTTTTCATTAAAAAAAAAAAAGTGTAAATGTAACTTCATAGGCGTGCAAGGAAATCACGTGGTGCCCATATAAGATTTTTTTAATTTATAATAATTAATCCTAGTTGTTTTTCAGCATTATTTTCAGCAATCTTTGGAACATTTTTTTTCGAATTTCAAGTAATTAACTGTAAATAATTGAAAAGCAAGGTACTGAATTTTATTTTTATATGTATAATTTTCAATTTATATTTGTTATAAAACACAAAATAATTTTTTTTGTTTTCAGGGCAAAAAACGCTTTCCCGTTAGTATCGCCCGGACACGATATAAAAAGATAAATAGATGATAATAATTTTTCAATTAAAAATGAATTAAAAATTAAAGCTTTATCTTTAGATAATTTAAAAAAAAATAGTATGCAATTTAAATTTTAACTTTTCTAGAATACTACGTTCATCATCGATCTAGTCCATTGGTACCTTTCTATTTCGTTGGATAGGCGATTTTCCTGCATTTAATTTTACAATATACAGTATTTTAAAGAAACTAAAGTATAATATTATACTGATATTATTGTATAATGTATTATTATGAGGTAAACCATGCCGAAGTTTTTTGTTGATCTATGCCCATGAGTTGAATGTATTATACGGATAAACTCTGACATCAGCGCTTTCTTAAACATATTCAGTAACTGGTCAGCTGAATATCTTTTATAAATGTTGTATTACATTTTGATTTTTCATATATACACTTGCATTTTTGTTAACTTTAATTAATTCTTTTTCAAAATAACAGTCGTTCCTCCTTGCATATATGAAATCCAAGAAGACGACAAAATTTGCTTTGTATTTCTCATTTAAACTTAATTAAATAATTCCATCGAACGATTTATTAATTCGTTTACACATAGAGTGATTCTGATAGCTTCTACCCGAAGTTGTACAATTTTACCATTTAGGATGTTAAATTACAAAGTATGATCGAAGTAATGCAGACGTAAAAGCAGATTGTTATGAGAAACGAAAACTTTCATGAAAAAAAAAACAAAAGT
This sequence comes from Lycorma delicatula, assembly GCF_047948215.1. NCBI lineage: Eukaryota > Metazoa > Arthropoda > Insecta > Hemiptera > Fulgoridae > Lycorma > Lycorma delicatula. The sequence continues at coordinate 129,056,556 of NC_134461.1, read as the reverse complement.
CTGCTAATATCAAATGAGATCTAAGAATTAATAATAAATGCTCGTATGCCGTATAACGCTTAGAATTACGGAGAATAAACAGAAACGGCTGGAGAACAAGCGTTAGGAAAACAGAAAGAAAAAGAATACAGGCCTAAGAAATATGATTTTCTAAGAGGATGTTAAAAATTAAATAGGTAGATAAGTATAATACCCGCGCATTTGTATTTCCATTATAGTAAAAATACATTTTAGCAATATCTTTTAAACGAGGCAAAGTAGATCGGTGGGTTATGTATTAAGACAACCGGGTTCAATTCATTTTTTGATAAAGATCCACGCAAGGTAAAAACTGTACAGGCAGCAAAGACTGAAATATTATTAAAAAGAAAGTAGGTAATTCAGGCTGTGGAATGGAGTAAGTATGGTGAAATTAAAAGATCAGTAAAAACTGCAAATAATGAAGAGCATCATCAAATCAGTCAAACGACTTACGATTCAAAAGAATATGGATATACAGTGTCAGAAAATTTTTCCGTACTTTGCAGGTTTTAATTTTTTAGAGTTAGGATGGACTGTATTGATCGTTGAACGAACGAATGAAACAATTTTCTTCTAGGATAGTTGAATTTAATTTGAAAAAGATACTAAATAATATACTAGATAACTAAACCGCATAAGTCACATTAGACGAAGAAATATATGACCGTGCCAGACGGGATCTTAACTCGAATGAATTGTATGAACTGGCTCGCAGGCCAGCGCTAATAGAAAACTAGAGAACAGCACTAGCTGGCTCAAACTAGGAGCGGAACAGTAGACGTGTTCCTCTCATGAAAACAATGAAAAAACTTGTACAAACAAATATCTGGACGCTTTGTTTAAAAATTACAGCTAAGTAAAATTTAGGCTGCATTTCTGCTCTAACGATCAAATAATGCAAAACAGAACCTTTAAGGACAAAAATTATTAAGCATAATTTGTGGTTTTATGCAAAATATTAAATGAAAAGTTAAAAACAAAGAATTCCCAAAATTGTAAGCACAGTCGTTTTCGAGATCACTATCGTTAAACTAGAAAAAATTAACCGAAAAGGAAACTTCTTTAGGTTTACCGTAAATTTATATAGTTAATTTGGAAACCAAGAAAAAACGTTAGAACAAAATTTTAGAGGATTTAATTCTTAGAAAATTGATGTAATTGAAGCCAATAAAAACCAAAAAAAGTTTTTAA